>NC_068562.1:17699038-18009615 GCF_022201045.2 Citrus sinensis
TGTCATGCTATGTCTTGTGTTGTCCAGCTCATTGGACATCTCTAATAATGTAAATGAGTAAAGCAACCCAATCCAATTCAACCAAGGAAAAGACGAGTTCTTTGATATATTCAAAGATTAAAAAAAAATTATGAAAAGAGTTACAAGAACGGGGAGTGAATTGAAGAGATAATTGTCACAAAGATCCAAGTTCTACAAGTGAGTCAAGCCACCGAGTCGACTCAAGATGGTCTCATTCAAGCCATTATTTGACAAATCAAAAGTTGTGTTGAGATGATTTCCAGGAAAGTTAGATGATCGAATTGACTCAAGATAAAACAACTTATTTTCATCTAGAGACAATGGTTCCAGTCGTTTAAGGTTAGATATTTGAGAAGAGAACAAGTTTACCAAAGAGAAGGTTTTAGGAAAGATCAAGGACTATGAGACAAGGTTTTAGGAAAGATTAAGGACTCTGAGACATAAAAGAGAGAAGAGGAAAACAGAAATAGGGCCTTTGAATAATAGAACCAATGAGATTACTCAACCAAGTTGGCAAGTAACAATAGCCCAATGACAATATGGGTTCATTTTGTTCAATGAAAGAATCTTTTGGTAGTTTTCAAGTGAAGAAGCTTTTGGTAGTTTTCAAGTGAGTCTCTAAAAGAAAAGAGATTTTCTTTCTAAATATTGGTAGTAATGGACTAATGGCGAACTAATTAAAGTAGTATTAGTATAAAAAAAATTAGATCTATTTTATAAGTGTAGGCAGATTATTATCCTAAATTAATTAAACTAATTAATTTAAGTGCAAGTAATAAAAATGATAGAAAATAATGCATACAAAAATCTTTACATGGTTCAAAAAATAATCCTTTATCCGTGTGGACACATCTAGATATTATGGAGTTCACTAATGGTGCATTTACTTTTAGAATTGGAGAATCAAGATTTGGAATCGGAATCATTGCAACATTTACTTTACAAAATAGAGATGGGAATGAGAATCGTTTGAGTAGGGTCCATAGGAGAATAAGAGTATGATCTCTGGAGAACTTGGGAATCAAACTCATTTCTGGATCTAGCATTTTTACCCCACAAAAATTTCATAACTCCAATTTTGTTCTCAATTAAAAAAAAAGAAATTCAAAACCAACAACCATTGTTAATTGAAACAAAGAGCCACAACTATTGTATGTTGGTCATTGAATGCAGAAGAGCCTCACACCACTACAAATCATTAGCCTTGTGCCCTACAAATTGTCACTAATCATCAGCCTCACACTAGATTAGACCATCGCTGATTGTCAAAGATGTGATTGTGATGATGTTGATGAATATTGATGATGAGATTGATTATGCTGATGAATGCTAATGATGAGATTGATGATGTCAATGAATGTTGATGGCATTGATGATGCTGCATCATCAGATTTGATAAGGGAGTCGCAGCAGCTAAAAGATGTAGTGCTGAGCTTGAGATGTGATTTTGATGGTGATGATTAAGAAGAAATTGTGATTAATCATAATGAAAAAGAAAAGTTGTTTGTATTATTATTACTATAGTTATTTTTTAATAATAATAATCACAAATTTTCTAATAATAATAATAATAATAATAATAATAATAATTTTTAATATAAAATCACATATATTATAATAAATAATAACAACAACAACAATTAACTAAAGGTATTTAAGTAATTGGAAAATATCTATTCTAATTTGAGAACAAAGTAAACACTACATTAAGAGTACAACTCATTCCCATTACGATTCCTACAATTAAAGTAAACAACTTATGTTTATTCCCATTACCCATTCGATGCCAACCCATTTTAATTCTGGTCTATTTTGATTACTAATTAGTAAACGCACCATTAGTATATAAAGATTAAAACTTATCGGACTTACACAACGTAAGACTTCATCTTATATTTTGTTGCAATATTATTGAATCAACTTAGCAAAAACTTACAAATCCACCTTATTTTAAAAATGGAAAATGATATATGTACTAAGCTTATTAAAGCTTGAGAAGACCGAAAGGACATCACTGAGTATGTTTTGGAATTTTAATGAGTCTCACGTGTTTTTTCATGTGATAAAGAGTAAAAATAAAATAAAATAAAATTCAGCCAAAAAATCCCCTAATCCATGATCTTCCAAATTGTTCCCCAAACCCAAAATCGCAGAATTCCTTATACCCAAATCACTCTACAACACCATTCTAGCTTCTTCACTTGTCATCACCATCTAAGTATGTTTTATTTTTATTTTTTATTTTTGTGGTATTTTATTTGTAGGGTGATGGCTTTTGTTTGATAGCATTTTATCTTGATCTTTCATGAAAATTTTAAATTGATGATGGCTTTAATTTTGTATAAGCTTTTTGAGTGTTGAAAAATGTACATTGAATATTTTATATAGCTGAATTTTATAGTAGTAAAAAGTTGCAATTTTGTGTTCTTTGTATTGAAATTTTTCTAGCCAGCATATGATTGCCTAATTGATGATAGTTTTATGTTTGCCAACTCCAATAGTCTCTTAATCACAATGTTATCTAGCACAAGTGAACTTTAAACTCACTACAAGTATGTGAAAAAATATGGTAATCATAAGGAGTTGTTAAATGTAATAACTTTGAATGCGCAGAAGACCGAAAGAATAGCAAAGAGAAAATTGACTTCTTAGAAAGTTAGCATTGCAGATAGAATGATTATCTATTAAATTTCAGTTATTTCATAAAGAACTTGAATGGATGCTACAATGTGAACTGCTAAGGTGATTGTTCAAAAATGAACTATGAACAAAATGGACAACAATGGAAATTTCATTAAAAGAATTGTAGTGGTTATTGTACTATGTTTTCTATTTAATTGTTATTTCTAGTTGTTTGAATTTGAACTTATGTATTAGATAAAGATTTGTTTAGACCAAACTTAATATATGTCTTAGTGAATATAGTTGATCTTCATGTGGTTTCTTTTTGTTCTTAATCCTGCTCTATTCATAGAGCATGTGAAATCTGCCTCAGTTGTTTGTTTGAGCTTGACCTAGAAACTAATATATTATAGGCACTTCATCAACATTTGTTTCCCCATTATCTTTCATTTTCTTAATCGCTTTGGAAAATTTCTTTGGAAAGACAACAAGAAGTTCTTTAGAAAATCTTAGGCGATACATTTTTTAAACACTACTTTTGCACAACAATATACATGTATATAAACACCACTTTCGTAGCTACATTACCCAAAAAATTCAAATTACAATTTAACATCATCAAGCATCATATCCATTATAAATGTTTCATTATCAATTAAAAAATAAATTATAATATTTGAAATATTATCCAAAGCACATTACATCACTTTTACGGTAACTTTATTAAAAAAAATCGAAAATATACCAGCATGTAAACATCACTTTTGCATCAACAAAAGACTCCACACAAACACCACATGAAGAATCTTTTATTCACTAGTTAGAAGTTTACTTTCAAAGTTATCTTTCTTACATTGCTAAACTAATAGTTGTTAAAAATTCATATATTGAATTCCTCTAGAAGTCATCCAAGACTCCAAATAAGGCATCATAGTGGCGTGTGGAAGGAGTGGCTGTGGTTTTATATTGTAAAGTAAATAACCAAATTATTTCTATTAGAATTTACAATAACTAAACATAAAGCCATAAAATACCAAACTCCACTTACAAAGTGATTATCGTGGTAAACAATAGATGACTAGCATCCCTAGTACCTACAGAAAACATTAAATTACAAAGAAAATGTATAATTATAGTACATATTAACTTTAATGAATCAAAAGATAGGATAAATAGTTCTCTTTACTATAGTGCTCTCTTGTACTAGATTCCAATAACTACTTCAAAAAATGGAATGTTCCCTTGTGATTTCTATAAATTATAGAAAATAAATTAAGTATAAATAGTCGACTCAAATGACTCTAATGCATAAACTTCCTCAACACTAATGCTTATGGTTTAACTTTACTTTTCTTTTATTGATATATTTTCAATGGAATGTTTCCTTGTGGTTCCTAAATATAAATAAACAAATGACATTTCAATTCAAATGACTCTATTGTATGAAATTACCTCAACATTTATGCTTGATGGTACTACTTTCTTTGTCTTTTATTTACCTTTCTTACAAATAGTTTATTCTTTTCTATTGCAAATTTCGAGTTGCTATTGGACCAAGTATGTTTGTAGAATTTTCGATATTGACAATACCACTTTTGTGCCAAATTATAGTTGGCTACTTGGCTCTAGAACTTATTTTTTTCTGGTAATGTCTTCAATGTGTTCTTGTCCAATACAAAACTATATCACAACTTTCTGCACATCCTGAACCAATGCTTGCAACCTTAGTAAAACTAGTCAACATTTTTTCATATCGCTTCTATTCTTTTGTGGAAATCCTTTCAAGCATCTTTCCGTCATCTTTATAGGATGTACTTTTCTGAAAGTGCGAAAATGTTATTCCAAGTCAAGACTGCAGCTGAATGTCTGCAAACAATTCCTCTAAATTTAAGCATTGAAAACTACATCTAACTTCACCTTAGTCTTCTTTAAAAACAACTTTAAAAGAAGCCATTTTTTAACCTCTCCAATAGTGATATTTTCGCTAACTACATATTTTTTTCCCACGTACTCAAAGTGTATGATAACATATCAACCTAACTATCTCTTTTTGAAATTCTTTAAACTTGGCTAGTGTGTACACCTCTTGAACTTGTTTCTCCATCTAAAAAATAGTTACACAAGGAACTGTTGGAAAAAAAGACCTTTCATCTGCCAAAGATTCTTTTTCAACCTTCTTTTCAGCGTATTGTCATATTGCTCAACAAATTGCTTCGATGACATTTTTAAGTTAACAAATCCATCAAAAAAGTCATTCGTATTCTCATTCTCACAATGTCAAATGGTTGGCATTCCTGCCCAAAAGCTATCTTAAGAAAAAAAAAAAAAAAAGCAAAGTACCCAACGATGCATGTGATCATATAAATCACTTAACCATTTACTACCACCCAAATCAAATTTCAAAGGCCATACAGAAGAAATAGAATTATATTCATTGTAGTCACCTAACTGATCATGACCTTCTCAACTATGTGCCACAAATACCATCGATGCCTAGTGTTAGGCAAACTGCCTCAATAACCTTTTTCATTGTTTTGTCTTAGTCAATGGTGATCCCAATAAAAGTAACTGGGGACATGCATTCTAACCATGTTCTAAATAACTATCTAAATGTCTCAGTGTCCTCATATGAAATCAATCTACATCCTAGCAAAATATATTGACCATGATGGTTAACTCCAATAAATAGGGCAAATGGCATGTTATACTTATTTGTTAAAGAAGTAGTGTCAAATATAACAACATGTCTAAAATGTTTATAGGTTACCTACTCCTTGGATCTGCCCAAAAAACACTCCTAATCAATTCTCCTCATTCAAGTCTATACTAAAGAAAAATCCTTTATATTTTGATTGCACTTTTGAAAAATAAATGTGAATTGCAATAGCATATCCTTCCTCAAGCTACAATCGCCTCATCTTGTTAATAAAATTTCTGCAATCTCTTTTTAAGAATGAGATGTTGTCATGTCCAACAATCTTCAACAACACAAGAGTTGTAATTTTTTTTTTAACTCTAATTCTTGCTCGATCATTATTTATAACCTGCCTTATTACTCATGGATTAATGAACCAACTACATAAAAAATACTTAGTCTTGCTTGAACTCACTCCATGATTATTCTCAAGATCCAAAGTTCAAACTTCTCATTTTCCTTCTTTGTTTACATGACCGCCAACTTTAGCATGGCAAATCAATTTTTCCAATAGGCTGAGGCTTCAAGATATTAGTAGACTTGCTTTTAAAACTGCCATTTCACCCACAAACAAATGTTACATATCTTACAATCTCATCACTCCCTTTCTCACAAGTAGGGATGACAATTTAACCCGGACCCGGACGAACTCGAATAATCCGGTACGGGTTGAATTCGTACCGGATTAAAAATAAATCTGGATCCGGATGTGATTTTGCCAACCTGGACGTTTCCGGGTCCGTTTCCAGGTTCGTATAAACCCGCATATGCGGAACCCGGACCCGAATTTCCTTATTTTAGTATTATATTTAAATTATTTTTTTATTATGAAAAGGGAAAAAAAAGTCAATACCCTAGTTCACACTTTCACTTCACAGCCACCAATTCATTCGTCTCATATCTCTTCACCTTTTCTTTTCTCTTCTCTTCTCTTCTCTTCATCAAATCATCCTTTTCGTCTCTCTCAGTTCTTCTCTTCATCAAATCGTCATCGTCACTCGTCATCACTTCGTATCGCTGTGTTCCCGCTCATCATCATCATCAACCTCCGTTTGGCAGCCGTTCATCCGCCTTTTGCGAATAACGCTCACGGCTGTGACGTGTTCATCATCATCATATCATCAACAATTGTTGTTCATTGCTTTACCAGACGCCGATTGTTGAAGTTTGTGAACTAAATCCGTGAATCGCGGCTGTGACGTGAATTGTAGACATGGCTTTGTATTTTGTGAATGTTATATCATAGATCTGTATTTATAAATGGTTTATTGCTTTGAAATTTAAAATCTGTAAATCTAAAATGGTTTATTGCTTTGTATTTGATTTGGGTAGAATATGGTTTTGTAAATTTGTAAAGTGAATTGGATTTTTTTTTTTTTATGTGATCTAAGTTGAAAACCCGCAATCCGGAAACTCAAATTATTCCGGGTTTAACCTGTACCGGACCCGGTGTCATAAAATCCAGGTTTAAATCCGGGTCCGGTACAACATTTTAGTGTCCGAGTTCGGAACTGGGAAGGCCGGACTTGAACCCGGACCTAGTTTTTGCCGTCCCTACTCACAAATTCTAATTTCTAAACGCAGTTATTATTTTCATTTCAGTCTTCTCAGCCTCTTAGATGCTCCATATATCTATCATTACCTTTTAAAGAAGCCAAATGCCACCTTCGCTTGTCCCAAAATTGGAGTTCCGTATCACAGATTTAAGCAATCAAATACTTCTTCTGTAGATTCAAAAAACAAAAAGGATTATCACTCCCTTTTTTTCTTTTTTTTTTGGGTTCAAATGAGCAGAATATTATTTTATTAATAAAGAGACAATTACAACATTTTCAATTTTTTAATTAAAAATATTAAATTAATTTCGTGGACTAACTCATCAGTGCAAGTTGAGGCTACAATAAGTTTATGGGCCTTGACCCAGCCTGGGCTACATGGCCACCAGCGTTTCAATCAATTCATTTTGTCCACCTCACACTATCTTCCCATTGATGTCTTCCCCTTATCTTCAATCACACCTCTGCCCTAAAACTTCTTCATTTTCCATGACTCACCACTTCCTTTTACACACTTCACTCATCGCTCAATCCTCTTCCTCCACATTCTCCACCCTCTCATGCTCGTTCAAACCCCACAAAATCCCCATTATAACAAACAATCCAAAAACAATACCGGCAACAGACAGAGTCATAGACTTTGGCAAATACAAAGGCAAAATGCTAGGCACGCTCCCTTCAAATTACCTTAAATGGGTGTCCAAAAACCTTCGTGCCCAAGACTTTGAACATTGGGCTATGCTAGCTGACCAAGTACTTCAAGACCCTGTTTACAAAGACAGAATAGAATGGGAGTTTGCTGAAAATGTGTTGACTGGAAATAGTAATGATGTTAACAAAAACAAGAACATGGCAACAAATGAGAGTTCAGTTTCTCGTTTGTTGGAGTTGAGTCAAAGGTTTGGTTGGGATAATGAAGATAGAGTTGGGTGGAGTAAGCTTAATTTTGAGCTTTTGGGGACTAGCAAAGGTGGAAGGATTCCAAGAATCTCGGAGAGGAAAGTAGCGAAAGAGACGTTGAAAGTGCAGAAAAAAGAGAGATTTGGTGGGCTGTTGTTATCAGAGAGTGAAGAGAGGAGGAGGGAGCGGAGAATGAGGGTCAAGGAGAAGGTTAGTGGGGTTAAAATTGGAAATGGGAATGGTGATGGTAATGGCGGTGGTGGTGGTGGTGGTGGTGGTGGTGGGTCGAGTCTCAGAAGTGAGAAGAGAGATCAAGATTTGACTGTGGAGATTCACAATCCTTTTCCAGGAAGGGAAGCACATTTGAAGAAAGTGATGAGTAGGAAGAGATTCTTGTGAAAAATTCTGAAACTGTATTGGCTAATACTAATTTTGATCACAAAATTTTGCTATTGTTACTCCGTTCTTCTATAAGATTGTAAATTTTCCCCACTTGTTGTTATTACTGTGTACCAGATTTAGTTTTGTAACACTGAAGATAATAGCTTTTTAGAACAGAGCTGCAAAATGAACAAATTCAAACTTGAAATGAATACTTTCCTACTCAAACTAATTACCATATGCATAGTTCAAAAAACTCTTTAAAGATTGCTTTTTCCTCAACTAAATAAACAAGTATGCAAAAGGAAATAGCATTTCTTTGTTTTTGCACATTTGACTTCGGATCAGGTAACTGCATGCTGTCAATTCTGTTTGTACGATGCAGCTAATAAAAGAATTGTTTTCCCAGAGCAAATGTCAAAAATATTGAACTCCAGTTAAGAAATCTTCTGCAGCCAAATGATAAAGCTCAAGATGGGAAAATGAAGAGGGTACTAAGCTTTGACAAATAGTTAGAATCCAAGTCCCCTTGAACTTTTCTGCGCCCACTATTCCAGGAAAGCTTATAAAATATAAAATTCCTGAAGTTCATCAGCTAAATTTGGTACAATCACAGATTGAAAGGTAATCCCAAAACAGGCACAAACTTTGGATGGGTTTCACCTCCAGGCCAACCAATGCCATCTCAAGCAGGGCTCTGATTCTTCTTCAAGCTGCCTCAGTCCAACATCATTGTATTTTACAGCTTACTACAACTTGCATCTGGACAACAATAACTGCAGTATCTTCGCATTGAACAAAGTTTGGTTTGAAGAAGAAATTTTCCCTGCAAGACCAGATACCATTATGCTTTTGAAAAATTGACAGGAAACAGTTTCTACCATCTATGCAAATCATGAGCAAAAGTTTACATTAACTGGTCTAACAGACCATACTTAGAACCTCCATTATGAGCAGCATTGCAAGATTTAGGTGTAACCACCCATCCTAGTATCCTATCCCAGGGAAAAAAAATGATGCAAAGAGTCAGGCCATAACAAAAATGTGAAAATAATGACAACAGAAAAACAACTAAGGTTGTTGAAGTACCAGTAGCTAGTACCCTAGCTGTAATCAGTAAAAAACCCTGAAGTCTCAGGAGCTCCAACACTTCCGATGTGGAATCAAGATTGGCAAGGCCAACTAACTCCACCCATTCACATTAAGTAGCTAGAGGTTGGCTGGCCCTTTTGAGCTTCACTTGCCCACAGCACAGTCTGCGAAGCAGGATTGAAACAAAGAGATTTAGTGCATGTAAAAACTGAATAAACACCAAGCTCTGCATCTTACCTACTAGACCAAGCTCGCAACCAGTAATTTGTTGCATCTCACTATAGGCAGCCATATCTCCATTATGCACTCCACATGCTGTTGCAAGCATGAAGACACAAGCATGTGAAAATCTAGAGCAATGGTATATATCTTAACCTTGGGAAGCTTGAAAGCACAAAAATGTGAACCAGGAGAATATTGATCAGCCATAATGATGTCAATATGATACAATTACAAAATTCATTTCTCCCATCTCTTGCACGATCAAAAGAAGATGTTCTTCAAATAAATTCTAGTTCAACACCAAGATGAACAACTTATTAAGACAGTGGCTTTTCAACATGGCTCCAAAAGCAAAATGTTCTTCTTTGAAGACTGCAGAAAGCTGTATCCTGGATTCTTTCTTAAACTTCTCTCTTCCATTAGCTTCCGTGTTTTCCGTGCATTATCCCATGCACCAGCTGCAGTATATATGTTTGATAAAACAACATAGTTAACTGACTTCTCAGGTTCCATATCAAAAAGATTCCTGGCAGCTAATTCTCCAAGAGATGTATTGCCATAAATACTACATGCCCCAAGTATGGCACTCCAAAGTGATGCAGTAGGCTTAATGTTCATCTGACGTATCATATTATAAGCTGATTCTAACTGACCTCTGCGTGCAAACAGATCCACTACGCAAGAAAAATGCTCAGCCCGGGGTAAGATTCTATATTTGTTAATCATATCAGTGAATAACTCCCATCCTTCACATGTCAATCCAGTGTGACTACAAGCAAATAGCAAAGACAAGAATGTAACATCGTTCGGTACCATTCCTTCATGTTTCATTTTCTTATATAGTTCAATTGCTTCATGTCCATAGCCATGCTTCGCATATCCAGCAATCAAGGATGTCCACGAAATCACATTCTTGTCCCCCATTTCATCAAAAGCACGGTTAGCATCCGCAATTTCTCCAGATTTTGCATACATATCTATGAGAGCATTTCCAACAGCTGCATCATAGCTTGATTGATATTTGAAAGCAAAAGCATGGATTTGTCTTCCCAAGTTCAGTGATGCCACATTGGCACATATGTTAAGCATAAGACATAATATAACATCGTCAATTCCCATTTTCTTAAGAATCATGTCTTTAAAAAGATCAAAAGCCTCTTTGCTATGGTTATCATCACGAGCAAAGCCACTGATCAGTGCAGTGCAGGATATAATATCTGTCTTTAGCATGCTTCTGTATAAGTGATAAGCACTTCTTATACTTCCATGTTTTGCATATACATCAATTAGTGATCCAGTCAGTTTATTAGATGACTCCAAACCTAATTTGACGATCAAATCATGAATTTGGCTGATCTTCATAAGTTCAATACCTCCAACAGAAGCTCTTAAAATACTCCCCAAGGTGAAGCAATCAGGTTTCATCCCTATTAAATTTTAGCATTGAAACGCAACATAGAGAATAATTACATAAAAATATACCCTCAAATATGTCAAGCACAAAACAGGATAGAGTTTCCCAAGGAAAAAAAAATGGAGTAAAAGAAAATGTGGGGAAAAGACACACTAATATAAAATAAATTTCAAAAGGATTTCATGCATCATCAAGGATGTCAGTAATATTTTCAATAGGGACTAAGAGTTGGTGGAAAAATACATATGGTAAACTTCAGAGTAAATAATCCATGCTTTTGTAGTGGCGAAATATGGAAATTATCATATTCACAATTTGGTAGTTAAAAAAAGAAGAAAAGAAAGAACAATGAGAGAAGACGTCCGTGAGTTCAAATCATGCAGTAATCAATGATCTTCCTCAAAGCAGAATCAATTTATAGTAACATGAAACAGGTACCCCTAGATGCACATGTTCACAGATACAAAAAAGATAAGGTCTCATAGTAACCATATGCTTCTAAGGTACGGAATTATCTCTATCTTCCATGAAATAAGAATTTTCTTAAAAACAAGCATAAGAGCTCCTCAAAACACACCGTCATCACTATAACTAAACTTTCAGGATTCTGGCATTTAATTTGGCATAAAAAAAATTAAAAATCTTATAATAGTGAATGAATTCTTGTTGGACAAATGAATTCAAAAGGTTCAATACCAACAGGAACAATACCTTGTCTCATCATTGATCGGAACAACCAAAATGAATCATCGTTAAAACCTTGCATAGCAAGTCCACCAATCATGGCATTCCAAGAAACCACATCCTTCCTTTCTATTCTCTCAAACAAAATCCATGCATCCTCAATCCATCCACACTTGGCATACAAGTCAAGCAACGCGCTCTTGACAAACAAGTTCTCCACAAACCTTCCTTTTTGAATACCCCCTTGTATCATTCTCCCACCCTGCAGCCACCTCATCCTTGCACACGCCCTCAACGCGCTGCTATAAGTGAACTGATTAGCCCTAACACCAGATCTAAGCATTGCCGAAAACACCAACAAAGCATTCTCATCATATCCGTTCTGGGCATACCCAGAAATCATTGCTGTCCACGACACAACATTTCTTTCAGGCATTCTATCAAACGCTTTACGCGCTGATAATACGTCGCCGACTTTTGCGTAAAAGATTATCACTTTGGTGCTTAAATGCAAATTCGATTCATACCCATTTGTTATAATGTGGGCGTGAATCAAATGAGCTTGTCTTTCAGCATTTTTGTCGATGCAGAACTGTAGTAACGACATGTACGTAGAAGGGTCTAAGAGGGTATCAGGGCATGAAAGACTAAATTTTAGAGCCTGTTTTAGTTGCCCAGTTTTGAAATTTGCACGTACAATGTTCATGATGCATTTTCCTTCTTTTTTTTTTTTTTGCCGTTTTTGTGTTTATTACATTTAATAAGTAATATTTGTCATGAAATTGCAGTTTTTTATTTTTTCTTTTGGAGATTTGAAACGAAAATGCAAGCCCTATTGGACGTTCTGTTGGGGGTCTTGATCATGTATCAAATCTAAATAGCAGCTTCAGTCTCTTTATTTGAATAATAGCAGTTGGGTACAGAAACAAACACTTTCTAATTTTTAAGGAATTTTCCTTTATTAAAGTTGTTACACAGCTAGAGCTGGCAAAACGGGTCATCGGATTGAGTTCGTGTCGTGTCAGTTTTATATCGTGTCAAATTTAGTTCAACCCAAACCCGACCTATTTAAAAATCGTGTTAAAATATTGAGACTCAAACCCGACACGAAAAAATAATTGGGTTACCCAATAACTCTCTTAATATCTATATATTTAATAAAAATTACATCAAATATTTACACATTGTCATACATACATATATACATACATACATACATAATTTATCGATGTTATAAAATATACATATCTACCAAAATATTACACATTTACACTATTGAGGTTTTAATTATATATATAATATTAATATTATAAAATATACATATCTACCAATATTTTATATATTTACACTATTAAAACTCTAAATGTGTTTAAAATTTTATAAATAAAACACTGTAGTTATATTCATCATTTTAAAGAATATAAATAAAAGAGAAAATTATCTCTAATATTTGAGTTTTGATGACAAAAACTTGCAAATTATTTTAAAATAGAAAATATAATCAGATCATTGATCGGGTAAATGGATCAAGAATTTTAACCTTAACCCGACACGGAAAAAAATCGTGTCGACCCGGACTCGACCCATTTAATAATCGTGTTAAATTTGACGACTCATACCTATTTATTTGTGTCGTATTCGTGTCGGGTAATCGAATCGTGTCAAATTTTGCCAGCTCTAATTACACTCTACAAAACTCTCAAAGTTCTGTAAGTAGGACTAGGATCTGGTACTCAGCTGAGTTTGTGTTGAGCACCATATCAATAGTCAGCAATTACTTGGGGCCTACAAAATACAATTGTTGACCATTGATTTGGTGTTCAGCACAAACTCAGCTGAACACCGAATCCATTTTCCTGTAAGTAAGCATGGCTCAGAAACTTGTATCAGTTATATCCCCTATAATCCACTTCTAGTAAGAAATCTTTTATTTTTAATATGGCAGTGACCAAGTTAAAAGTGAGAAATTATAAATCTTATTTTCTTTGTTGAATTTTTTTTAATAATATGAATAAGCAGTTTTCGAAACATACAATGTCAAAAATAACAAGATAATTGACTTACGAAATTTTCCAACCATACATGAAAATCAGAGCAACAAAAAAAATTAATAGTAAAAATTAACTAAAAGTATCCAATACTCGGTTACAATTTACAATATATTGAGATATGATAAATCTGAAATTTTTGCTTTAATGTTAGTAAGTGTTGAACTTCAGAAATAAGGTAGAAAAGCGTAATATTTTGTTGGCCTAAAATAAGTTAAATAATACATAATGAGTTCGACTCAACCATTATTGAACATAAACTAATCTCTATAACAAGTTATAAACTTTAGGTAAATCTAGTTGTGGGATTACCCTATTTCATACAAATTTGATCAGCACAAAATTTCAGTTTAGAGACTTATTTGATATAAATGGAAAACTTATGCTTACTCCAGAAATCATAAACAAAATAGGGATCGAGATGTTATTTTTTTGTTCATTGATTTTTCTATTGAAAGAAATGACAATTGGTGGGATATTCCTATCAACTATTTGTTTAAATTCACCCCACTTCTAAAACATATTTACAATATTTTATATAATTAATCAATTAAATTCTTTTTATAATTTTTTTTAGATTTCTTTAACCATCTTGATTTTTAAAGTTGTTTTAATATAAATTTTACTTGACTATTTTATTTTTAAACATAAAATGAAGCAACTGCTCTAATAGATAGGTGTTTTTATATCTAATAATTTATGTATTTAATTTTGTGAACTACAAACTAATTTTTCTAAAATGAAATCTAATAATTTTTAATACTTTACATAAAGTGACATAAATTTGATTGTCCGATAATTTACATAAATATTATACCATAAATACTTTTTAACTTAATTAAAGATTAATAATCATACTAACAAAGTAGAATTAACACATCATTTAGAAACAATTAACTTTCTATATAATTTTAAAAAATATTAAAGTTAAAGTAATTTTTTTATACTTTTACCTTATAATGGCAAAATAATCAATTTAAATTTAGGTTAAAATAATCTTATTAAAAATGTGGTAAGAAAAGTAATCTTATTAATAAAATATAATAAAAAATTTAAGTCAGAAAAATTAAATTATGTTGAATTTAATTAATTTAGTTACTAAATTTTTTCTTTATTTGAAAATTTTAAATTAATGCGATTTTTTTTAAGTATTTCTAAATTGGGATTAATTTAATAAAGGCCATGATTAATTTAATGGCCTCACGTGGCGATTACATCACATAACATCCAAGGCTTCAACTCACACCCTCTCCTCTGTCTCTCTCTATCAAGTTTCACGAACTGTCTTTGAAGTGTCAGCTCAAAACTGAAACAGGGAGCTTTTTGTCAGGTCAGTAGAATTGCAGTTTTCCATTTATTACTTCATTTAATCTGTTAAATATTGATGGGTATGGATTGAATTCATCTTCTATTACTTTGTTTAACTCTGCCATAATTTAGCAAAACAAGAAAAAGAAACTATGTTATTGGGTTATAATTTTGCTGAATTTAGATAGCTAAGGATAAAATGCAACGTGGGTTTGTTTCTCTTTTCTTTTGAAGTTGTTTTTGGTGATTATTTTGATAATTTACGGCTTCTTTTAATGAAATTTAACATGGGTTTGGTGTCTTGCCGTCTGTGGGTGTATATAACTTGTATATTTTCTATTAGTTTCTCATTAACTTGACGAGCTTCTTGATGATATATGCCTGTATTAGTGTTCTCCTCATTCACAGTTTCAATCCGAGAGTTCTCATTGAATTGTATGGGTTTTTTTTTTTTTCTTAAAAGAAAATTAATATTAAATGATATATGAAAATGGGTACCTTGAATATTGTGAATGTGTAGCTAAGAGAATCTTAAACCCCAACGGCTTAGTGTCTCACACTAATCATTATACTCTTTTCTGCCGTTTTGAGCCATTTCGTGTTCAATATTGCTATCTTGTTACATTATGAAGCTTTCTACTTGCACTATTATAGAGCATTTTTGCCTGTGAATCATCATCTTTTTATGGTTGGTTTCATCTTTCAATCCCTCCTTATTTTGTAAAAAGTACCAATCCATTGTTCCTCAAATTCCTTGTCAAAGCATTTCACTTTCTGCTTTTAGTCTACATATTTTTATTTTTATTTCTTTGGTGCACAATAGAATAAGTTGCTTCTGTTAGGTCTAGCGATTTGTTTTCTTACTTTTGACAAATTGTGGTTAAAATATTTTCCGTATTGTTTCTTAAGGAGCTTGTGGAAACCCTGTTTTCCAATTTGTCATTCTCACACCCGTTGTGCTTGAATTTCAATCATTTTTGTGAAATTAAATTTTTTGATACAATTGATACATCGAAATTGCATTCTTAAAAATGTACATACAATTTATCATTATATTGGGCCAGAACTGGTATTGCAATAAAATAGATGCCATAAAATTAATGTGAGGCATATAATGGAGTCTTAAACTTGAACCATACTTCAGAAAAATGACTCCAATTTTCTGCGAACCAATATTGTTGTGGTTGTTTCAGAGTGATTAATTGGTTGCAGAGTGTGCGTTTATTGCTTTTGCAGCGATTGGCCCAATGGACTTCTGGTGATCATAGTGCGTCTTACTTTGTTTCCTGAGAGGACGTTCGTTACCAAGTAAAAAATTGCGTACTATTGTTGAATGGAAAATCTTCTATCTTAGTTGAGGATAATTGGTCTGACATGGATTGATGGAATAGCTGTCATGTTGCAACCTAAAAACATGGAAATGTATTATTCAGCCAGAAATTTCTTTCCGAAGAAGTGAAGGCTTGTAAAGTTCTCAGATATTAGTCCACTTATATGATCAATTTTAATAAATTCTGCAAACAAAAGGCTTTTAGTTATCCTGTATTGGTTAGCCATCAATATGGAAACTTAAATCTTCGTTGTCTTGTGTCATGTATAAAATTCTTGTAACAAGGTAATAACATTTCTTTATTTCTCTTTGATGTTTTGAACTTTCAGCTTCAATGACTATTCATTCCACAATTATTTTTTTGTTATGTTGTTTCCTCTTCTCTTTGTTTCTTCAAAAAATAACTGCAAACATTTGGCGATTGCTATGCAGAATTGGAATGACAGATAGGATTGGTCATGACACTTTAACATTAGCTGATGGCTCTATAGGAAAGCTTCCTGATCATCTCCTGATAGAAATTTTCATCCGAGTGCCTGTTTCAGAGTGGGCTGAAACCTCTTGTGTGAAAAAGCAATGGGCCAATATGTTTCGAGGAGAATGCTTGTGGCAAGCTGCTCTTGCCAGGACTTTTCCCCGAGCTGCCCAAGCTAAAAGGTGGCCTGGTCCTATACCTAGAGGGTTAAGCAGAAGGTACAATCTAATGACTTCTTCCTTCTGCCCTTTTGTTCCTTTTGATCTTCCCCCTCCCCCCAAAAATCAACACCCCCAGCTTCTTAATCAGAGAAATTTGTTCCATCATTCAAGAATGTGCACTCTGGGTACTTGTTACTACATATGAAATGAATTCTTCATAATTAAACAAAGGGATAAGAACATACAGGTTCCGGGCAGTTTATACTATATTTATGTGGACATATGACACAAACTGGGATTTCAATATATGTATTTCAGAATTTGTCTTCTCTTTTTTAATTTTCCATTTTGATTTTAGTGCCGTTCTAAGTCCTACATACTATTTTCAGGAGATACATAGCTTTACAAGTTAGTAAACAGATATTTTCCCTGGATGGTGAGATGGACGAGATTGTAGGCCATGCTTATTTGTTTCTGAAAGAGCAGCTTGAACTCTCAACCATGCCGCCTCCTTCAGGAGTGCTCCATGGGACAATTATTGGTATGTTCTCCACTTTCTTTTTCCTCTTTCTCTTGTTTACAATCATTGGTATGTATGATACCTTTTGCTTCTGTGTCATTATATTTGTGATTGAGGAATCTTTTGTTCTGAAGAGTTTTCAAAGCTTAAGCATTCTCAGTAATGATATTCCTTTGGGTATTGGCAGATCAATTTATTGCTTGTGGCAAATCAAGAGACACAGCACATGAGCTTGCTTCACAAATCTGGTTGGCTGTTATTGACAATTTGGAGGAAAATGAGCAAACATTTCTCCTTCTTAAACGTCTTGCACTAGAAGGCGATGTAAGCTGCCATTTTGAAACCCTCTTTATTAGTTACCTGTTTCTTAAGACTTACTGAAACTATATGGAAACTAACTGATAGTCATTTAAACATCCGTAATGCATGCAATCGTAAGTTTAATGCTGAATCTGGAAAGCCACAGAAATGACAAAAGAAAGGCCCTTTGCTATGCTTTACTGAAGAAAGGACCTAAGATAGAGCGACTTTGCTTAGGTTTCTTCCTCTTTGATGACAACTACCTGCAACTTCATATAACAAAAACCATGGGAGAAATTTATTCGACTTTCTTCAAGGTTTGACTTACTTACCTGTGGACTTCTCTGGTTTAGAAAATAGGACCTAACAAAAACCATAGGGCCTAAGAAAGGCCCTTTGTTATGCTTGACTGAAGAAAGGACCTAAGATAGAGCGATTTTACTTAGGTTTCTTCCCCTTTGATCACAACTACCTGCAACTTCATATAACAAAAACCATTGGAGAAATTTATTTCTCCAAGGTTTTTATTTCTTACCTGTGGTCTTCTCTGGTTTATAAAATTGGCAACACCTTCTTTTGCATTCAAAAATTTTCACTAACTTCTCTAAAAATTTTTTAAGGACCTCTCATGAAGTTACAGACAAGGCAGAACTTTTCCTTCTTTCAAAACCATGATATCAGCCTGTAATTAAAACCAAAAATCTGGGAAGGCAATTCAAACTCTACTTCTTGTTTATTTTATCTAGAGATTAGACAAGCAATGAACTTTTCATAATTGAAAACATATGTGATTTCCAGTAATGCCTGCTTCCTAGAGCATATACAAAAGAAAAAACAGATTTCATACTTATTCCAATGCTTCTATGTTATATACAGGTCTTTCTTCCATATCCATACTCAAGATCAATTCAAGTACAATGGAGAGTGTTTGAGAAGCTTTTCACAGATTTTCGTGACTGCTTCAATCAAGTGGATTACTATGATGTATTGGCATGCGCAAAGAACAAGTTTCAGCCAATACCATCTTTATGGTTAGGTTACTAGTCTGCATTAAATTGTGCACATACAACAACACAAGCATTTGTATATATGATTATAGGTCTTCCACAGACTGCAGCTCTGCAACATGGCAGTAGCATAATGGAGTGGAGAACTTTTCTCCCTCCCTTGAGAAAAAGAAACTGTATATGTCCGCTATTAATCAATGAATGATTGGGGAAGTTCCCCAAAAAGTTGTGGCTGTGCTCATAAGCTCCCACAACTAATACCCATGTAGCCTTTTCCTCATCTTTGTAGAATAAAAATACCTTTCCTGTTTGAACTTTTGGAGGTTTGTAGAAACTGTAAAAATGCATCAGTTTTGCTGAATCTTTTTTTGACACCAGAGGAGAGCACTAAAGCTGAATTCTAATAAGCAATACTGCGGACTAATTTGATTTTGATACAGGGGAGTTGAGTTCTTGCAGTTTATGCTGTCTCTGGTAGGTAAATGCTGTTCCTAACGAGCCAAATAGTTGATTGGATCAATGTCTGTGTCTAGTATAAATTTATGTAAATTGCTTCATACTTTTTCAAGTTTAACTATGTACTGATTTTTTGTTGATTTACACTTCACATTGTTAGAATTAGAGTTTATTACAGGGTATTTGTAATTTGTAAAGGGTAAGCTTTGTACTTATATATGATTTATTTACCTTTATGAATAATAAATAATAATATTACACAAGGATATTTTCCTGCTAAAAAAAGAATCATTTGATAAGGGTGAGTTGAGAAAAATGATTATGTTGTTAAAAGGTTACTAAAAATTAAAAAGAAATTCTACTCGTGAACATAATGAATTCTACAATAATATCTTCTCTCTTCTCAAAAATCTTCTATTACAAACTTGAATTTTGGTGACTTTTTCAAAAGTGAATTTGAAAGTATGTTACCAAGCACTTCACTTAAGTCTATAATTATCATCAAAATTAGTCCAAATTTTGGTTCTAAATTCACATGGTTACTAATTCTTATTATCATGTGAGTTTAGGTAGGATTAAATATTTTATTTTTATCCAAATGTCCTACTAATATCTAAATTTTATTAAATAATTTATTTTAACTTGAATTTGATCTAAGATTAAATATTAGAATTTTAATTCAATAATCTATTTAAACTAGTTTTAATATTAAATAAAAAAATATAACAATTATTTGTCTACAGTAATATTGAATTTAACAATTAAAAATGCAATTTAAAAATAATTATACTATTTAAATAATTATTTTGGCTTCATTAAAGTAATACAATGAGGGTTAGTTTATTTAAGAATGTTCTAAGGGGATATTATTATTTTACCACATAACATTTTTTTACATATCATTTTATTAACAAAATTTTATGAAATTTATTTTTTTTCCACTTAATGTTCCAGTTTTTATCATCAAATTATTAACTCCATTGATAAATTGTTGATACCATAGGAATCTTTTAAAAATTTTAATATATTCAGTATTTTAGAAATTTCATAAGATATAATATTTACAAATTTATCAATTAATTTTTTAGATATATAAAATAATCAATTGATAAAGTATTATTTATTCGTAGATAATTAGTTTTGTATTTTTTTAAATTTAGAGCGTTAAGTTGCACTTGCATAGTTTATGAGTAAAAGAGATCTTTACTATAATTTTTATTAAAAGTTCTATTAACTTTAAGAATATGATAGTAAAAAAATAAAAATAAAAATATTAAACAAAAAGTAATTGTAAACAAATTTAATAATAAATAATTTGTCATAAAATATTATTAAGGTCTCCCTCGTCTCTCACTTCATCGCTTCTCTTTTCCCGTTCTCAATTTCCCCTCTGCAGCTGGCTGACCAGCCTAACCGGCCAACGTAACGCCGGCCCCCGCCTGTACCACGAGCTGTTTGCCACCAGGTATGCTGATAAACCCCGACCCACGTGCTGTTGTTTATGAGCAGTGTTTTATTTTATTTTATTATATTTTGGATAAGAAAAGTACCCCTTTATTCGAGTTCTCTTGATAAGACTTTTTCTGACGTTAAAGCAAATTCATTCGATGTATGTTAGGGATCGAGGTGTTGTGTTGTTATGGCTTTCGATCCATAGCTGCTGCATGTGAAATGGTATCACTAACTGTCAAGTAAAAGTGGGTGTTTACCAAACACTTAAATTAAGTAGAAGTATGGAATTATAAACATACCCTCCATTTGGTTCGATGGAAATCACTTGTTCTTTTGTTTTCTGATATTTTCTTTTTGGGTGTTTATTTTGGGTGAATTATGTAGAGGTGCAGTGTTGTTTTGTTATAAAACCATCAAAAAATTATAATCCTATTTCATGTATCCAAAGGTGGATGGGATCATTTTGCTGTGTATAAATCATTGATATCGATTATTCTGGCTCTCCAATGTTTGTCTCATGCTTGCTATTTCATTTTTTTCAGTTCCCTCTCACCATTTTGAATTACTGCAGCAACTTGAGAAGCAGTAATGGGCTACGCACAGCTCGTTATAGGCCCCGCGGGCTCTGGAAAGGTGAGTTTCTTTATGTAACTGTCCTTAAGCCGTATATTGTGTTTTCTGGAGAATGGTTCCATATTTGGATCTTCTATGCAAAGGTTACATGTCATGGTTGTATGCTTTAGTGATTAAATGCGTTTTTTTCCCCCCTCCCAATCAGTCAACTTACTGCTCTAGTTTGTACCGACACTGTGAAACTGTTCGGCGGACAATGCATATTGTGAACCTGGATCCTGCTGCAGAAAATTTTGACTATCCTGTGGCCATGGGTAAGTTTGTCCACCTATTATTGCTTGATTTCTTGGTAATTTTGACAAAATAATCTATTTCTATAGTTTCAGGGCATTAATCTTTCTCTTTTCTTTTGCAGATATTAGGGAACTTATTTCTCTCGAAGACGTTATGGAGGAACTTGGATTGGGTCCCAATGGTGGTCTAATCTATTGCATGGAGTATCCTTTCTGTTTGTGTTATTCCCCACAGTGAAATCAATCTCCTCCCTTTCTTAGTTGCTATTGCTACATGTTTGTTCTTGCAATTATTATTTATGATTAATGGCTTAAAAAGATTGGATTTTTGTGACTTATCTGTTTTACTAATCCTTGTTAGTTGCTTTTGATTCAATGCATGTGATCATCCCTTGAAGCCTGAAGAGAGGGATAAATTTTACTTAAATATTTGGACAATGTTTATTCTATATTTTTTTTTTCATGGATATGAATGACCTTAATCCCCTTATTAGACATTTAGAAGATAATCTGGATGATTGGCTGGCAGAGGAGTTGGATAACTACTTGGATGATGACTATCTTGTTTTTGATTGCCCAGGTATAGATTATGTCTGCACATGGGCATCTATGTTAATTCCATATATGTACTGTACTGTTGAAATTAATTGATCGAAGAGAGGAATAAAAGGAGAGTAGGTTGTTATTATGTGAATGTGATTACATAAGACAGGGGCTTCTACAAGTTAGGCTCTTCACTAGCTGAAATTGTGATCATACTCAAAACTGTCCCTTAAAAAGTAAAGATGGCAAATGAAATTTACATTAATCTCTTGCTGATTTGCTTGATGCATGTAGTTTATTGAGAATTCCCTCTACTGCCCATGTGCCTTAGCTTCTGACTTAATTTTCCATAAAGTATTTGTTTCTTCTTTCAAGAATATTAAGTTAGGTAGGACTTGGAACAATATTGACTCATGCTTCCCCTTTTCACTTCAGTTGCAATATTCTTCTGGCTTCTTTCAGCTTAATTTTAGGAGTTCATCCAAGTTTTCTGCTAGAAAATCTATTTTTAACCTCACCCAATCGTAAAACTTTTACAGGCCAGATTGAACTTTTTACGCATGTGCCAGTTCTTCGGAACTTTGTGGACCATTTGAAGAGTAGAAATTTTAATGTCTGCGCTGTGTACTTGCTCGATTCACAGGTTTGTATAAGATTTAGAACACTCCCACCTTGTATTGTATGCTTCTGTTGTACGCTCACTGTTGTGCAGCGTGCTTATAGTTTCCTGTTTCATATGAATTAGTTCATCACAGATGTCACCAAGTTTATAAGTGGGTGCATGGCATCTCTTTCTGCAATGGTCCAGCTCGAATTACCCCATGTTAATATCCTCTCTAAAATGGACCTTGTGACAAACAAAAAGGAAATTGAAGAGTAAACTCCTCAATCTTTGCTGATTTCTCAATCTTGTATAGTCCTGTTTTAACATATCTTTTCTGCTCTCTGGTGTATGTGTTTTAACCTAATGTTTGTATCCTTTCTGCTCTTAGCTACTTGAATCCAGAATCACAATTTCTATTGTCAGAGTTGAATCAACACATGGCTCCTCAGTTTGCAAAGCTAAATAAGTCTCTGATTGAGCTGGTACGTAACTAAGCAATGGAAAGTCTAATATCTAATTTATGTTTTATCTATGAAGATAAATTTCCATGAATTCATGTCAACAGCAGAGAAACTTCAGTACTTTCATTGACTTTTCATATCTTTTGTGTGGTCATGCCTACAATATCTTGTAAACCCATTGGTGCTTTTTTTCTTTTGTTGGGGGGGGTTCAAATAGTTAGTTGACTTATGGCTGTCCCTACCTTTTTTCTTTTTGAATGCTGATTTGAATTGTGGCT
Source organism: Citrus sinensis (assembly GCF_022201045.2). NCBI lineage: Eukaryota > Viridiplantae > Streptophyta > Magnoliopsida > Sapindales > Rutaceae > Citrus > Citrus sinensis. The sequence continues at coordinate 17,722,435 of NC_068562.1, forward strand.
TTATGTAATTACTAAGCCTATGTTGTTTGATGATACCCTACCAGTGATGCTTGAATTGAATTTCCATTTGGATAAGTTATGGCACTGAACATTTTCTCCGGCATATCGAGTTTTTGATTGTTATTGTCATTGGGTTAATTTGATCTTCAGTCATTTGAATATTTCATCTTTTTCCTTTCTGTCCAATTAGTGGGCAGGCTATATAACCATACACTACGCAATACAGTTTCCCTATTGGTTGTGTAAGTGTATTTTGTTCTAATATCTGCTTAAATGAAATGTTCAGTATCTATTAAGTTGTGATTTTGAGCTTCCACTAATTTTATAATGACATGTCTATTTTTTTTCCTAAATAAATCCGTACATCTCTCAGAATTGACGAGTATCACTTGGATTTCTTTTAATTATCATATTGTTTTTGTTGCATTAGGTGGACGAGTATAGCATGGTCAGTTTTATGCCTCTTGACTTGAGGAAGGAGAGCAGGTATTTTCTCTATCTTTCAAGCATGGTTTGGTGTTTGTCTCTCTAGATTTTCTGGAGCTGTGCAAAACATGAGACTTTATTCCTGAATTTCCAATCCAGCTTAACTGAGCCGAAATCGGGGCATGAAATAGTAAATTTGTTTGAGCTTAAAAATTGAAATAGAAAAAATGAGAGAAGAAAATAAGGGAAAAGATGTGAAGTAGGAAGGTTTTGGGATGATATGGTATACATAATTTTTCCTGTTCGCTTTTTCCACATATTCGTGGTTTTTACGTTGCAGCATCAATACAAAACTGCTCAACTCCATACTTCCTTCTGTTAGCTTTGTGCTTATATGTTTGATGATTAAAAAACGGTTAATAATTGATGATCAGATATGTGTGACAGAAGATTATTGTCCCAGATAATGAAGATGAGTTACAGCTAGGGTTCAAACATATCTTTCTAAGATGCTATTGTTATCACCAGGTGATGGTTTCGGCTATTTAAATGAACTTATTACCCAGGATGGCCAGAAAAAGAAAAACAATTTACGTAGTCTCTTCCGCGTTAATCTTTTCGAACCTGATTCAAATTTGCTGGTTTATAATTTGCTGTAAACTCAAAACTTGCAAGGTCATTCATTTCATTGAATTGGTCAAATTAAGAAACTAAATTGTTTTGTTCATTGGCATTTCATATAATTGATGAGCAATGTTGACCTGTTGTCTGTTTCAGTATAAGGTATGTGTTGTCTCAAATTGACAACTGCATCCAGTGGGGAGAAGACGCGGATTTGAAAATTAAGGATTTTGATCCAGAAGATGACGATGAATAGCCTCATTCGCGGCTCTAAAAAAGTTCTAAGTGTTTAAACGTCTATGCTCCCTTTGGATTAAAACAATGACTCGTGTAGATATCTTATAGAAAAATGATGGGAAATTTTTATCAACACTTGGATGAACTTTTGACTACTAATATCTTCACTCATACATTTGGGTAACTTTAAGACTGAAATTATGATATAAAAGCAATGAAGCATGGAAATTAATTGTATTGAGACAAATTATCTACGAGCAGAGTGTGCTGTGAACTTGTGTTTGATACTGGCTTAATGTGATTGTGCTGAAGTCTTTTTGCTTGATTGTTGTAGCTCTACACTTTCTCTTCTTTTCTGGTGGGCTTTTTATTTTTATTTTAATAATGGTATATAAAATGCAAATGAAGTCTAGTGATCTTAAATTTTGAAACTTAAATTTTTATCGGTTTATTTCCTTGTATTACAAATTAATAGGGAGTTTGAGCATTGAATGGAAGATTTAGTTTCGGTTATTCAAACTTTGCACTTCTGATTCCTTGCATGCAAATTGAGCTACAAATACATAGACAAATAGATTACGTGCATGTTTAATATAGTTTATCCAATAGTCATAAGTATTTATTTAATTCCATGAGTTCTTTTTAAAAATATTTTTTTATTGTTATTTTGTTGTTTTTTTGGCAAAATTTTTGAAAACTAAATAAGCTATTTTATCTCTACTAATAAAAGTTCATATTTTTAATTTTTGGGAATAGAGATTAAAATATATTTTTAAATGTTAAAATATTTAAAATAATTTTTATTTATTTGATAAAATTATTTTATTATTTTCATAACATAATTTTAAAAAAATTACTTATTAAAGTAATTTTATAAGTTTTAATAAAAACTATTATTGATAACTAAATAATTAAAATGTTTTGATAAAAATTTTATTAACAAAAATTCTATTTAAATAAGTTATATTTGAAAACTTGTAGCAAACGAAGTCTATATACAAGTAAGTGTCACGCGGATATTACAAAAATTTTAATGATTAACTGTTTGTTTAAATCACATCAAAATATTTAACAAGATTTATAACTTGAACAAAAACGCCCCAGATCTAAAATGGATAGGATGTAGTTGCATGTTTAAAAAAAAAAAAAAAAAAAAAAAAAAAAAAAGGAAAAATGGTCATGTTGGATTTGTATTCATGAGGGGAGACATGACATTGTGGGCTCTTTGAACTTGTTTACTCAGTACTCATGCACATCATGTTCTAGGGCACAATGATGATTTCTACCACTATTTTCCATAAACAAATATGTTTTATATTTCTTATATTAAATATTTAGTAAATTAAGAAGATTTTTTGTTTAAATAAAAAAAACAGAAACTACTAGAGAAATGCAATTTGTATATAAAATTATACAGTGACCATTAAAACAGCAAAAATAATTATATTTATGCACAAAATTACAAACAAAATTACACGCGACTACTAAAGATAAGAAATATTTCATTTAAAAAAATAAACCCATTCACTTTATTAATTTTATTACAAAAAATTACACATGACCGCGAAAGATAAAAACATTTCAATGAAAAATAAACTCATTCGTTATATTAATTTTGCCTTTTACCTACATACGTCTTCATTTTATTTGTCACGTACAATTTTATGTGCAATTGGCATTACTTAATCCAAGCGAAAATGACATGATCAAGATTTGATAATGTGCGCATACAGTATCATTGATGCATTCCAATTCACATAATGCTATCAATGGCCCAAACAAATGAGACTGAATTTATAATTTGAGTTTTATTTAAGAAAGTTTACAGACTTTATGCTGCGCTTGGGGTGTACGGTAACTCCCCATCACACCTTTGTGGCTCGTTGACTAATAATAGGCTAATAGTGCCACTAACATTGAGGGCATCAATTTGAACCCTCGTGGGTTTTTTTTAAAAAAATTTAATAAAGAATATGAAATAAGAGTAGATTTTTCCCTAATGTTGTTAAAGCAATTAAATTTTCAAACAAATTTCGTAGATTTTTTAGATTTCAATAGATATATGTGTGTCTAGTATATCAATCGACCTTCTATTGTAATATATTTGTGGATAGTAAACATTTAAAATAATAATTCGCATTGGCTTTTAAACGGATGACATGCTATGTGCTTAACTCACCTTGGATTGTGATCAATTATTTATTGAGTTGACTTTATGACACCCATCGAAATTTCTCATAAAATCTCTTTTTAATTGAAGTTACTTGAATAACCTAACACAATTTAATTCATTTCTTGTTTTAAATGAAAATTCAATTAAATATTTAGATAAATTATTCTTTCAACAATTTTTTTACGCTCATCACATTTTAAAAACTTTATTTTCGATTGAAAAAATATTTTTTCAAAGAAAATTATAAGAGTTTAGAGTTATGAAAATATAAATTATATAATAAGAGGAAAAATTTTGAGATAAATATAAAATTTTAAGATTTGTGTGCAATTTAAAAAAAAAACATGTTTGTTGGAGAAAAACTTATGTGGACCGTGTGTCTCATGTCAATCATGTTGATATGGTACACTCATCAATAAAGATCTATCATTTTGTTAGGCATGAACTTTTTTTTTTTTTTTTTATAAAAACCACCTTGAGGAGTTAGGTAAAATCTCTATCTGTAATACAAATTAGTAATGAAGCAAATACTTAAGTATGAGAACATAAACCAAAACCTCCTAAAGTAAATATAAAATATACAAGAATAAAAAGAGAAGAATAAAATCATCAAAAGGAGAAAGAAAGTCATCAATGTTAGCGTTTAACATGAGGAACAACCTGCACATCTAAATGAATAATACCAAATAAGCATGCAGGAAGATCCTAAGAAAATAAGAAACGCTGCCTAGCACGACAAGTGCAAGCCTAATTGGCCAGAAAATCAACAATAAAAATAACTTCGCGAAATCACATGCCTAACCAAAATAGAAGAGTAAGATGTCAAAACACACACCCGACGCAACGAATAAGAAAAATTCCAACGAACAGGGCCGCAAGAATGAATCCAAGAAACAATCGTGGCTGAGTCCAGCCCTACTTCAAGCACAAAGTAACAAAGATGAGCAATAAGCTCCAACTACCCTATTTTTATTTTTTTATAAAAATAAAAAGAAATTATCAATCTACCCTATTTTTTCTTACCTTTTAACTAAATATAGGGGTAATTCAGATTTTTAAAAGTAAAGGAAATGATTTAAATACAGTCAATTCGAGAAAATAATTTGAAATTTATCTTATTAATAAGGGTCATTCATGCTGTGACTAAAATCATGACATCAATACTGTAATTAAATATTAATTATATAAATGAAATTTAAGAAATGTAGATTTAATATAAAACTTATATATCACCATTAAATGTAAAACAAAACTTAAATTATGTAAATATAATATAAGATTTGTAATAGAAGGTAAAATAAGTAAATCAATATAAGAGTGATGAATTAATATATCATTAATAAATAAAACAAAAACTTATGAATATAACATAAAGCTCATAAATGAACATTAAATGTAAAATAAAACATAAATGATGTAAACGGAGCATAAGACTTATAAATGAAAGATAAAAATAAATTAATAGAGAAGTGGTAAAATGATGTATCATTGGTAAATAAAATAAAAACTTATCAGTATAACATAAAACTTGTAAATCAACATTAAGTGTAAAATAAATAATAAATTTATTAAATTAAACATAAAACTTATAAATGAAGGTAAAATAAGCAAAATTAAAATAAAAGTGGTGAAATAATGTATTATTGGTAAACAAAACATAAACTTACAGATATAACATAAAATTTGTAAATCAGCATTAAATGCAAAATAACGTATAAGTTATGTAATGAAATTGAAGACTTGTAAATGAAATGTAAAACAAGTAAATATTACAAGAGTTATTAAAAACATAAAAACTTTCAAATGTAAAAAATGATTACCTTATATATTTACAAATTTTATTTCTAAATTGAATAGTGATAATTTTGGGTTTATGTAAGATACGTGATGATATATGCAAAATTTTATTAAGAATAAAAATTATTATCAAAATCAAAATTTGAAATTTTTTATATTTTTTAAAATTATTTATAAGATAAGTGATTTTGCATTCTTCTAAACCTCATCGACAGCAACCCTAAATAATTTTTTAGTATAAGTAAGAAGCAAAATTTAAAACTATATGAAATATGTATAAAAATAAAAGTAAATCCAATTTTATTGATATTTCATATATGTCTAGTAATGTAAAAATATTTTTTTTTATTCTGATTTAACTTGATCCACATTGAGAAAAATAATTTTACTTAATTGTCCTATCATGAGTGTAGAATTTATGGTTAAATCAATTTAATAAAATTTATTCCAATTGTTTTCAATATAATTTTTTTATTTCAATTAATGAGCAAATTGTTTTCTTAAATAAATAAACTATTTTTTAAAATTAAAATTGAATATTAATTTATAAATTTTATATTATTTTTATAAATATTTATTTTATTTATAATTTTAAAATACTAATTTATTATTTTTATATTAATTAATTAATTTTATTTATTATTGTAATTTATGAAGCTTATATTGATTATGACATTGATGCCGTAAAATTGTAATGATGGCAAGATAGAATTTTCTTACTAATAAAAGATAAAAGGGTAATATGGTAATCTTAATGGTCATAGATCGAAGCCCTTGTATTTGCGCGGCATTTTTTAAGTGCGACTGAGAAAAAGCAGCGGGTGAGTGCATCTTCTGACAATATTCTCATTTCTCTGTACGATGCACCCTGTGTTTCTTGGGCTCCGTGTTCGCATTTTCTATTTTCCAAATAAATCCAAAACCTTTAATTGAATTAATTAAAATGAATCAATAACACAGATTTCCCATGATAATTAAACCAATTTTTAACCTTATTTACTATCTAATTTTTATCCAAAAATGGAGGAAAAAAAATTGCATGTTTTATGGGAAGTGGAGACCTAAATTGAAAATATGAAACCCATTGACTGCGCTTGATTCATTTATAACGTTTTCATTGTTTCCAACACTTCACTGTTTTGCACAGTCATCAACACTCATTGTCCTTTTTTTGGCCTTTTTGAGGAAAATGATTAAAAAAAAAAGCTCTTTCTGAGGGTTGAATTGAATTCTTTTTAGGGTTCTTACATTGCCCTTTACACAATTGATCTTGTTAGATTTCTTCGACTGCGTTATGGTTTTGGTGTAAAATCTTGTTCTGGGTAGTTGTAAAATAACAGAAATTGGCTTGATTTTTTGGAGGGGGAGTTTTAGGGTTTTCTTCTTTTGCTGCTTAGGGTAATATTGATCAAAATGTGGGTTTGAGGAGTGAAGTGGTGTGAAAATTTTGGTTAAAGTTTGCATTTTTTTAGTATTTACTGTTGAGTCCTTTTTTTTTTACCTCTTTTTTAATGAGTAAAACTTCTTGATCTACTTGGGTTGAGCTTCTGGAAGTGACTGAAAAGAGCAATGAGTAGTTTGCATGGGGTTGAACTGTGATTTTGAATTTGATTAGAACTTCCCAGTTAAAAGAATGTTGTGTTATGGTGATTCTTAGTTGCTGAAGCATATAATCTTTAGGAAAGATTCTGAATCTAATGTTCTGATCCAAAAAAGTTCTTTTCAGTTTGGGGAGGGTTAGAAAAAAGAGAGGAAAAAGGTCATTTTTTGAAGATGGATTTGTTCAAATTTATGAAGTTCAGGAAAGTTCACAAACCAGAACCAGAAAAAGATTTGGAGGATAAGTCCGTGCCTCAACCGGAGGAACCAAAGAGCGAGAATGGTGGTGATCAGGACAACTCACCGAAGACTGACACTTGTAGTGATTTTGAGGATGATGATGATGATTTTATAACAAATGAGGTGAAGAGGAGGCTCAAAGAGCTGAGAAGGAACAGTTTTATGGTGTTGATTCCTGAAGAAGACTCGTGTGCCGAGGAGGAAGAGGATGAGGAGGAGGAGGGTGAGACAAGCTCCTGTGAGTGGAGAGATGTGGAAGCTGAGGGAAGGCAGTGGTGGGGTGGATTTGATGCTGTTTATGAGAAATATTGTGAACGGATGCTGTTCTTTGATAGGATGAGCTCACGGCAGCTCAATCTTGCCGGTAATTGTTGGTCTCTTCCTCTTGGTTTAGTCTTGCTGTTCACTTTAAATGACTCTGAAGTTGTTGGATGCCTGTATCTATGAGAATGAATGACTACTACATTTTGCTTGCAGCATGTGTTTTGGTATGGATGTTTAAGTTGGGCATTCTAATTTCCATTTATTTGATTCGACCTTTCTTAGGAGAACTCTTTTTTTTTTTTAAGTTCCGTTTCAGCAGGATAGGATCTGATCTGATTTTTTAAGCCCTTGAAGTCATATCTAGGAGCTTCATAACTCTTTTGGAACACCACAGATCATATTAGAACTTAAGAGCTTTCTGATGTCTATTATTTCCAAATCAGATTGCAAAAGCATAACAAGTGAGAAGTTAAAATATTGAAAATGATCTTTCAGAAAATAGTGTCCACATGACTACTGAGTAGCCAATGCCTTTTCAGTGCCTGTGATTTTTTCCTTAGGCTGTAATGCGCAGCAGATTGGACACAGTCTGTCGGACATTGGGGCTTAATACAGGGTGACCAGAATTTCTACTTGCTATGATTTCAACTATTTTTATACAAATAAACTTCACATTTTGTTATAGGATCCCAAGTTCCTTCAACTCCATCTCCGAAATCTGGATCAAAAAAGCTTGCATCTCCTTTTCGCTGCCTTTCTCTGAAAAAGATGGAAGAACCTGGAGAGGAAACCGAGCACCTTCAGAAGCCTGAGACTGATCCTTCACATGATATTGAAACAGCTTATGTAGCTCAAATTTGCTTAACCTGGGAAGCACTTCACTGCCAGTACACTCAACTAAGCCAGCAAATCTCATGCCAACCTGAAAATCCCACATGTTGCAATCACAGTGCTCAGCAGCTTCAACAGTTCCAGGTTTTGTTGCAAAGGTTTATTGAAAACGAACCTTTTGAACAAGGTCTCAGGTCTGAAATTTATGCTCGTGCCAGGAATGTTTTCCCAAAACTGCTTCAAGCTCCAAATATCCAAGGTAAATCTTATTGGATGATTCAGATTCACATAAAGAGATTTTTTTTTTTCTTTTGACTATATCATGGTCATAGTTTCTGTTTAGAAACCTCCTCCTACCAATGACTATATTATGTATCTTTTCGATCAAATACAGAAGTGGTGGATTTGGTTTCTGCGCTTTTGCTGGAGACTTAATTTGCTTGGCTCAACCTTTCAGGTTCAGGTCAAAAAGGAAAAGAGCAGGGGGAAGAAGAATCCGATTTTGTGGTACTTGTTTCTGATCTTATCAAGATTTTAGAAAGCACAATGCTGGTTTTCCGCATATTTCTAAAGATGGACAAGACAAAGTCTAGTGGCGTTCTTAATCTGTTTGGAAATCATAGCCAGAATGCAACCCCTCTTCATCAAATTCAGTGTTCTCTTGAAAAGGTAAGGCTCTTTTGTTGAGACATTTTGGGTTACAAGTTCATAGCTTGACATTCTTATCAGACTTAATTGATCAAGAAGTCTTCTCAGGACTTCCAGTTTATTTCCTAGTTGTGGACCATTTTGCTGGTTTCGTTACTTGTCCAGCTATTTGCTTCAGAGCTGCTACTGTATGCACGTCCTTTATAAAACTTCTCTTAATTTGTGGTGTAGCGGTGTCCCAGAGCCTCTATTTATTTCTTTCTTGGCTTGATGTTGGAGCTACAGTGTACACTTCATTGACAGCACACAAGAAAGAATTATAGTTAAATCCAATCATTGAAGGCATGTAGAACATTGGTATTGATTTTGGTGGATCTTACAATGCATAGTATTGCAAAACTTCAGTGCAAGGAATATGAATTTCCTTGTTGCTTAAATATAAGGAAATTTCTGGGTTTCTTGTAGAACACTATTTCCTTTCTTGTAGCACAAGAAAACATTGATATATCCATAGAAAATGCCTTCGAAACTTAGTAGCTGGGCATCCTTCTATTGTTTGATTACTTCAGGCCTACTGATAAACTCGTTTTATTGACTAAGTTGTGGTACTTCCATGCTTTTTCCTGTTTGAATAAGGTGATTATATCTGCAACAATAAAAGTTACGAATTATTTGTTTCATTTTTCATACACATGTATGTATTTGTAATGGATTAGACCACAAGTTGTGAACCTTATGTCTTGCATCACTAGTATCAATGACTACTTTCATGTTTCCCATTGGCAACTGCTCTTATAATTGTTTTTAAGCCTCTGACAATTGACCCGTTGTGCCACAGAAAGAAATGCGGCTGAAGGAACTGCATAAAAGGAGTAAAGGTGGGAAAAAGAAGTCCTGGCCTCAAACATGGGATGGTATTCAGCTATTGTTTGGCATTATTGACATCAAAGTCATGTCAAGAGTTCTTAAAATGGCAAGGGTCACTAAGGAGCAACTCTTTTGGTGTGAAGAAAAGATGAAAAAGTTAGACTTATCAGATGGTAAGTTGAAAAGAGACCCCTCTCCTATCCTTTTCCCTTGTTGATGGTTCTACGGTTAAAGATTAAACAAGCCAATTTTTTGGAGACCTTTCATCTAGTTCATTCTTCCTCTGAATGCTATTTGGGATATTTGTCTGAGGATTATTCATAAACCAATCTTCGATCTACATGTATAGATCAACAGGCAGTTTCTAGGTTTCTTGAGGGTAATGTTTACCCGTGCCTTCCTTAAACTATGCAATCTCTTGATTTGCACCATCTTTCGAAAATGTTTTAATTTTGATACCATTCAGAGTCCTTGCGGGAAAAACTAAGTGAAAGTGAATATTAAGCCTCTACTTTTGGTAAGTGTGGCTTCTTGTTGTGCAAAGGTTGTATCAACTTGTCAAATATTGTCATTTTGTATCTCAGCAGCTGCAACCATTTTGTATTATTGATGTTGCAGGGAAAATTGTGGATGTTTTGTGAAAAGTGATTTCCAAATGCTTTGTGCATTTGTCTTCTTTATTATTTTGGTACAAGATATGTTGAATTGGTGTAGGAAGGCAATTCAATGGGTTAGTTTAATTTAGATTGAGTGTTAAACTAACGCTAAGCTCATCTTTTTGTTAACTTTTTAGAAATGTACAATTGGTAATTACTGGATAATAATATAAAACTAATTAAATTTTACTTGTATATTACTATATATATGTGTGTGTGGTTATTGATTACAAAGGGTTGAGCACAAGTCAATTCAGTACTGAATCAAGTCTAATTTATTCTAATTTAATTTGGGATGCGTGGGAAAAAAAAATAAGACTTATGGTACATGGATTATTTCATCACAACAATTTTTAATGTGTCAATTTACTTTCAAATATTTAAAAGACAATCAAGAATGAAGTGTTGGGCTACACAATCAATGAGTGGTTTGTAATAAACATGAATATATGGAAGTACAATTAATATGTTTGAAAGAGAATCAAGAACGATGTGTTGACGACACAATCACCGAATGGTTTGTAATAAATATTCAATCAATTAGTGGTATGTAACAAACATTAGTATATAGTGGTACAATTAATATGGCATTTCTCAATACTAGTTAGACGATCTTAGGGTTAAAAATAGGAGGTACATGATTAACGATCATGATTCTCTCATGATTTGATTTTCTTCTAAGTAAATTTTATTAACGTGATTGATGGTTAATAAATTAAAAATTAAAAATAATTAAATTTTAATCATACACTAAAATTAAAATGCATGTGGCACAATATCCGTAAAAAATTATGAATACTCAAATCAGAAGAGGATCCTATTCTATTTGATTAAAGGGAGAAGTAATTTTAAAAGTTTGACCCATGATTAGATTTATATATCTTTTTTTTTTACCCCTAAATTTTTTAATGTCCTTCTTACTTTAATAATTATGTTTTCATACTAGTGTCTTGTAATACAAGATGGCAACCAAAACAAAATTTTACAATTAAAATCAAGTATAGGACAATGATTTTTGTACCTCAGGATATTTTAAGATCTTGCATGTGAGATGAAGATGAAACGATCTTAATTAGAGGGATTAATACTCACAACAATTCCTAACGAGGGTCCTTTTCATCCAAATTTATCATTAAAAATAGACTGTTAACCTCACTAATCATGTATTTCTCGGCTAATGATATTGCACTATTCTATTTCTTACAACTGAACGTGACAATTATAATGTGAATATTGGGTCGATTACAAAATTATGTTTTCCATTACAAAAAATTTGTTTGAAACTATAAAAATCTAAAAAAATTAATTATCCAATTTGGTACTTTGAGATTAATAATGTGTATTCAACAATTATCTCCATAAATGATGGTACAAAAAAAATATCTTTTATAATTTTTTAGATAATTTTCCATTAGAAGGACAAATGTCTCATTCACACAAGAAAACAAGATGAAGTCCAAAACCAAAAGCCTCATCACATGCTCCTCTAATGTGCTTCTACCATTGGGTTTCTTAATTTCTTCTACATTTCAGTGGTTTTTTTTTTTTAATTTTATTCATTTCTTGACTATAATCTCTAAAATAATTTTGGATGAAAAAATTTGGCTATTAAATATATATTACATTAATAATATTATGGTTAAATTATGGTAATTTATTACTCTTTCTAATGAATCTTTATAGCTACTAATTACAAAAATTTCTTTTATTTATAAATTTAAATAATTTTATTTAATTTAAATAATTTTATTTAATATAAATAATAATAAAAAACTACTAGATGTACAATGCCTCGTATTACATAAAAAAATTACTATGTTGTAGCTTAATGTAGCCAAATACAATATAACTCTATGGCAACACAATGAACTATATGCACTCCAAATGCATCCATAATAGTAGTTGAATTAAATAACATGATAAAATAGGAGTATTATATTATAATACCTTCTCTAAAAGAGTTTTTGAGGTTACATAATGTGTTATGGGCGTAAGATGAAAGTATCTTAATACTTAATATTTATTAAAAGACTTGTAAGCAAAAAGAAAGTAAGGTATTAAATGAAATTTGATAATGAATTAAAAAAATCTCAATATTTATTATTAATAAAAAACTGTATTAATGTAAGATGTTAAATTAAATATGATAATAGTTCAGCCTCAAAATAGAAAATAGGGGGTATGGTCATAGAGGTATAACATAGAATAAAAAACTTGTGAATATGAAATATATAGCATAAAGTGCTGAGAAAAATGTGCTAGTGGATCAACTTAGAAATTAACTTGATATTTATGGAAAATTTTCTAAATAAACAGATGGACTCGGCTGTGTCTTTGTGGTTTTATGAACTCCATGAAAATATATTTTTGTTTTAAATATATATATATTATGCACATGTACTAACTACTAAACAATAGTAAATCCATAATAAGAAAATTATTTACTTTATTAAAATGAAGGACAAGTAAAAAGATAAATAAATACAGATTCTAATATACTGCAGCACAAAATATATTGTATTAGAATTTTTTTTTATTAATCTTTAACTTTTGTCCCTTGTTTAAAATAAATAAGAGATCCCTTATTATAAAATCACGTTACTAACAAATAATCTTTCTTAAATTAAAATTTTGAGTTTCTTAAATAAATGTAAATGCACTAAATATTGAAAAAGAGACAAGGGAGAAAAAAATAAAGAAGCTTATAATTGAATTCCTGTTACATTCTCCTATTAATTTTTTTTTATAAATTATTTTTCTAAGAAGATAAATTTTCAAAATTGTTGTTCTTGTAAATTAACTCCTAGAAGATACCTTAATAGGAGTCTCTCAGCTACTCCAATGAGTGCTTCAATATTTAGAGCAGAACTGAATGTTGAATTATATGAATCTGGTCTAAGTATGCTTACAAAATTGGGTTTAAGTTCGGAGTAGAGGATCAGGACCAGGCTCAGGCAGCCTCATATTATGAGGAGATCTACTTAGGACAACATTTCTCATCTGGACATATTTTGAGGGGATCACATCACGGGAAACTAAAACTACAACCATTCATGTCAGTGTGATGTTTTCTAAAAATACATGCACAGGCAGCTGGTTTTTTTTTTTTTTCTTATTTTTTACGTTCATTTTACTTGTACTTTTACATATACATGAGCGTAAATTCTTTTTTTTTTTTTTTTCATATGACAAATAAAATTGAGATTCATGCTCATTGTTATGTTTATTTCGTTAATGATGTTGATTCAAATGTATAATGAAAGAGAAATGATTTGTAATCATACATCTCAAAACCATGGCACTCAATTACAATAATTAGATAGCATTATAAGCAATAGTGACACACAATATGTGAATAAAGTAAGAGTGGATAGAAGTACATTTATCCGACTATGTGAGCTATTTCGATCAAATTAGTGATTAGAGGTTAATGGTTTAGTGACAGCTGAAGCACAAGTTATGCATATTTCTATGCACTTTGTCTCATCATGTCAAGAATCACACAATTAGTAGTAAGTTCTACCAATTAGGTGAGACTATTAATAGATACCTCTACTCAATTTTACGAAGGGCACCATAAACTGTACTAAAGAATCGCATTGATGAGAGATGGAAGATGTTCAAGGTACATTGTCAATTATTTATATTTGATTATACTAGTGATAGTTTAATGCTAATAAATTTTCATTAGTTTTGTGTATGTAGCATTGCTTGAGGGCATTGGATGGAATTTACATTAGAGTTTGTCTGCCAGAAAATATAAGCTAAGTTATCAAACAAGAAAAGATGAGATTGCTACAAATATTAGGATTTTTTTTTTTTTTTTTGTGAGCATGAGAGTAAAGGTTGAGTCTGATTAGGAAGTACTTATTTCGAACTTGACAATTATAATTTTGCAATAGTATTTTTGCATGTCGATGAGCGTCTTGGATTTTTTAACACAGCCCAAATTACTAGTGATTATGTTGCAATTATTGTATTACTTTGTTATTTTGTGATTATGTTGTAGTAAGTATAAGAGTGATGATACAACCACAAATTCTTGTACAAACTTATCTTGTACAAACTAATGTGACATTAATTCATTGGTTGAATGAAAATATAAAATAATAGAAATAAATCATGTGAGCCAAGATATATTTAATTTAACCAATGAATTAGCGTCACATCAATTTGTACAAGAGTTTGTGGCTATATCATTACTCTAAGTATAAACATCTATATTGTCATTCCAAGATGACTTTTGAATGAATCTTGTATGTTTTAACTATATATTTACGTTGTGATATTTTGTAGAGGTTATTTGATTGAATTATTTGCTTTGATCTTGATTTCACAAGGGGCACATTTGGGAAATACTGCAAAAATAAATATTGTGCTGCCGAAAATTTTAAAATTTATTAGTTTTACATATTTTATGAAGAATTATGATATTTTTTTTTAAATTTATACAAAAAATGATCTAAAAATTCTAAAATATAAGACTTCTATATTTAGTACTTTTTCCAAAAATATAGTTTAAATCAATCACAAAAAAAAAAATTATGCAATGCAATGCAATTCCAAATATAATATAATTAGAAATTATTGTACTACCTTATAGCATTAAATGTTGTACAATAATATTATAATACAAAGCTAATGCAAAGTGGTATAATATAATACACTTGCATTAAATAATATAATACACAATAAAAGAATTCAGGCCTTTAGAACTAACATTTTAGTGATGAAATTTTTTTATCGCCCTAGGTATGTTTTAGTGATGAGAAAAGCATTTTGTCGCCAAAATATATGAGAAAAAATTAACAATTATTTCAAGTTTTTAGCGACGACTTTTTCATTATTAAAGAAGCAAATTAACGACAAATTTTTTCATTATTCTAGTGAACGATGGTGACAAACAAAGTTTAAATATTAATGTGAAAATTTATAAAATGTAAAGTGCATTATTTTCTGCCAAATTTAAGTTTTTGCATGAATTTTAAATGTCGACACTAGAAACCCCAATTCTTTATTTATATGTCATTTACTTTATTTCTTTCATTCTTTCATCCTCTTGTTCTCTTAATTTTAAATGTCATCCTATCATTCTCTTTTATTTTTATTATGGTGTAATTTTTTTATCTCATTTATTATAACTTATATTACTATTATGTTTAGAAGTTAACTAATTACTATTTGTATTTATTTGTAGAAATTGTTGAAGATCAATTTGACCAACATGAAGAAAGCTAATTACTATTTGTGTTTATTTGTAAAAAAATATTGAAGATCAATTTCACTAACACAAAGAAAATCAAGAAAATTTTTTCTTTGCTACAGTGTTTAGTGATGAAAATTGTATGTTTTAAGGCCGATTATTTTTGTCGCTAATGTTTTTTTTTTTTTTATTGTAGTATGTCAAATTCACCTTGTTTGTATATTCTTAGGGTGAGCTTATCTAAACGTACCAAACTACTCACTAAACTCATTTACTAAATAAACTCACACTTAAATTTAAAATTTTAAATGAAAATATTATCCAAATAGTTTACACCAAAATTAAATAATAATTTCAGTAATTTATTTTGAGAAAATATTCAAAAAATGAAATTAAATTACCCAACATATGTTTGAAAAAAATACAAAATATTAATCAATTTAGTTTTTTTTATTGTGCATTTATTTTAATAGTATTAAGGTTTGTCAATATATTTTGATCAATTATTTTTTTAGTACTATTTTTCACTTTAATATCAAATCTTCTAATATTTAATAATATTAGGGTTTTTGTATGTATTTTAATAGTATATTTGTCAATTTGTTATTCTTAGTTATTTTTTAAATATCTAATTTAATTTTGAATATATTTTTCACTTTAATAACAAATCTTTTAATCACATCAACGATACTTGAGAAATCTTTAAGGGTTATTCGTCAAGAATTTTTATTTTACTTTATTTTATTATTTTTAAGGCTCATGTTGCATTTTTTTTTAAGTTAGTTTGGTTATTTATATCTATACACATAAATATAGCATGGGAATTTTTTGCCCAACAAATTTTGAACACCTTTAAAAACTAATAATAAAAATGGTCAACTGTAATGGACTATATTTATATTCATATGTTTTTGGTATTTTATATCCAAACAAATAATTTCTGATTTTGAATTCATTGGACGAATAAAATTTGAAATACTATAAATTTATAAATGAAAAGTTCAAATGTATTATTCTATAGATTTTAGCGTCCAAAATTGTAATTCTATTAGGGGTATTTTTAATAGTTAAAAATTAGTTTCAAATGTGAGTTTGGGGATATTTTACTAATTAAAATTTGTTTTTAAGTATTTGACAATCCTTGGAAACTTGGCACTTACTTTGCCTGACACTACGCAAGCCAGAGAGACCTTAAGATCCTCTCTTGCGCTGGCAATTAATGAAGCTTTGTGTGTTATCTAAAACTTAGATCTGGGCACTTGCTGTTGAATCTAACCTCCCTACTTCTATTGTATTATAATGATACTTCACGTTCTCATAAAGAACTTTTAGCAACCATTGCTTCCATAGGCTTGCCATGAAAAAAAGGTTCACAAAGTTTACAAAATTAAACTAAATAAGTATCAATTTTTTACTTTTGAAATATAAGAATTGGATGTTTTGTTTTAAGTATAGGGGATCAATGACCAATGTTCGATATTTATTTACCTTAAGATTTTGACTTAAATCTAGCTATTTATTTACTTCAATCGGAGGGTTGAGATAATTACTTTTGTGACATTAATACTATTAAATATATGACTATAAAAATAAAAAAGCTGAGGTGGCATATTAAGATTAGAAAGAGAGAGAGAGAGAGAGAGAAAGAGAGAGAATCTTGAGCATTGATATACTTTATTTCTCGAGGAGATTATACCAATAAAAGCTTTTCTTTATGTAATGAGATTATAGAGAATACTACTCTTACAAATCTCTAGAAAATTATATTCCTTGCGCAAAGAAGAAAATACAAAAGAAACAAAAAATTTGAGCAAAATGAGATAAGATTTTGAGTCAAAATCGCAAGCGCACACATGAATTCGTAAAGATATATTATTGTTCCAATAAGTGATCTCTTATTTTCAATAAAATAAGAAATAAAATAAGAGACAATAAAAATACATACTGCATATGTGTGTGTGTATTAGACAAGACTTGAGCAAGATTTTGAGACAAAATCTTATATACATACATACATACATACATGTATGTATGTATGTGTGTGTATATATACAGGCTTTATGGGAAGCCGCCGACTATCCTTAAAACTTAAGAGGGCTGAAGTTAAATGATTTAATGTCTATTCTCCTATTACCAATTGATTTTTAAAAGAATATGATAACTTTAATTTCAAAACTCCCAATTCAATGATGGGTGATTTGTTAGAAAAGTGCAACAAGCACCTTCAAAATTCTCTAGTTAAATTAAAGGTATTTGATGAAGCTGGAGCAATTGAATGATGGGTGATCTGTTGGAAAATTACTACAAGTGCCTCGATCTAACATTTGTGAGTAGTGATGATATTTATCCAACTGGTATTAGCAAAAAAAAAAAAAATCAAATACATGCTACTATAAAACCACAATAATTTGACTTAAATCTAGATATGGAATTCTGACCATTTATTTAATTTAATCCAAGAATTGAAATAACTGTTATGTGGCATTAAAACTATATTAAAAATAAAACTCAAAAAATAAAAAGCTAATGTGTCATATTAAAACTTACGGGCTGTGTGTGTGTGTGTTTTTTTTTGTCTTAATAACTTTATTGCCTTAATTGTAATTAGCTAAGTCATTAAGTCCGTTTGTTTTTTCAATTTAATGAAAATTTTCAATCATTAAGTCATTAAACTAATTTTTTTTTTTTGTTTAATCTAAAAGTTCTGAATAATATCATTAAAAAATCACTATCTAATTAATTAATTTTCATTCATACCTAAATAAGTTTAATAATTAGTATCATTACCCATCTCTATAACTTATGATAATATAGTGGTAGATAATTATTGCTTTTATTTTTTTATTTTCTTCAAATTAACATTATTTATCTTTATAATTTTGAATGAATATTTTTCATATAAAACATAATGAACAACAATAAAATTGATTAACATTTACTAATTTAGAATATTAAAGGGTTGTATTCAATTGAGTATGATTGTGTTATGAAAATATTTTATTTTATTTATGTTCTTTGAGATATTATTAATTTTTAATATTTATAATTTGTTACGGACCAGATGTAAAAATATTGGTTTTCAAATTTTTTCGAGTTAAAAAAAAAAACAACTTAATAGTAAATTCCGGTTTATCAAATTTCAGATAAAAAAACAAAAGCCACTTTAATAAAATAAAGAAAAGAGAGAGAGAATACTTATTCTACTTCCTCAAAGATTATATCTTATGATAACAATTTCTAATCTAAATTGGGAATTTAAAGAGACAATTCATCCCCGTTCTCACAAATAGTATTCTTCCCAAAGAAATCAAGACTCCATAATTTTGTTAACAAAATATATCTCAAAGCCAACATATCTCTAATTCAACGTCAGGTAAAGCCCACTGTTCCTCTCCACTTCGGTTCATCTTTGTCATCGATCTCTTCTATTCCTCCATTGCTTTGCCCTTCCCCTCAGCTTCGGCCTCTCCAATCAACAAACAATCAAGTGATCTGACCTTGGGTTAATTGATTATTGTTGCTAACTTTAATTTCAATTATAAAGCATTTCTATTTGCTATTGTTTTAAGTGAATTCCTGTAAAATTGATGAATACTTTCTTTACATTTTACGGTTTCTTGTGGAACTTTTCCTAACATTTCTATCTTTATTTTGCCTTAGGCGCTGGTGAAAGTGAAGTGAAGTGCCGTACTTGCTCAATATTTTTTTTTCTCTTTTTTGCGTGAAGAATAATTTTAATTTCCTTTAAAACTTTCAAGAATGGAAATAGGTAGAATCTCTATAAAATAATACTCGATAAATTAATAATATCTATCATATAATAAATCTTCATGGTGCCGACTTGGGTAATGGGCTAAATTAATAATTTTGATAGAATAATAAATAATACTTTTTTAAAGAAATCTTATATAACTTTGTGGTCTCATTCAAATCATAAATTAATAATTTGTTGAGATTACAAACACAATTGACTATGATACTTTAATTACATAAACTATAACTCTATTGTTACCTGTTTACATAAAATATGACTCTTTTGTTACTTGCTTCTTTTTTTTAAAAAATAAATTTAGTTGGATCTCATCTTTTATTTTTCTTATTGCATCTAGAAGCACTGTTGTTGACTTCTTGAATTATAATAAGAAAGGAAAAATATCCACCATCCACCAATTTTTTTCAATTTTTAAAAAAATACACAATTCTTTTTTTTTTTGTTGGAATCCACCTAAAGTTATATTTTGTTTCACTTTTCCACTTCAGTTTGGAATCCGTTAAGAAAACTAACGGAAACTTTAAAAAATAACTATTTTACCCCCAAAACGAAAATTACAATTTCACCCTAAAAATTGACAAAAAATTATTTTCCCCATCGGTCAATAAAGAAATTAATTCTACAACCACCAAATGCAAGGTTTTTTTTTTTAAATATGTCTGTAATTAGAATGTTAAATTATAACAGTAGTATTAAAAATAGCCTAATCTCGCAAATCATCAATTGAATTTAAGATAAGTGGAGTTTTATTTTTCATTGAGTTATAATCTCTAGTAGTTAATATTTGTTTGTACTTCATTAACGTACCAATAATGATATTCATCATTAAATCTGATTATTTTTTTACATTTTTAGGGTGAAATTGTAATTTTCGTTTTGGGGGGTAAAATGGTCATTTTTTTAAGTTTCCGTTAGTTTTGTTAACGGATTCTAAACGGAAGTGGAAAAGTGAAACAAAATGTAACTTTAATTGAATTCCAGCAAAAAAAAAAGAATTGTGTATTTTTAAAAAAGTTGGAAAAAATGGGTGGACGGTGAATATTTTCCCAATAAGAAATTATGAAGTGTTGTTGATGCTTTGAGTACTTCCTTGAGCGTAGCAGGCTCCAAAGTTACTATATCATCCTCAGGTTCTTCTTCAACGGGATTTTCGTTGATGTGAGCAACGATTTCTTCTGAACTTAAAGCGCTAAACTTACATGCATGTAGGGTGCTCTTTACCATACTCACATAATGCTTTATGCATCTCATCTATCATGCTTGATTTTCCAACACCTTTCAAATGAGAAGTCATTGTAAATGTTCAAGTAATTTAATATGAAATAAAAGAAGAATTAGTGTTTATTTGTATAAAGATTATTTTTAATCAAATTCATTGAACACGTTTAATTAAGTAAATTAACATGAATACTATTTGATTAAGTACATGGATGAGTTCAATTTATTTATTTTTTGGGTTAAATGATTAGTTAAATACATAAAATATAATATGAATTAAATTATTTTTAATCTAATTCATTGAATATATTTAATTAAGTTAATGTAACATGAATATTATCTAGTTAAGTATACACGAAAAATGTACTTATTATTTTGGTTAATTGAATGTATAGTTTAATTCATATTATATATTGATAAAATATATTGAATGTTTAGTTATTAAATGTATATTGATTGAATTATCAAAAATTGTGTAAATTAATAAATTATTATTTATCAATTATTTAAAATCTCTTTTAATTAATAAATTTTATATGACCCCAATTCTATTAACTTATAGAAGTTCTACTTTAGAGAAGTAAAAGTTATTTCTAGTATAATCTTGTCGTGGAAGGAAGCATAACAAGAGTCAAATACTCTCTTTCTTTATTAAGTTTTAATAAGTCACCTCAGCCCTTTTTTTTGTTTTTTATTTATTTATATATTTTTATATAATTTTAATGCCACATAAATATAATCAATTATCTCAGCCCTCGAATTGGACTAAATAAATGACTAGATTTTGATGTTTAGATTTAGTGCATTTCCCATAAGGACACTGCAAAATCATATTTTATGATTATCACCACCTTGAAGAGTGTCTGTTGGAAGTAGTAATAGAGGGCTAAAATTCATTAAGCTTTATTATATTCTATTTCAAATAGACGCAGATCATATTCACGGGCAGGAGTATTTAAGGACAATTTGATAACGCTATAGTTTTTTAAATGATTGTTATTAATGTTGCTATAGAAATAATTAAATATTTAATAAACTTTATTTTTATAAGTATTGTGAGTTTTAGAATCAGTTATATATATTTGGTAAATTTTACTGTTTAATTACTATAAAAACGCCAATAACTGAAATAGACATATTATATATTGAACAAAACTTATTTATACTTATGTAAATATGTATATATAATATTATTTATTATGTGTATATAAATAATATATACATAATAAAATGGTTAATAATAATAATCTCTTTAAATTTAAAGATTTATCCTTTATTGAACTAAAGAAAATTTTGGGGTTTTAAATATATGTGAGATAATATGAAATTGTATTAAGGACCTGTTGGAAATTATTTTTAGAAGATTCAAAAGTAATTTTAAAAAAGTGAAAGTTAATTTTGGTATTTGGAAATTTTTTTTAGAAATCCCTTTTAGCAAAGTCACCCCATCTTATACTAAATTTTGAAAAGTAAGAAATGAGTAATTTTTCAAATTGTAATTTTGAGAATCAATTTTATACTTGTTACAATTTAATATGCATCCTCATATATATTATAAAAATCCAAAATTATCCTTATTAATTAGAAAATAAAGCCTTTAACTTTAAAGAGATTGCTATTATCAAAGTATGAAATAAAATTAATATACATAAAATATTTATTTTAGTTATCAATTATTATATATACATAACAAAATATTTTATATACATGTTAATAAACGTGTCAATAAATATTATACAAGATTTATGTCCAATTTAATTATTTATATTCTTACAGTAGTTTAACGGTAAGATTTATCAAATAAAAACGACTGCTTTTAAAACTCGCAACACTTTTAAATTTTTTTTTTTACCAAACGTTTAATTATTTTTTTTTTACAGATGATTATTTCTATAACACAGCTAACAACAATTATTTTAAAGGCCATAGCATTACTAAACTAGCCCTAAATATAAAACTATTTCTCAAAATCAATATACCTTTTCAAAATCTATCATAGAATAAGGTGATTTTATCAAATGTAATTTTTTTTAAAAAAATTTACCAAGTGCTAGAATTAGCTTGTAACTTTTCAAAATTGGTTTTAAATCTTCTAAAAGTAATCCCAAATTGGCACTTAATGAACTTGCCCATTTCAACTATTTAACTCTCATTTATTTGGTCATGTTGATGATTGAGGTACTGTATCTTTTAAACTATAGTTGCCGTAGAAAAAAATATAACTATAGTATATTTTTTGATAAAATTATTAAAGATATAATAAATTTTCTATAGTATAAGTGAAAAATTATTTCAACATAACTTCTAAGATAGAACAGTTAGTGTTTACCAAACACTTTAGTGTTATAATTTTTAAGTTACAGCTGTTCAACCTCAATTTCAAATGCACTCTTTATTATAAACGGAACTTCAGTTCTCCATTTTACTTATTTAACCAACTTATCTAAAAGAACATTATTCAATAAGAAGCCTCATTTTCAATCTATAATCGTTAACCCTGTGATGAATTTCAGAGCCTGTGGCAGCTCTCTCAATTATTCTTTCATGCTGCGGGAAGTGACTTGATTTCATGATAATACACAAGTCAGTAATAATCGACAATATTCAAACAAAAATGTAAACAATTATTAAGTGCATATTTTTAAATAGTTTTTTTATTTTTATTTTTATTATTATTATTATTAGTCAGTCATTTGGTGCAATTGAAAAAGTTTTGCGGTATTGCATGACTTATTATTCATTGCACTCCCTGCCTAACATTATTATGTACGTGTCCTCCAGTCTTATTAATTTACTAATTATTATTTTTTAGAATCTTTAGAGCTCACTATTGAACCCTCAGCCGTTGACTAAAAGTCCGCAGTCAACTGATCTGACGGTTGAATTTCAGCCACGTAGCGATTTTTTTAATCTTTTCTTTTGTAGATACGGTGCCTCTACTTTATCATGCTGTTAACGTGTATCACCTATAATTATCATGTCACTTTACAAAATTACCCCTCCCCTCGGGACAAACCAAAACAATGTAGAGAAAGTAAAGTTTCTCTGTAAACCTTATCCTTTGTGAGGGTAATATGGTAAATATGGTTTTTAGTATTATTATAGTAATATTGCTTGATTGCGCACTTGTTTATACAACCCCAAAACAATGTAGAGAAAATAGTATTACAAGGCTGTGAAAGTTTAAAGAAACAATGTAGCGTTGAAAATTTTGACACGTGGACCGTACCTCCACTTATAGGCCATCAAAACCTCAAGGGGTTGTTTGGAACTTGGAAAATTGGAATGATAATTGATTGAGACTTTTTCTTTTTATGAGATGAATCATCATAGACTAAAATAGTATTTTATCAATCTCGTCTATTTATTTAAGTTTTAATTTTTTTTTCATTCATTATTTCTTTTAAGGGTAGAAGGTGGACAAAACTCCAAATTAAATCAAATACTCAGTCAAATAAAATTATTTAAAACGACTCGAGTAAACATCTAGAGAGTTTTTATTAAATTTTCCTTATTTTTATTATTTTATTTTAAATATAGAGATGCGTGTATGAAAATTCTTACATAGCAACTAATATTTATTTTATAGATTATAAATACTTTTTAATATATTATTTAGTAGGAATGTATAAAAAGTATGAAATATGAAGGACATATTATAACTATAAGTAGATTATTACTTAAGATGAAATAATTTGAAATTATGTATATAAAATATTATTAACAATTATCAGATAATGAAATTTATGAGTGTTAAATTGTTATGGGTGCAATTAACAACACATTTTTGGTGATAAAATAGTTTTGGTTTCGAGCCCACTAATATAAATAGAAAGGAAATTTGATTTTATTTCATACAATATTATATTTTAAAAATAAAAAAAATTATTGAAATATAAAAAAATATTTTAAAAAGAAAGATACTATAGTTTTTACAAAGAGTTTTTATTCTAGTCTAATTCTAGTTTTTCAAAAATAGTCATATCAAATATCTATTCATTCTAGTGTGTGTGCATATATTTCTTAAGTGAAAACATCCTTCTTTTAACAAAGTAATAATGCCACTGATAGATAAAAAAAATACATATTTTAATATACTAATAAATAAAGAAAATATAATTTTTAATATATTAAAATCTATATTTTTATATATTTTAGCATGCATCCTTACTTTAACAAAGTAAGGTGCCTTCATTAGAAAATGATTGTGCATATATATGTAGTCCTTATGAATATACAAATGTTCGCACATAAAAGACAAGAAAAATATGAATACCAATACACTATTTTTTCTCTTTTAATATATCAGAGTTTATGTTTTTTAGTCTTTTACCTCTATTTATATGAATTTTTCATACAAATGTCCACATATTATTACAACTATATATTCTGTGATGAGGACATACTCATTTTAACTATACAAAGATATTACTTTTAAATAAAAATACACAATTTTTAATGTATTAAATTATATATATTTTTTTATATTTTAGATAGAAGAAATATATATATATATATACACACACATACATGCATGCATGCATGCAAACATACAATAACCTTTCATAGTTTCATTCTGAAACATTTAGCCGAAAAGGGAAAAGCAAAAATATTCCAAACACAGCCTTAAAAGTTAATAGTTACAAAACTGAATTGACATCATCAATTATGTGTCGGACTCCTCTTTCTTTGAAGAACCCAACAAACACGTGTACAAGCTTGACGTGTACTAAAGCTTCCTATATAGACAAAAGTACCAGCATCCTTTTCCGAAATTACAAAATAACTCCTGGGTATATTCTCCAATTAACCTTCAGGTCCCTGAGTATTTATGAAATCACAAATAAAGATGTAATAAATATTAAGAAATAAGGAAGTACAAATAAATTTTTCTGTTAAAATTCTAAATAAAATAAAACGTTTTATGTTTGCTCATTATTTTCATTTTTTAAATTTCATGTTGGTAATTGAGTTTGTCAGTTTTCTTATATGTTAAAATAATAATTTACTCTTGTAATTTTTATACCAAAATAACAATTATGATTATTATAAATACAAATTGAAATAAAAGAAATTTTAAATTAGGAGACTGCTTTTATTGGACTTATTGAAGGTCTAGTTGTTGAGTGACATACTAGTATACATATATATACCAATTTGTAAGTGATCCCTTTGTATTGGATCTTGGGCTTAGAAGTGATGAGCCACCAATACCTCACAACAGTGGCAAAATTATAGTTCATTGTCATATTTTTTAAACCATTAAAAGTTTAGAGTAACAAATCTAGTTTTACAATTTTTGTAGTGCTACCTACTCAAAATTCAAATAAACTTTTTTTCTTGTCTAAGTATAAGTAAATACTTTTTAGAATACAACAAAATATGACATAATTTTATGAATAAAAATAAGTCAACATGATGTAATTAATCAAATAATTAGTGGTGTCATAAATAAATTTTATGGTTAAAAATTGTGATTTGATATAGATAATATTAATGAACCAACAACGCATTGAATTAAATTGATATTTTGATCATCTAAGACCAACCCAAATCATCTATGTTCGTATTGTATTTGTGTCTGACTGCAAATGCCGACGATTTCAAATTTTCAAAAACACCCATTAATCGAACACAATGTTCGTGGTAGCGATTAATATGAAAATAAGTAGAAACTCCCTCCACTCTTTATCATTTTAACAAAAATCAGAGACCCGAATGTTATTGACCACATAACTAATTACCTATTGGGATTCTGTCATTTCCAGGTTAATTAAATAAACTTGTAATATTTTTCTTATTTAATTAATTTAATACAAAAAAGAAAATTACAGGAAAGGAGGTCGAAAACTTGAACCCGGGGCTACACTCTAATGGACTAATATCATTTATTTATTTTGATATATTTGTAAGCGAGACATTTGTTTCTCTATAGCAACATAACTTGATTTTAGTTCCTAGTATTTCGAGAAGTCTTCAGAGAGTTTTTGTCTCCAACAGAATTGGGATTCTCTGTGCCTCTGTTTCTGTTTCAAATATCTAGGTTTCGTCAGGTTTTGTTTCACTGACCCCCCACTCTGTTTGTTTGTTTATTTGTGTACCCATCTAAATGTATTTGTGTATGTATATGTTATTTATTTATATTTATTTTGATTTATGCTTCTGATATGAGTGTTCGTGAAAGCTGATTGTTGTTTGTAGCAAAAGTTTGTGGCTTTGAGATTAGTGGGCTCTGTTTAATCTTTGTTGGTTTCAGGTTTGGGAATTCTGTTAAGGGGTCTTGCTTAGTATTAAGAAAAAGAAAATGATTTTTGTGATGGTGGGCTTCAGCTTGGTGTAGAAATGATAAATTTTTCTGGGTTCTTGTGATTTTCAGTGGATTTTTAGTTGTGTATATTGGACATTGATGTGAGAGAACTTGAATGTCATTAGTTGTAAAAGAAATTTTTTGCTAAACGTTGGGTGGAGTAATATGTGGAGTGTTTTTATGTTATGAGCATCGGGGATATTGAATTGTGGCTTGGAATGGGGATTGAGTTTGTTGAAACGACTATTTTGACTGCCTTGGTTTTGTTGTTGCGAGGCTGACGATTCTTTGGACGGGAATAGTGTAAAAAATGAATATGGCTGATAATATGTGTTTGTAATTAATGGAGGTGAATTGACTTATATGCTTGCTTTCCCTTAAAATCATGAGTCAGTGAGTGAAGTCATGTAGATGAAGCGCCTTAAGCCTACTGACTTGGAAGTTGCAACTAGCTAGATGGCTAGATGGCATTTTGGCTGGCATGTCCAGCATATGTTGTTTGTTAGATCAGTGACATATATATATGGTTTGCCATATGTCCTGAATGGATAAGTGTGTGTTTGTCTTATTCATGACATTTTTTACTAATTTAGTTTATCAGAAACTTTGAGAGGACTTGATAAGCAGTTTGAGTTATGGTTCAATGATAGGATTGGTGGTGGTTAAAACATTTATGCAATAAGATCTCAATACTTTTTGGAGAATGGAAATGCAGATTCGTTTTATATGCATGGTTGCAATATTTTCTTTATGAACCTGTATGTCAATTTTTATTCCATTTCCATGAGTTACTAGGTAATGGATGTGAATAATCAAATGATTTAGACTATTATGCATCTTTCATATTGTTGACTGGGCTTAATTGATACTGAACTAGTTTCCATTTTGAATCATATGAGGAGACTTATCATTATGTGTGAGTATGATTAAAAAGACAAAGTTCCATTTTAGTAATTTTATCCATTCTTATGAGCCACAATTCACATTTGAAAGTCATATAAAATATGACTTTTACATGGATGGATTATTGATTTTTTATCATCACTGCACACATGATATTTCCTTTTATTCGTTGATGTTCTATCAGTCTCATATCTGTAGCAGCATTTCCCGTCAGAATATATTGGTTTTCCTGGAAACCACTTGTTTAAGTATTAATACTGATTAGCTAATTGTGCTATTATATTGTCATCCATCCTACCGCATGATGCAGGTTGTGTGCAGGCTCTTTTGATCGTTGTGAATGGTGATTTCGGCTTGTAGTTTGACTTTAAATTGATGAATGCTTGTATCAGCCTGGCTTAGTTTTATTGCTGGAATTAATGTAAATGCCCTTGGTTCAGGAAAAGAAAAGAGGTTTCTCGTTGTTCTGTACATAAAATGGCAACTGAGAGCCCTATGATAATGGTAGAAGGTGGTGGTGCTAGAAACTGGCATTCTTCCAAGGATTCTGCAGTTTTTGGTCCTAGATTTGAAAATATGGGAGCTGAGGAGTTGGGTTTGCTTCTGAAAGGGCAAAGATTCCGTGGAGACCAGACAGACATGATTCCTAGTCGAAGTGGTAGTGCCCCACCGAGTATGGAGGGGTCAATTGCAGCTATTGGGAACCTTCTAGCTAAACATAACTCTAGTACGAATGCAAGCTTGGAAAGTTTAAGCAATGCTCTTGGAAATTATGAATCTGAGGAGCAGTTACGTTCACATCCAGCCTATTTTGCGTATTACTGCTCTAATGTGAACTTGAACCCAAGACTTCCTCCACCTCTTATGTCACGTGAGAATCGGCGGTTGGTACGTCATATGGGTTCCTCTGGCAGCAATTGGAGGTCGACTTCTGTAGACGATGCTGGCAATGGAACGTTGCATTTGTCTCGAAGTTCCCTTTCTACCCATGAGGAGGAGCCAGAGGAGGATAGGTCCCCAAGACAAGCTTCTGACAATTTGTCAGAAATCAGTTCTGCCTTTTTTCCAGGACAGAAATCAACTTCTTTGGTTGGGCGGCATAAAAGTTTGGTTGATTTAATACAGGTAATTTGATTACGTATTGTCTATCTTTTTATTTTGGTTGCTTGATGTTTAGCATTAAGCTTTTGTTTGCTTAATTTGTAGGAAGATTTCCCTCGTACCCCTTCTCCTGTATTTAACCAGTCTCGTTCCTCAAGTCATGCGACAGAAGAGCTAATTGATCTCGACGTCCACGCTATTTCATTGGATGTTTCTTCTATGAATATTTCAGAAGCACCAGAAGCAAATGGCTCTGCTGATGTTCATGTGGATCCATGTGTTATGGATCCACAAGATATTGCATTGATATCCAATAACGGTCCAGCAGCAGTGTCTTTTTCTAGCTCACCATGCCCTGATGGGACAGAGACCTCACGCAACCCACGAATTGATGATACAAACTCTAAAAATGCTGGATTGGAGGATGTTGCATCAGTTAGTGCTGCTTCTCAGTTAGATGTCTCCCGAGCAGAGTCTAGAATGAGAAAGAAACAAGAAGAGCAGAAATATCAAGGAAGAATTATGATGCAACAGTATCCATCTGCACAACAAGGTTTCCAGTATCAGGTTCAGGGAGTTCAGGGCCAAGCTGTTTCACTGGGAATGAATAATGCACATAATGGTATGGATAAAAACTCCTATGGTCATGGTAAATTCTCTTCTTTTGAGGCGCAGCCATCAATGAATTCACCTGGTCTCACTCCCCCCTTGTATGCATCAGCTGGTACATATATGCCATCCGGAAATCCGTTTTACCCTAGTTTTCAGCCTTCTGGTCCTGGTGTATATCCTTCACAATACAATGTGGGTGGATATGCTCTGAACTCTGCCCATTTCCCGCCATTTGTGGCTGGATATCCATCTCAAGGTCCAGTTCCTATGCCGTTTGATGCTACTTCAGGCTCAAGCTTTAATATTCGAACTACTAGTGTTTCAACAGGGGAGGGCATACCGCATATTGGTAGTACCCAACAT
Source organism: Citrus sinensis (assembly GCF_022201045.2). Classification (NCBI taxonomy): domain Eukaryota; kingdom Viridiplantae; phylum Streptophyta; class Magnoliopsida; order Sapindales; family Rutaceae; genus Citrus; species Citrus sinensis. The sequence goes on from NC_068562.1 coordinate 17,752,273, forward strand.
CAAAAGTTTTATGGACATCAAGGACTAATGCTACAATCTCCTTTTGTGGATCCTCTTCATATGCAATACTTTCAACATCCTTTTGGAGATGCATACAATGCTTCAGTTCAGCATCGGTTGGCATCAAGTGGTGTTAATGGAGCTCTGGCAGACCCTTCCTCAAAGAAAGAGCCAATTGTTGCTGCTTATATGGGTGATCAAAATCTTCAGTCTTCATTAAATGGGGGTCCAAGCATATCAAATCCAAGAAAAGTAGGAATGCCTGTTGGTGGTTACTATGGAGGTCTCCCAGGCATGGGTGTTATGGGTCAATTCCCAACTTCACCTATTGCCAGTCCAGTGCTTCCATCATCGCCTGTTGGTTCCACAAGTCAACTAGGTCTGCGACATGAAATGAGGCTTCCTCAGGGTTTGAATAGGAATACAGGAATATACTCTGGATGGCAAGGGCAGAGAACATTTGAGGGGCAGAGAACATTTGAGGACTCTAAAAAACATTCATTTCTTGAAGAATTGAAATCCAGCAATGCCCAAAAGTTTGAGCTGTCTGACATAGCAGGGCGTATAGTTGAATTCAGGTAGGTTTTATAACGAGTTTGTTTTGCCTGCATCTGTACAATGTGATTAAAGTGCCGTCGTTGATGTGAAGGCTAATATTCCAAGCATTTTTTACTTCAGTGTTGATCAACATGGGAGTCGATTTATTCAGCAGAAGTTAGAACATTGCAGTGCTGAAGAAAAGGTTTCTGTTTTCAAAGAAGTTCTTCCACATGCTTCAAAATTAATGACTGATGTTTTTGGGAATTATGTTATTCAAAAGGTATACTTTCTAATTCTTCTAAACAGATTATCTTGCTTAACTTGTGAACTCCGATGGTGGCATGTTAGTGATTGTTGGATTTCAATTTTAATTGCAGTTCTTTGAACATGGAAGTCCTGATCAGAGGAAGGAGCTAGCAGAAAAACTTGTTGGGCAGGTCTTGCCTCTGAGTTTGCAGATGTACGGTTGTCGTGTGATACAGAAGGTATACTAGGTTTCTTACGATAAATAGTTTTATTTAGTGGTACATTAACGTCCTCTGGTGCACCTATTTCCTAGCGATTTTAGATCTATAGCAGTCTTATATCAGAGAAGATGGTACTAACCATCTCATTATTAGCCAGTTTGGTACTGGCTTCATTGTTGGAGAACTTCAAGCCTTATGTTTTAGGCCTGCAGGTGTTAAATGATTAGAAGCCTTTGAAGCAAGTTTGAACTTTCAGTTGTATGTTCCCCAGAAGGTTAGCCAATCAATAGACCACTCGTACATCTAGTCTTTAGGAATGGGCTAGAATCTCTCCTAACCTCAACCGTTTGCCTATCAAAAAGTAAGAGGATCTTTGGAGAAGCTAGATATGAAGATCTCGATTTTTGTGGGATAAGACTTATTATAATGTTGTATGTTTTATTTTTCTAAATAGTACACAAATTTAAACCAAACCACTCCCCGACCTTGGTACTTGTGAGATTTGGATCCCTGATCTCTTGTAATACCCAAGAAGTTTTACCAGTTGAGCCATTGAGCACCCACAGATAAGACTCGTTTCTTGCCTCACTTAGGGCATTGGTTTCAGTTCAAGAATATTTCTGGTTCTCCTTTATATATACAAAAACTGGGAAGCCTTTGTTAGACTGTTTTATTATTAAGTTTTATTTCTTCTAGTTCTGATTCTATTTTTGTGGGATTCTGGTCCTTTCTTGTATTCTTCTTCTCATAAATAGATTTCTGGTTCGCATAAAGATTACTTATTTCATTAATGGGAATCATTTGTCTCAGATTTGTTCAAATTTCTGAAAGTATTGAAAAATACTTTATGGCAATTCAATTGTTTTTTATGGCTTTTTGTCTAGGGTTTTTGAAGTTATATGCGATAAAGATGCTGATTTTTAGTTATTCTTTGTGTTTATATTGTTCCTTTAGTTTTTCTTGTTCATATTCTTCTTCATAATGTATGTTTAATGGAATTTTTTCTTTTGCTCTAGAATACTTGTTTGTTTTTCACTTTTACGTCGTTTGGGGCTTTGGGGGGTAGGGTTGCATTAAGTCACTATATGCTTAATGAATCCCAACAATAACCATGTATTATTTCATATCAAGTTTTAATACCATCTCTTTTATGAGTCTTGATCATTTTGCCTTGGATGTTTGTTCTAGGCCCTTGAAGTGATTGAGCTTCATCAGAAATCACAACTGGTCCTTGAGCTTGATGGCCATGTTATGAGATGTGTCCGTGATCAAAATGGAAATCATGTGATACAGAAGTGTATAGAATGTGTTCCTGCAGAGAAAATTGAGTTTATTATTTCTGCTTTTCGCGGTCAAGTTGCCACTCTTTCTACTCATCCGTATGGTTGTCGTGTCATTCAGGTAATACATCTCAATGTTTTTGGTCTGAATCCTTCAGTTTTGTTTCTGAGCGTAGGAAAGATTAAGATACTAGTATGTTGGCCGTTTTAGCCGCACAATAATGCATCTGGTTTTCAATAGAGAGTTCTGGAGCATTGTTCAGATGAGCAACAAGGTCAATGCATAGTGGACGAAATCTTGGAATCTGCTTTTGCTCTGGCTCAGGACCAGTATGGCAACTATGTCACCCAGGTTGGTATTGTGTGGTTAGTGGTTTTTGCTTAATTCTTTTAATATGGGCTTATGATGTTAATTGTTTATAAATACTCAATAGTTATCTTATTTTAAAAAAATGATGTTAATTGTTTATTTACTCTGAAAATTAAAAATAAGTATCAAAACTGTGGCATCAGCTGTTACTTACAGAGCTTACAAACTATCTTTCAGAGTATTGTATTTTGTTTTGATTCTTGTTCCTACATATAAATAGTTTGTCATTACAAACCTGAACCACCTTTGACCTAGTTGATCGGCAAGCTCATCTGTATGGATTGGACCTGTGGATTTTCTTTGTTATTAGCAAAAAGATTTATGGTGTAGAAGATCCTTCATCAGTCAATTCGTGGGTCTGTGATAAAACTGTTTCCATCGTTAGCTTGTATAAAAGATCAACTTCTAGATAGTGAAAATCAATGATGTATAGTTGTATACTGTCTCAAAACTGACTGAAAGGTAAACTAAATTACAAAATTATCCCAGGATCCCTTCCTAAAAGAAATGAGTGAAGAAGAATTTTTGAATCCTCGAGCTCCTTAGAAATAGGGGTTGACGAGGAAGCTTGTAATTGAAATTGAACTTTATCCCTCGAAAAATTGACATTTTTCACAATAGTCTGAAAAAGTCCTTCTATCTTGTTCCTGCCGAATCATCCAGGAAATTGCTAAAACTGTGCATTTCCATAGTACTTTACACCCCTACCAAAAGCTTGGAGGTCTTCGGAATGCATAAGCTGTATGAGATTTGAATGACCCGCATTATTTTAGGCGATTGGATTAGTTTTAACCATAGGACAAGGATCATTCAAAGTCTAAAACAACTGCATCATAATAGAAAACTAAAGTTTACTATGATTGCTATACATAATTTTTCCTCTATGAAATGGGACACCTTAGAGAAGATCTTGGGCCAAATGAAAGAACAAAACTGCATAGAAGAAACGAAGCATGTTGACTTTTCCTGAGAAACAAATTATTGCAGGATGCCAAAGATGTCTTCCTGTCTTTAGAAACCCATTTTCCCAGTTCTCAGTGGATGTTAGGTGAGGATTTCTGGATTATTATTGTGGTTTTAGCCATTTGCCTAATGGAAGGAAAACAATCCAGGATCTTTTGAAAAATCTGAAACTGATGCTTCCTTTATTATTGTAGATCTTAAATTGGTGGTCTTATTTGTGTCTCTAACCTGGCAAAGCAACTTTTAGATATATTCGTTAGTCTCACCTTCATATCTTGTGGGTGTTCGATTGTCATCAACCTTTAGAAAGATGTCTTTATGGGGTCTTTTGCCCCGCTTTGTTAATGTGGATTGATAATTTTAAGCCTTTTCTAAAGGACATAGTTTAATGGCTCTTATTCCTATGTCATCCTTAAATTATGTTGTTTCCTATCAACAAAAAGAAAGATAAAAGAATGGTGGACTTGGCCGCATGAATAATTGGCTTGGCTGTGTATGCTTTCAAGTTGAGTACTCCATAGAGGGTTTTGTTTTCGGTTTCAGGTAGTCAAGTTGAGTACTCCATAGACTAAATTTCATCAACATTTTTCTGTTTCTGCGTGGTATTTCCAATATCTTGTGGAACTGACTCTGATATCAAGTTGACTTGTTGTACTTGCAGCATGTTCTGGAGAGGGGAAAGTCTTATGAACGAACCCAAATTTTAAGCAAGTTGGCTGGGAAAATTGTACAGATGAGTCAGCATAAATATGCATCAAATGTAATTGAGAAATGTTTGGAGTATGGTGATACTGCTGAACGGGAGCTCCTGATTGAAGAGATTCTTGGGCAATCTGAAGAAAATGACAATTTGTTGGTGAGTAAAAGCAAAAACTTAAATTTCGTGCTCTACTGCTAATACTTTAATGCCTGAACTTTTTTGCATTATGTTTGGTTAGATCAACCAAGAGCTGGTGCTATTGGTTTTGGTTGAATCTAGACATATGTCTAATATCGGTACAGACTTAAGATGCAAAACTAGTTTGCCTTGGATTAATGAACTATATTGGCTCACCCTTAATTGTTCTTTTGGCTTTTGATCTATTATCTAAATGTGGACAACTTTACTTTGCACAACAATGGGAGTCTGACTTTAATTGAGCTATAATTTTATTTTTATCAGTACTATAAGAGCAGACTTGCTGGATCAATGCTTATATGCCTAACATCCTGGACAGAGCATTAAATCTCTGTCAGTTGGCAGTACTTTCGAAGTAAATCTCATATATTCCACTCAACACAACTCAGTCCGGCCATGTTTCTTTTTTCCAATCTTATTTTTATTTCAGTTATACCGCTGCCCTGCTAGAGAAGTAATACCAAATGTTTGTTCTGTTCAAAACTTAACGAGGTATTGATTGATGTATAACTCACAAATAGGATTAGGAACTAGTTCGGGTATTATTAATTTGCTTAGAAACAAATGATAATTTGGTATTCTAATTTTTCAGATTTATTTTCATTTCATTGTTCCTCTTTGGTCTGGATGAGGCTTTATCACATGATAATGTTCCGCTTATTTTTAATTCTGTTCGGAACTAGACAGTTGCTTTTACAAGGGCATTGTATGTTGTTTGCCTTGTAGTATATCTTGGGTTTTTGCATATGATTTTTTTTTTTTAAATTTTCTAATTTTTATCTTGTATTGAATGGTGTCCTCCTAGTTTCTGTTTTAGAATATGCAAGTTTCATACTTAAAATTGCATGTAACCAAAAATGCTGGCTGGATCAAGCTCATGCTTTCCCTTCCCTTGCTGCGCTGATTCTAATTATTAACCAACCACCAAGTTCAGCACGTAATTATGGCAAATAAATATCGTTTTTTCACCAATCATAATCTCAGATCTTCATGGTATGCTGATTTGTGCAGCTTTTCCTAAGCTTAGAAAATACGAGAATAATGGGATGTAATATCATTTTGTTGTTAATTTAGTAAAATAATTCTCCTTCTTAAGCTTCTCTTTCTTTCTTTTCTTTTTATATTTTTCATGAACTTCTTGTGAACTAGTTGTAGCATCTGATGTCATGTTGACTAGAAGTGTCAATATCTTAATAGGATTGTCATTAGCTTATTTTAGCTTATTTTAAATGGAATTTCTCAGTGTAGACAGTATTTCAATTTTTATCTGGGTTTTGCTGACTCTTTTCTCTTCCAATTTCTATACCCTAGGTAATGATGAAGGACCAATATGCAAATTATGTGGTTCAGAAGATTCTGGAAAAATGCAATGAGAAACTGCGAGAAACATTAATCAGTCGTATCAGAGTTCATTGTGATGCCTTGAAGAAATATACCTATGGTAAACACATAGTTGCTCGGTTTGAGCAACTTTATGGTGAAGGTGCGTAAATTCTCTTTTTGATTTCATGAAGGTGTGTATATTTTGTTTGATAGGGTATTTATGTTTTTGCATTTAGGCACAGATCACATATGACTGAAAGACTTTAATTTCTTTGTGAGAAAGTTCTAGATTATCTTCTAAACAACAAATACCGTTAAGTACCAGTTATAATAAAGTTTTTTCTTCACACAGTTACCATTATTATCACCTTTCATTCCTGTGAAAGCAACCCATTACGCCCTAGGATTTGGTTTTGCCCGAAGCATCGGACCAATGATTACCCATGACTTCCGGGTACCACTAGTGCCACATCATTTCTGTTATGTTCATTCTATTACCACTGTTCATCATCAAATCAACAAATATGTTGCACAATATGAAGCTCTTTCTTCATAGTACCGTCAACATCACCGTCTTTCTGATATACAATATCACTCCCACGTATGTGCTTGTTAAATCCCAGCTAAATGTAGCATCCACTGCATCTATATCCATTTCAACATATTAAGCGGTTGCGTGATATTTAAGATTTTTCTTTGTATAACTATCAGCTCCAACATATTACCATTTATACGATAGTCCAGGACACCATTTTCACATGCATTCTTTGATCAGTATGTGAACATGGGATCGACGATAGGCGATCGCATTCCTTGTTCCAACATTAACACCCAAGGTTTGGGGTTTAGGATCTTCTGTTGGTATCGCACTGTATTATTGTTGCTTACACTTTATTGCAATATATACGACTTCTAGAAATGCTCCATTATGCATTCCAAGTGCTATTGATACGCTAATTGCTTGAATCGAATTCACTGTAGAATGCTGATGTCCGATCACTGACATGCAGAAAGCCAACCCTCGGAAGCGTAGAATGGAAAGTGGAACTTTGTTCGAATTTCCGGCAAACTCGCGTGTAGACAAAAGCATACACAATACAAGCAGAATTGCTGGGGGCTCAAAAGCGTGAGATGAGCAAAGCCTCGTATCATTCTTTTGCAAAACCATGCCGCTCGGGTGGCTGATCATAATAGTTGCCAGTTTGATAGTAGTAAGTAAATAGATGCAAATAACATATATATATATATATATATATATATATATAATCTATGAATTATCTTCATACTCTTGTGTTTATGTAAACCTGTCTATAGAAATAATTAATGGTGATTGGTCTGATAGTAAGTGTGCTTGGATTTTTGCTTTGCAAAATTGTTGGGTCTATAAAGAAGGTAGCAGTTTTATTTGCTTCATTGATATTGTGTTTTCAAGTTTGGCTCATTTGGAAAATTAAATCTTTCGATTCCTCCTGAGTGGGATCAAAACCCTTGCATCTGTTGTGCTATTTAAGTACTTTACCCAGTTTTGTTATCAGACACTAAAATAAAATCCGTTAACGAAGGAGACAGCAGCAAAATTCGGGGCCTGGTCCGACTCGGCACGGGCTCAGTGGACTTGAGTAAGACCGGATGCATAAGGGTTAAGTGCTTGTTGGTGTAGTTTATAAGTGTTTGTTTAATCTCATAAGGTTTAATTAAAATTTTTGTTATTATTTAATTTTTTTTAATAAAATTTTTGAAGATTAAATAAGTTATTTTATTTTTATTTGTAAAAGTTTAAATTTTATGGTTTTGGAAATAGAGATTGAAAAGTTTATTTTTTTAAAATGTTAAAATATTTAAAATATTATTTATTTAATAATCTTATTTTATTTATTTATGTTATAATTTTGAAAATTTTATTTATTAAAGTAATTTTTAATTTTAATAAAATTTATTATTGACAATTAAACAATTAAAATTTTTGAATAAAAGTTTTATCAATAAAAATTTAACTTAAATAAATTTTACTCCAAAAACTGTACTGAATGGAGCTAGGGGATATTCGTTCTTGATTTTTTTGGGAAATAAAGAGGGGTTTATTTGGAATTAACAATAATTAGAGGGGTAGTTTATGAAATTAACTAAAAACACCTAGAAGGGGTGCTCGGCTGAGCAATATCCCGGCCCAATGGTGGGAGGGCCGAGCTGGGCTTTAATATTTTAATCCCGGACTCATTCTTCATCTTTTTCTTCTTTTATAAACCCGTTTATAATTAAAATCTCAACTCAATCCAAAAGGCAAACTAAAAACATTTACTTTCTTTCTTCGGTAAAAGTTTATTTAGTCTCTATATTTTAAGATTAGTGTCTGTTTAGTCTCTGTATTTTTTAAAATGTTTCAAAACATCCATGCCGTTAAAGTATTGATACCCCTACTGTTACTTTTTATTTCTTTTGGCTTACTTTTGTAATATTATCCTTTTATAACAATTTTTTTTGGACATTAAAAAAAAATAATTAAATTACCAATTTCACCCTAGAAGATAAAAAAATTATATTAATTTTTTTACAAGCACTATTTGCACACTTGGTAGTTTGCATACAATTTTTGACAATTAAAAATTAATTTTTTTTAATTTTTTAAGGTTAAATTGGTAATTTTATTATTTTATTTTTATTAATATCCAAAAAAAATTATTATAAAAGGGTAATATTGTAAAAGTAAGCCAAAAGAAATAAAAAGTAATAATTTAATTATTGACAATTAAAAATTAATATAATTTTTTTAGGGTGAAATTAGTAATTTAATTATTTCTTTTTATTAATGTCCAAACAAAAAAATTATTATAAAATGGTAATATTATAAAAGTAAGTCAAAAGAAATAAAAAATAACGGTAGGAGTATCAATACTTTAACGGCATGAATGTTTTGAGGCATTTTTAAAAATACAAGGACTAAACGAACACTAATCTTAAAATATAAGGACTAAATGAGCTTTTACCCTTCTTTCTTTACAACTATCAAAATAGTTTAAAAACTTATTTCTTTCAAACAAATTTAAAAAATTAAGGCTTCGAGAAACCTAGCCCGAAGGCCGGGCTTAAGTCTAAAAATGCCCAGTCAGGCCCGACCTCATCCGGCTTATTTGCTATCTCTAACTAAAATGTAGAGAGTTATACTTGGATCAAACTGGATTGAGTTGGGATACGATTGAACATAATCCTTACAAATTATAGCTAGCTTTCTCCGGACTACGCCCAAAACCAGTAATTCAACTTACATTGCTAGCCGAATAACCAAAATTGTGAGAATTAATCTTCGCACAATGAGTGCACACAACATTTCAAACGTATAAGTTGATTGCAAAATATTGGTGTAATAACAAAGTCTTCCATGGGAGATAATCTCTTCCAACTACAACCATTGGGACACCATTGGTACTTGAATACACTACATTTAAAGATCAAACGGAAAAAGATTCAATAGAAACTGGAAAATTGAAAAAAGAAGTGAACAAAAACCAAATTTTACATAAGTACCTGAGTAGTTGAAAAAAATTGTTAGGTTTCCAGTCACCAAAACTACCCAGAAACTATCAATCCTTATTTTTCCGCTTCTTCTTCTTCTTCTTCTCCTTCTTACTTGGTGTTTCCGACTCCTCTTCATTATCTTCAGAATGTTTTCTCTTCTTTTTCTTCTTCTTCCCTGCATCGATGCTCTCCTCATCGGCCTCAGCTTCTTGTTTTTTCTTTTTCTTGTCTTTTTTAACCGAATCTTCATTTTCTGCCTTGGCATCGCCATTTGCATCCTTGTCATCGGCTTTCTTGCTGTTTTTCTTTTTCTTTTCTTTCTTCTCTTCACTGACAACAATCTCCTGTGATGCTTTCTCTACCTCATTTCCATCAGCAGCATTTTCCGTTAGACCAAGAACGGAATCCGCTGCAGGATTATAAGTCTGCAAAAAGCAGATTAAACAAACATAGTCTTCTCTAGGAGGACCAAAAAGAAATTTGAGAAAGGAAAGGAAAGAGGTAAAAAGGCAGACCTTGGCAGCAGTTATCATTGCCCCAGGCCCCTTCTTTCGGTCCTTGTCATAAACTTCAAGCTTAGGCTTTCCTTTAGCAGACCCAGCAGCACGACTCAATTCTTTGCCTTCAAGATTCCTGAGCCGTGCTTCAAGCTGCAAATAATTGTGCGTGAGAAACTTGTTCACATAACAAAAAGTAGGCAAGAATGAATCAAATGTTTGTAGCATACCTTGGCACGATTCTCCAGTCCCATAGAGTTATCTTGGTCATCACCAAGAGCATCACATCGAATTGCTAATGCAGTTTTGGCCGCAAGTGACCGGGAAATTTTGCCCTTATGCTTTGGGGCTGCCTGACCAACAAGGGACGCATGGTAGATAAGCCCGTACTTGGGAGTTGCATGCTTAGTCTTCAGTGCTCTGAAAAGAGCCTTTTCTGCACCAAGAATCTGAACAGTACTCCCAGGCTGCTTCGCAAGATTCAACAAGCTGCCTCCATGGGCAATGAGGCGAGCTCCAACAAGCTCTCCGACAAGAGCAGTCAAATTTGGAGCAACTGTATTCATTCTACTTTTCAGATAGTCATACAGTTGAGCTCTGTACTCAGCAAGAGACAGAACCTGGTTACAAAGTTCTTTAATGTTCAACAAATCAAGATCACTAACTTCCGTTCCCATGGAAATCATAGCTGCCTCTTTCAACCCTGCCTCTACTTCTTCGGGCAAAATCTAGAAATATCAGACAAGGCAAAAAAATAAAATGATGAGAATGACCAACTTGATCTGTCCTCTACAAAAATAAAAAGAGGGGAAAAAAAAAGCAGAGATTTAAATTTATGTCAACACAATGGTTATATCACTTAACTATGATATTATTACACCGTAACAAACTCTCAAACAAAGAAGTTTATGTAGGAGTGTTCACTAACCAAAATGTCACATCGGCCTAAATTTAGGACAAACAAATAGACAAGGCACATGTGAATAGATAGCTTTAAAAAATTTTGCAAGTCACCAAATGAAATTGAAACCTTTAATACGAACACTACGCAATTACCATAAGTAAACCAATCCAAAATCTACCTCAGAAAAGTCAAGCTTTGCAGCATTAGTGCGGTTGCCCATAAACTTCACGGCTTTAGCATACAGGATATTGTCTTGGATGATCTTTGTAAGCTCCGGAAAATGCCATCCATACCACTCACGAACACGCATCGCATAGGTATTGAGCTCTTTATCAAGATCGTCAAGCAAACCAATTGCCTGAATGATCATTGTATCCACCTAAAACAAGAACCAGAACTAGAGTTTCAGCCCCAAGTCAGAAGATTAGACTAAAAGACCATTATGTTTATCTAACAATCAAAAACTCAAAATACTCCTACCCCTTGCTGGCCAAAGCAGACACAATATTTAACATTTTAAACAATACCGGTGATTGAATTTTAGTTCATCTAGGACCAACTTGTCCTTAAAAGAGAATTGAATCCTCAAACAAAAACAAAGAGATAATAGTATATTAATTGTTAACACTTTGTGGACAAAAGGCAAGCAATTGGTTTCAGAAAGGAAATAGCAGAGAAATATGTAAGTATTTACACAAAAGCACACACATATGTTTACACATAAACCAGGCCCTCACACACACAGTCAGTAACTGGGCTGCAAAACACGAGATATGAATCCCTTTCAATACCCTAATAATCTACCCACAGATCAAACCATAGACCTTTCACTTATAAAAATGTCAGTCAATTAATTTCAATTAAGAACGAAAACAACTTCTTTAACTTATGATAAGCAGATGAAAAGGGAATTAACATACAAAAATTACCTTGTCAGCACTGAACTTGAGCTTGTATCTAGACAAGCTATGAGACAAACCCAAACTCATTGGTTGAATATCTTGAACAGCTAGACCTGATATGAGCTCTGTCAACTGACTCCTCACACCTCTCATCAACTCCATCACAGCATTGTTGTGAACACATTCTATTTTCTGCAAAAACAAAAAATACTATAACACAAAAGAAGAAGCAAACAACATTAAAAAAAAAATACAAAAAAAAATTAACCAGTTTGTCCTTGATTGCATTTCCAAGCTTCGAATCGGCCACACCTAATGTTTCACCGTCACAGTGAGCGCGCAGGAATTTACGAAGATCTTTGGTGGGTTTGCTTTCCAGCAAGCATGTAGCTGCTTTCAGAGCTTCTGATGTATTCTCAAACTTTGAAAAAGCTTTCAGCTTCACAATCTGTTGTAGGATATCAAGGAACAGTTAGATTTTCATTCTCAAAGTTAAGCATAAAATTTTTAAAAAATGCCCATTTGAAATTCCCATATGTTTCAAACATTTCATATAAAGGGCAAGCTTAAAAAAGGGGAAAATTACCTGTCTAGCAGAATCTGGCCTGTTAAACTCTTGCCCCAAACCCTGAAGCAACGCCAAGTTAAAATCAATAGCAGAGTAAAAATGGCGAAACAAGGTTATTGCGTTTGTATTAAAGATTATTAATTTACCTCAAATTTAGAGAGCTTCCCTTCGTCCAATACTTTAAAAAGGGCAAAACCCGCCGCAGTTTCGAATAAAACTAACATTTTTTTCTTCTGTTTAGCAAGAGCTTTGTTTCGAAGAAGAGGACGAATAAGAAGAAGGGGGCACCGGCGACGGCGTGACTGTGAGGTGACGGAGTGATAGCGCCGGCGGTGTGAATTGATAGTGATTGACTGAGACGGATAGTAAGAGTGGCTGTGAGTCAGGGTTTAGGGTTTTGTTTTTGAAAAGAGTTGAGGTGTAATTCTCAGTTTTGTCCTCTGTGTTTTGGGTTATTTGCAACTAGATGGCGAAGATGCGTTTATTAATGAAGACCCCCCTACGTGATTTTAGTGTTTAGTTGGCCACTTGGCCTCTGTTTAGGGATGGCAATTGTACCCGCAAACCCGCAAATCCGTCCAAACCCACCCGCCAAAACCCGCCCGTTGCGGGTAATTTTACCCATTGCGGGCGGGTTTAGTATTATAAATTAAAACCCGCACATGGATGCGGGTGGGTTTGGTATTAACTTTATATCCAGTGGATACCCGCATGGATATCCACCAAACCCGCAATATTTTTTTCAAATATTTTTAATTTAATTTTAATCTAAAAATGTATAAAGAAAATAATGTCATTAATTAAATTACCAAATAGCCAAAGGCTCAAAGTTGTGTATGTGTGTATGTGGCCTATATCCTATTCTAAAGTCATAATCTAAAGAAAACTAAAGGTATTTTCCTTCGAATTAGTATTTGAAAATATTAATCTTAATTATTATTATAGGCATTGTGTTGGATGGGTGCTTATGGTGGTGAATGAAATGAATATCTTCTCTTGGAGCTTGTTTTAAATGATAATATGAAATGTAATTATTATTTTTAGATACTAATTTGTGTTTTTTAAATGGATTTGTGTAATTTATACTTAAATTTGAGAATTTGTGTTGAATTGATGTGGAAATTTTAATTTTTCATTTACATTATTTAAATATAAAATCGAGTATGTTATATGGAATTTGAGGTTATTATTATAAATTTATATATTAAACATTTGTGATTTTAAATACGGAAACCCGCAAAAAATCCGCCGGATACCATTGCGGGTTTAGTAATTGTTAAAACCCGCTGCGGGTGGGTTTTTGTAAAAAAATTAAAACCCGCTGCGGGTTGCAGATGGGTTTGGTAATTTAAATTTTGTGCGGGTTTGGGTTTGGTAATGGCAAACCCGCTGCGGGCGGTGCCCATTGCCATCCCTACCTCTGTTAGTTGGAGGAGGGTAAAATCGTAAAGCATATGAAAATTACACAGAAAATGCTCAGTTTTCAATGAAGTTAAAGGTCAAACTTAAAATATCAATAATTTATTAAAAATCGACAATATTAAGAATCTTAATATATAATCTCAATATTATGCGTTATTTATTTATTAAATAATATATTTCATAATTTATAAAATTACTTAACCCTCATTTAATAAATTAATGTTGTATCAATTAAAATTTAAATTGAAATTTAGACGGTAAAATATCTTGCATTACTCTTAAAATATGTAATATTGTTGGTTGCTTTAACCTTTGATCGACACAATGACAGTGCTTTGAAGGTGTTTGAATGAAATGTTTAGTTGAAGCTTAAAGTTTAATATCGTTGGACATTTTATTTTAGGTTTGATTTTGGAGAGACGGATATGTGAAGCAAAAGAATTGGGCGGAGTCATTGTCAGTGGGGTAAAGGATTATAAGACCAGATGTTTCTTTCTATAATTCTGTCCTGGAAGTTTGCTGAAGATAAAACGAAATCATGAGGGGTAAAATTGTCATAATACGGTAGTTGTAGTTTTGGCGCCAAAAGTGAGTGCAGGTTTCAGGGGCTTCAGGCCTTGATTTTGCTAAAGGACATTTGGTACTTTCGTGGTCAACTAACAGTCAACAAGAAAAATTAACCGAAGTCACCTCGCCAGGGGGGTCTTCACTAATAAACGCATCTTCGCGGTCCAGTTGCAAATAGCCCAAAACACTGGGGCAAAAACTAAGAATTACCCAACCTGACGCCCCACAAGCTGAATCCCCTTTATATGGATGGAACCAGCCATGCAGAGCAAAAGTTTGAATGCATTTTGCAAAAGATATGAAAACTGCGATGACAATATCCACTAGAAGAACATAATTCAAAGCAATATTTTATCAATATGAAAATTGACAGCTCTCGAAACATTCAGTCGCGAAAGATCATGAACAGAAAACTACCGACCAGGATGTTTTATTGCAAATCATTGTAGCACGAAAAATTTCGTAAACAATGAGCTCGTACATTCTCATGAATTGTGACCTTCATTTTAGCTAAACTTGAGACCTCATTTCATCTTCAACCGGTACTTACAAATATACATGCATGTCTATGTATAAATATAAATTAAGAAAGAAAAAAAATGGAGAAACCATAGGAGAAAATGTCAAAGAGCAAAAGCTTTAGTGTTGGTAATACTACATGCACCTTGTTTGGTATTATCTCAAATGGATAGCAAGATCTGGTTAAAAGATTCTTCTAGTGACGCCTCATCTCCTTGAATATATTTGAAACCCTTGGGGCTAGCCCTGGAAGTTTTTTAAACAACTGCAGAAAGAACACAATTAGATAATCAGAAGCTAGCTACGAAATATAGAGAGGATCCACATAAGAGGAAAGCCACCCATTCAATTATTACGGAGCACTAAATGGAATTTCCATCTAAAGGTTGATTAGATAGTGGAGAAACAAAAGTTCTGAATTGAATAAGAATCCTAAAAATATAATTCTAATTAGGTTGAAGGTTCGAGTTTCATTCGTATCAAGGTTAAGGTTCTGGTAAATCTCTTGATTGGAATAACTCAGTTTATGGATCCCACTTGAATTATTCTGATCTAGTTGACCACACCAGAGGAGATGCACAATGTACAACGGGAACTTGCCACTTCAAAGTTTCCTAATAAATTTATCTTGTTGCATGGTAAGCTATAAGAAATGAGAACAATTAAACATGCACAAGAAATTGTACAGAACATACCCAAAGCTTCACACATGCATCCATAAAAACTGGGACCACACAGACAAAAGTGATTATGGCAGACTCATCAGCTTCAATACCATAATGCTCAAGAATTATCTCCACCAGAGTCTGCCAACCAGATTCAGAATGATACCTGCATGGATAAAAATCTTTTCTCATTTTTCAGAAGCACAAAATTCACTTGCATAAACATGAACAAGGAAAAACTATTTATAATTTATATCAGAAAGAGAACTAAAATCCTGCAAGGTATTAGGCATTTGGTTACAAGAAAAGCTAAATGAACTGATATAACTTTAATGACTTTATCAACTTCTAATTTGTAAAATATTCAATGGATGGAATTCTCTTACAGTGAAGGAAATTCTTCAGAGAAGAAAATAGTTATATCTGTCATGAGAATATTCAATTTTGTAACACTCTTCAATGCAAGCCAACCTAATGAGTATAGTAATTTCTTCTTTTTTTTTTTTTGTGGGGAATAGTGAGTGTAGTAACATTAGTAAATGATAAGGACTTGTTATCCACTGTAAAGAGCAGAAAATATTACCCTAAAAAAATATCTGTAACGAGAATAATTAAGAATGCCTTCCCAGCATCTGAGATGTTATTTATTATTTTATAACCAGTAAATTTCAGCAAGGCTACCTGCAAAATTGGGAAGCAAGAAAAGAATAAAATTGTTAACAAGAATAGAAATTTTTTATGCAGATTGCGAATTTCAAAGAAAAACATATGGTTTTATGAACTAGCAGAAGGCTTGAGAAACACCAACATTCGAGTTATATACCATGAGAAGACCATATCACTTCAACCCCATTGTAATTTTCACAGGAAGTCCATAATGTTTGATGAAAGATCAAAGTAACCAAACTAATCCAGAATGATGACATCATGCCAGCTAATAATCAGCATAGTTTCTCTAATTTTTAGCAACCATGGGTTGTTCTTAAAAAAATATAATAAAAATTTTATAGCATTAAACTGAAAATTTTTACATGCTTAATCAGCAAATCAAGAAATGTTGCCAAATTCAGTCTGCAGTAATTTTTACAACATGATAGAGCAGATGATAAAAAGTATTGAGAGCTACTCTAACTCATGGAGCACAAAGGGCATGAACCCTACCCACACATTCGCACTAAACTGTTTCCCATTCATAACAATGAAGAAATAACACCTAAACTGTTTCGCCTGATTTACTGAAAGGTTACGCTTAAATAACCCAAAATAACCTTTTGGCAGGCAAGTAAATTGAATTTGTTGCAAGGTCATGCTTAAATGGATTCAAAATGATTCTATATGTTCTTTTATGGTCATTCACTTTCTTGGACTTATGGCTCATCATTTATGTTCTACCTTACCCACAACGCCGAAGGTTTGTTCCACAGATCGAATTGGATGGTCCTGTAATGTTTACATTTTGTTTCTCTTTTTGAAATGAAATAACAGTGGATCAGAAAAGAATTATTTGACTTAAAAATAGCTAGATTCTGGAAGGAACTGGAACAAGAAGAAAAAAAGATAAACTTCTCACTGATGGTGAATTGCAAATCTCAGGTTACATTCGAAGCTCCTCTACTGTACATGTTTTGATCTATTTCCCTTGCACAAATTAAATTGATGTGGATATAACTCAAATCACTAATTAATCCAGTATAATTCTTTTAATCCCCCCACCCCCCCGGGCCACAGGTAAGACAAGCAACTATTGTTTTAATTTACCATTTAGTTTTTGTATTCTATTACACTTAAAAATCATTTTTAGCGTTGACAATCAACAGCCACATAACCTTCAGCACTATGGGAAAGTCTAGACCTACAACAAGTGTCTTTAGCACTACGAAGAAAAGGATTAACCGTACAACAATAGCTAGGATAATGATAACTCTAATAACTGGGTGATGCTTTTACTATGAAAATGATTCAGGAAATAAAATAAATGAGGAAAGATAAGAATAAAAACAAACTCACTTTACTCTGATTGAAGTATAAAAGAATGAATAATGAGATCCCAAAGACCAAATCTGACCATAAATTGGCAAATGCTTTACGGTTCTCTAACCTCCTCTCATCTCTCAACTCTAACCTGTCGAAGCAATAACAAAAGCTGATGAATAAATGCACTTATTAGGATAATACTATAATCAACTTTGAACTTTATGTAATAAAGACTGCAGAAGAAGTTTTTGGGGAAATATTATTAAAGGATCTAAAATCGACAATAATAAGAACAAAAAGGAGATAGTATAAGGTATGTGAGCTCGACAATGAGCACAGAAAAAACTCAAACTTACGCTT
The DNA here is from genome assembly GCF_022201045.2 of Citrus sinensis. Taxonomy (NCBI): domain Eukaryota; kingdom Viridiplantae; phylum Streptophyta; class Magnoliopsida; order Sapindales; family Rutaceae; genus Citrus; species Citrus sinensis. The sequence goes on from NC_068562.1 coordinate 17,770,005, forward strand.
TATCTCGTAACTCCCACCAAACCTCCTCATCAGAAAGAGGAGGAGATTTTCCAATCTCAACCTCAAGCCGGAATCTTGCTTTCTCAGTTTTTAATACCTTAACCATCTCAAGTTTTTGACTTCTTCTCACATCAAGCATCTGTGCTGCAAGTGGCACAGTCTTTACATATCTGTACAAAAAAAAATGGTTACTAGATACCTTTAGCTGAATTTATTAGGCCTACACTCAACAACAATAACAAAAACCATGTGTTCTTATACACATCTTTATGAGTCTCATAAACTGTTTAGCACAGAATGTAGGTAATGATGGCAGCCGACAAGATCAACTTCGACACTGGTGTCAGCAACTTCTGGTTGAGTAGGAACCCTAATGTGAATGAGCTAAGATGAAAAGAAACAGGTCAATCTCCAAAAAGAAAGTAGAAAAAGAAATTTATTTAATTAATTTCCTAACACAAGATGATTATTTTTGAAATCACTGAAAAACCAAAATTATCAAGAGGAAAAATTAAATTAGAATAATTTCTTACTTATCATTGGCATAAAAATATCATATATATTAATAATTAAGGGAGAATTGTAATTCTTCCCCCCCCCCCCCCCCCAAAAAAAAAAAGGAAGAATTGTAACTAACATGGTGTCAAGTAGCTGATTAATTACATCTGCAGCAGAAGCATGCAGCTAGATGATTATCCCACAAAAAATTAGATAGAAGAATACATAAATTAGGCAAAGAATAATACTTATGTATGTTTGTTATGCGATCATAAGTTAAATACTTGAGCTATGATTCTTGAATTCAATGATTACCTGTCTAGAAAAGGCATGAGAACAAAATCATGAACCACAAAGTCCAAGGCCCAAGGTATAAGTATCAGTAATGCCAAAAATTTAGCCTGAAACAACAGGGAAATTGCTTAGGCCATCTTGTCATATAATACTGCTAGAATGACAAATTATCAGCTAGTCAAGATATCCAAACTGCTAAAAGGAAAAAGTATATGATTGCCAAGGGTAGTCATAAAGATTCAAAATCAAACATGGTACGTCATAATTCAGATCATATGAAACTCACAAAAACATCAGACATGATATGATTGTAAATATTCAATGACAAGTTATAGAAAGTTCCATCATTTTTATTCCTCACTCATTACTCCTCATTGAGATTGTTGATTTTCGTACTGTAGCTCTCAGGTCATCCTTAAATATTCTATCTAATTGACCAATCAACTTCTCCTCACTCTTGCAGGAGTAAAACATGAGCAAAGAGCACTTAACAAAGCCTCCATGCTATATACTGAATTTGGCTTCTTTTTTAAATATTCCCTAAAAATAATTACTTTAAACCCAGACAAGATTTAACAAAACAAGAAAAATGAAGAAAACTTTATTGATTGAAAAAAGGAGAAGAGTTTAAATATCATGAAGGTGAACACTTAGAATTTGTATACAGAGCTTATACGGTTTTCATGTAAATGGGCTGAGAAATCAATTCTCATAGACTTCTATAAAAGAAATGAAATCATTATAATCATGCACAGATAAATCAGTAAGAGAGAGAGAAAGAATAAGTGAAAGGTAAAATACTTTTGGCCTCTTTCAACTTTCAGATCATATCATGGTCAGCCTAAGTGGATCAAAAATACATCAAAACCCCTATGTGGCAGGGATTCCTACCACAATTTGAGAAATTCCCAGAGAGATTTTCATAAATTTGAGGGCCTTCTTCTAACAATCTGAAACTAAGGGGAATGTTTTGAAGAATCCTGATACACCCCAGTTAACCTGTATCTGCCATTAAACTTTTCAAAACATAAACATCAGATAGATGATATTGTGGTGAGATCTGGAAGAAGGGGCAGTTGTGGAAATAAAATAAAAGAAATGGAGTATTGAAGCACCATGAATCCAAGAGCTTAAACTGACAGGAAATGGCTCAGCTGCCATTTAAAACTAAAAAGACACATGAAGTGAAAAGATGTTATTTTGAGTTCATTCATACTATTAAGTGAAGTTACGAACTTCGCCCTAGTTATACCGTCTTTCCGCAAGTTTATAACATATCAGAGTATTGCCTCTCTAAAAGGCTTTCAACAACCAAACATACATAACTAATATTAGAGTTTGAACACTATATTTGAGAATTGCCAGGCTTAATGGTGTCTCAACATGGTATCATAGCCTCCATTCTACCAGTCAGTTATAAAAGAGGTTTGCGGTTCGTTGTGAATGTCTAATCCACATGTTTATTTGGTTGCATTTGGATCCACCTGATAAAGTTCATTTTATTAAACTTCAGCAATGAACGTGAGGGGCAATGCCACAGTTTCCTATTAGCTAAAGATTTTGGGACTAGTGATTTCTCAGCAAGCACAAATAAAATGTTCTTTGCATTAATCAACTCTGCAACTAGCATTATAATTCCAAAGCTCCACCAGAAAAGCATAAATTTACAAATAACAAAATGGACAAGAAAAAGCACATTTTCAGGTGAAGCAGATGCATATTTCATACAAGGCAAGGGGATTTAGGTTGTCAAGTTTAATTAGCTTGCCCAGGCATTCATTTCTGACTGTATAAGTTCACTAATTTTAAAGCAACAGCAATGCAGGCCAGGTACCAATGAGTGTTTTTTTATTTTTTTCTTTTAATGCTAGATCAATTCTTCAATGTAAACATCCATTTACGTATTGGCAGAAAGACATGTTACACTCTTCCAACAACCACTACTAGATAGTGAACATTACAACAAAATTACACATAATTACTTACCGAATTTGTAGAAGCATACCGGAAAACCCGATCTTCGTACAAAATATCATTTTCTTCTGTGCCAAGAACCAAGTCCCTTACTGACTCAACCAACCCCCTTTCAGGAAACAACTCACTCAGATCATTCCCTTCCCAAATCCCATTACCGAAATCTTGACTCCAAGAAGAATCAGCACCATTTCCATGATTATCATCCATAATCCAGTCCTCCCACCTCCTATTCTCTTCATTCCTCATATCTTGTTGAGCTTCCCTCAACTCTACAATAGCTTCCGCCCTCCTCTTCCACGCCTCAAACTTCTCATTCTCCGATAACTCCCCATCACTAGAAATATCATTCTCCTCTTCAATCAAATCATTATCTTTCAAACCAAACCAATTCCCATCATCATCGAGAAAGAACCTTTGCCACCAACTTCTCTTACCCTTTGAATATTTATTTCCACTACCCTTTTTTGCATTTGGGATGAACCCACAAAGCCTTTGTTTCTTGCCACTAAATTGAATCAAACAGCTTGATGAATTGTGTACAAAAAGTGAGCTTCTAGTTCTACACTTGTTGTTTTGGTCAATGAATAATAAATTATCACACAAAACCATTGAAGTGCTCATCAACAACATTAACATAAAAATAACGACCCCAAAATTTTCAGCCTCTCAAAGCAATAAAGCATGACTGAACTGTTCATTGAATACATGAATAAGCTAAGCAACTAACATTCTTAGAGCAAAATTGAACACAACCCACTTCAGAACCCAAGAAATGCTGCATGAGAAACTGCAAATTGCTAGCATTAGAAGACAAAATTCAATTAAGAAATAAGAAGCCAGAAAAGCAGAAGCTAAGGAGAAGCAAAACTCACGCATATGAAGAATACAGATGATTGCATGATAATTTTTTAGCATTTTTGGTGTGTGTGTGTGTGTGTGTGTGTGTATAATATCTACAGATAAAGCGATAAACTTTCTCTTTTTAAATTTTAATGGGAAAAAGAAAAAGAATTCTCCTTTCTGAAACAATAAAGGATATTATCAATTAACTCCCTGAAATATTTCATATTTTCCCTTACTCCCTTAATCTCTTCTTCAATTGTATATAAGTCTCACAAAATCTGAAATTAGTAAAATCAATCGACAATCGATGTATTAAGCACTCAAGACATGAGCAATTACTAGGCTTAAGTGGTCCATACCATCGATAAATGATTTACAAGCTAATTTGTGACAGATTGCTTAAAAGTATTTATACCGTAAACATTCATTTTTAGCTTTTAAATAAGAGAAATGGTAAGTGTGCTACTTTCGCAAATGAAACTTTTTTATTACTTCTATTCTTTAAAAAATCAATAATACTACATATCCCAAATATTAATCCCAAAACTCATCCCAAGTGATGTGGCAGTTGATATGGCATCCAACTTATAAATTTATTCTAAATTAAAATAGACCCCTCTAAAATACTTTATTTTAAAGTAAATCCATTTTACAATTAAAAGTCTTTTGCCCTATCGTTTTTGGCCTGGCTGCAAATTTGGTCTGGCTGTAAATTGAATAGGTTTGTCTTATCGTATTTTGGCTTGGCTGCAAATTAAAGTGAAAGTTCAGGGAGAGCAAAGTCTTCTCACTCATGACAGGTTTGTAATTCCTACCAAACTATTTTATTAGCACTCAACAATCTGCACTTCTTGAAAAAAAAAAATCGAATTGATGGAATTTGAATTGCTTGGCTGCAAATTGAATGAACAGAGACATGAACTTTAGGAAGAACAAAACCTTCAGTTGAGATGACGGATTTGGAGTCAAAAGAAATAGAAAACTCCCCAGAAATCATTGTTGATGAGGTGAATTTTTTAATTTTTATTCTTATTTTTTTATACCTTGTATTAATATGTTTCTAATTTGTATTAATTGATGATGATTTTAATTAGTTGGATATTTTTGCTTTATTTAAATCAGGTTGATGACGAGAAAGATATAAGTAATGAACCAAATGCAGAAGAAATTATTGAGCCAAAAATTGGCATGGTTTTTGATACAACTCAAGATTTGTTTGAGTTCTACAAGATGTATGCAAAGATAATGGGATTCGAAATTATTAAAAGAACCTCTAGCAAAGGAGACGATGGAGAGTTGAAATATGTGACATTTTCATATTCACGCAGCGGTAAGGCAAAATCTTTATCGAACCATCCTTTTAAATTACAACCAACATCCAAAACAAATTGTAAGGTTAAAGTTGTTAACATATATGTTTCCATAATATTGATTTTGATGATAACAAACAAGATTAAGAATGATTAATCTTTTAAGCCTAAATTATTTAATATTCTTTTTAAATAAATCATTATTTTCACATTATAAATGTTTCATATTTAATGGAAAAATGATTTTATGAAATTGGTTGTTTTTCAAAGTTTATGGTTTAATTGAAAGAATTTTGAAAACTTTGAAATAAACAAGTATTGCTTGAAATTTTGGTAAAGGACTTATTTGAAAAGTGTCATAGCATCTTTGGTAATATCATAATTTCAGAAAGTTTTGGGATAAACAAAACATTATTTAGAAATTCTGAAATTGGACTTATTTGTAAAGTTTCATAACGTTTTGGGCTATAGTACAGTTTTATAAAGTTTTGGGGTCAAATTATAAATTTTGGGAAATGTTTTACTGTAGCAGTTACTGTAGCAAGCGGCTTACCGGATATTGATAAACGGCAAGCCGGATACGGGGCAGTAAGCACCAGAACGAAAGCGGCTTACCGGATATGGTTAAACGGCAAGCCGGTTACGACAAAAAATGTGCATAACGACTAGTAACGGCTAGTTTTTGAGTTCAAACTATATAAACTCAAAACCAATTCATTTTTGGTAACTCAAGCAAGCATAAACAAGTGCACACAACATATATTGAGCTTCCATTTTGTAAATCATCATTTGTTGAATCATCATTGAGCTATAATTTGTATATCCACTCTTAAAGAGAGATTCATTGTTGTATTTATCATTTCTCATCAAATTGTGAGAGTACAAGTGTGAGAAACACTTAGAGTGAAGAGATTGGAGAGATAATCTCTTGTTGTAAAGGTTTATTGACACCTCGAAGTCAATTGTAATCGTTGAAGCCTTGGAAAGGCTTGGATAGTGAAATCCTCAAGCGGGTGAGCTTGGAGGCGTGGACGTAGGCGGGGATAGCCGAACCACGTAAAAATCCTTGTGTTCGTTTTCTCTTCCCTTACTCTTTTAATATTGTGTTTATTTGAATTTATTGTTTTCGAATTGATTAAGGCATTAGATTGAATTGTTGTGTGGTTTGCCTAGGATAATTTTTAAAATTCCAATTCACCCCCCCCTCTTGGGTTGCACACTCATATTTCAAAAGTAAGGGCAACATCATGCTTCGACAGAAAGTGGGAGGTCAGATCCATTACATATGAGCATAATCATGAGTTAAACACACCAAGTAAGGCTCGTTTTCTGAAAACCAACAGGGTAATGAAGTTGTTTGTTCAAAGAAAGTTGGATTTGAATGATCAAGCAAGAATAAGACCGAATAAAAGCTTTAATTCTTTGGTGGTTGAAGCAGGAGGACATGAGAATTTAACTTTCCTAGAAAAAGATTGTAGGAATCATTTAGACAAAGTAAGGCGCTTACGGCTTGGGGATGGTAATGCTTCTGCAGTTCTTGATTATTTTTTAAAAATGCAAAATGGAAACTCCAATTTTTTTTATATGGTGGATTTAGATGAAGATGCTCGATTGAAAAATTTATTTTGGGCTGATGCAAGAAATAGAACAGCGAATAAAGAATTTGGTGATGTTATTACTTTTGATTCAACATATCTAACAAATAAATATGATATGCCATTTGCTGCTTTTGTTGGGGTCAATCATCATGGACAATCAACATTATTAGGATGTGGTTTGATTTCTAACGAGGACATTGACACATATGTATGGCTTTTTCAATCTTGGCTTACATGCATGTCTGGTTGTGCTCCAAATGCCATAATCACTTATCAAGATAAGGCCATGCATAAGGCGATTAAAGTTGTCTTTTCGCATGCGTGACATAGGTGGTGTTTGTGGCACATAATGAAAAAGCTTCCAGAAAAATTGAAAGGTTACAAGAAATATGAAGTGATCAAGTTGACTATGCAGAATATTGTTTATGATTCTTTAATACCTTCTGATTTTGATGAACGTTGGATGGTGTTCATTGAAAAATATAATCTTCATAACAACGAATGGTTGCAAAACTTGTATGATGAGAGGCAACATTGGGTTCCAACATATGTGAATGATATATTTTGGGTAGGAATGTCCACAACACAACGCAATGAGAGTATGCATGCATTCTTTGATGGGTATGTAAATTCAAAAACTACTATAAAACAATTTGTTGAACAATATGGAAATGCACTACGGGACAAGGTGGAAAAAGAAAATCATGCTGGTTTTAATTATTTGAATTCTAATATCCCTTGTGTTACTCATTATGCCATGGAGTAGCAATTCCGAGATACTTATACAATGGAAAAATTCAGAGAATTTCAGCAAGAGTTAAAAGGAAAAATCTTTTGTGAGATATTTTCATGTTAAACAAATATTTTAACTTCAAAGTTTGTAGTAGTTGAAGATGTTAAAATTGGAGAGAATCATCGTCGTGACCCTTTTGAAGTTTCTTTTAATGAGGTTAATTGTGAGATTAATTGTAAGTGTCGACTATTTGAGTTTAAGGGAATATTATGTCGACACATAATTGCAGTGCTTATTCATAAAGAAATATTTTCTATTCCAGAACAGTATATTTTGAGGCGATGGAGAAAGGATATAAAAAGATGTCACACTAAGGTGAAAGTAAGTAATGACAATTGGAGCACAAAACCTGAAGGACTCAGATTTGATAAGATGTGCAACTTTTTTTATGATGTAGCTGAACTAGCGACTAATAATGAGAATAATTGCAATATGGTGTTGGAGGTATTAGATGATTGAAAGCAAAACTAATGCTAAATGGAGGTGGGGGTGAAATTAGTCAACGTGGAAGTAATATAGCTCATGGCACAACAAAATATGGGGAGGTTCGTGGCAATCATAATGGTAAAATTCTTTCTCCACTAGCAATTAGAAGTAAAGGTCGTTCACCTTACAAACGAAGGCAGTCTAAGGTTGAGCAAATTATTAAGAGAAAAAAGCAAAAGAAAACGACCAAGGTATGAAATTAATAAATTTTATCCAAAATGCTTATAAAATATTTTATTATACAGTACTTATAATTCCTACATATTATTTTATTCAAGGGATCTCAAATGATAAGTAGTGAAACACAAAGATATGGATTGGAGAACAACACCACTCATGCAATGGTTACTTCTGATAATCCAATGCAGGTAATATGTTTTTATTCTTTTTTCTTGGTATATAATTATAAGGAGTATGTTATTCTTATTGTCATTAGATTGATGTCATTTTTTTTTTATATTTAGGGTACTACATAGATAAATAAATAATATATTTTCTCATAGTTACAAATCTTTAGCCTTTTCTTTTTAACTAATCCTTTGTAACGTATGCAGGTCACTCGAGAGTTGTAAAGAGATTGAAATATCTAGCAAGAAGCCAAACATAAAAAGATGGGAGTACGAGAATTATTTGAAAACATTATGTTATCAAACAATACTGTTAGATTATTGTTAAATTACTTTCACAGTTCAGTTTTTGCTTTGAAATTTATGATGAATTATGGATTTTTAATTGCATGGATGATTATAGGTTGAGCTATTGCAATTTTATAGTAACAAGACAATCTATATGTTATGTCTTTGTGATTTTATGTTCTTATAGTTAATGAATTTTCCTTTAAAAGAAAAAAAGAGTGAACATTTTAGTTAGGAATGAAGTACATTTTCAATTTTTTATAATAATGCGAATGAATATTGTTGAAATTTCTCTTCGAATGGCAAAGCTAATTAAGTGTAGATTAATTTTCAGTACATATTGAGTTTACAGAAGAAGCCATTCTCTTGGGTTTCATTGAAATAAATTACCATATTAATTTATTTTCTTCCCTATGTTAATTGCTACTAACTATTGAATATGAATAATCACTGGACGAAATCTAACTTTCTGTCATATAACTCTGTTTTCTTGCCCATTCTAGCACAGAGAGCACTTCAGCTTGTGCAACCTCCTCACTGTCTGCTCTATGAACTGCAATTTGGCATTAAAAATTAATGCCGATAACTAGACAATTTGTTCTCCAAAACACACAAGCTGAACCACTGGAGCAATCATTCTTATTTCAGTTGCTTTAGTAGTCAAGGCCAAATTCCCAATAACCTTGATGCAAAAAATGAGGCTCATCATTGTGCACAACTTCAGTGTCATTAGATACTATAACAATCAATTCACCTTTCTTCTTAACTAATATCACAAAATCTTTTGGAGTACTTCATATGCAACCTGGGAACTAAAAAAAATAAAACCAAATTAAGTTATTGCTTTTGAGATTAAAGTAAAAAAAAGGAAAGCTTTGAAAATAAATTATTTTGGTTAAATGCAAAGTTTCCAAGCTCCTGATAATGTACTTTTTCGGCAAAATCAGGGTGAAACAAAATAAAAAAAAGTGATCTTCAACATGTTACCACCGAATACAACCATCTTTTACCAAATCTATACACCGCCATCAGTCCTCTTATTCTTTTGACCCAAATATGCTATCTCAATCACAAAAAAATAATGTAAATACATGATAAATAATAAAAAATAAACAAAAAGGAATCAATAAATACATGATATTGTTGAGTGCTAGTAAAATAGTTTGGTAAAAGAACGAACTTGTCATGAGTGAGAAGAAATCGAAAACTTTGCTTTCCCTGAACTTTCTCTCTCTATTCGTCTCTGTTCGTTCAGTTTGTAGCCAGCCCAAAAACGATAGAGCAAAAGACTTTTAATTGTAAAAGGGATTTACTTTAAAATAAAGTATTTTAGAGGGGTCTATTTTAATTTAGAATAAATTTATAAGTTGGATACCATATCAGCTGCCACATCACTTGGGATGAGTTTTGGGATCAATATTTGGGATATATAGCATTATTGTTAAAAAATATGTTTTCGACATATAATGGAATGAATGAATAATTAAACACGTGCTCAATAAAAGGCTTTTGAATAAGAGAAATGGTAAGTGTGCTACTTTCGCAAATGAAACTTTTTTATTACTTCTATTCTTTAAAAAATATGTTTTCGACATATAATGGAATGAATGAACAATTAAACACATGCTCAATAAAAGGCTTTTGAAGTGAAATTTCGTTTTTCATTTGTGTCACTTCATTTTAAGTATTGTATACCTTTTAATAAATTCTTAAATAAAGCATTATTGTCTACTGCAACCTATCTTTTTGTTAAGCTTTTAGTGAATCAAACTAAGGGGCATGTTTGAAATTGAGGTTACGCAACTCTAACTTGAACACTACAACACTTAAAATGTTGAGTAAACATTAACTGTTATAATTTAAAAATTATATTGATATGATTTTTCACTTGTATAATAGAAAATATATCCCGAATTTCTTTAGCAAAAACCTAATCTTCTTCAGTGGGTAAAGATTTGTATAACGGTTCTCGTTGTTTCAAATGAGGAAATACTTATTTGAAAACCAAAACTCTATCAAACATTAAATATGTAGAGTTCCATCTAGTCTTACAGTCCTGAACCATATTGTTATTACAAGGAATATTACATTTACGAGCTCTCCCATAAAATGTTTCTTGTCTTTTAGGTGTGACATACCAAAATAGAACCTATTACGAATTCTCTCAATACTATCACTAATCACACTCATCCCTTCCTTTACAATTAAATTCAATATATGAGTAGCACAATGCATGTAAAATAAATCTTCATTCAACGAAAGTGAACTACTAGAAAGCTTTTCCAACAAGATATCAATCATAGCATCATTTGTGGTGCAATTATCGACAATCAAAGTAGATAACTTACTGTCAATGTTCCACTCAAGCAAACATGACACCGAAGCTTCAGAGAGTACCTTAGCAGTATATGGACACATCACATATAAGAACCTAAATATAAAAAAATTATTAATATCATGCAATAAGTATAAAATTTAAAAATAAAATAGACTTAGTAATTTAGTGTAGAAACTACCTAATGATAAAACTTTGCAGCTCCCAATTATCATCGATAAAATGTGATGTTATAGCCATAAATCCCTTTTGCTGGTTACTAGAAGTCCACATATCGTAGTAATCGTAATTCTACTTCGATTTGAGTCTAACAAGCTCATTGTTTTGGCCCTCTCATACTCATAAATTTTCAAGATGTCACTTTTTAGTGTGTTACGAGAGACAAACTTAAACATTAGCTGGAGAGAACCAACGAACCTTTTAAAAGCCTAATGTTCAACCATACTCAGTGGATACTCATGAATAATTATCATATTTGCAAGCTCTTTTATGAAGTCTCTTGATTAAAAGAAAATGTGGATACTTTACATTTTCCACTCTCTTTCTTTGAATTGACTCAATTGTTTGATTCGACAGCATAAAACACAATCCCATATGAGTGTGTAAATGATTGGTGCCATTTTTACGCTTCGCACTTAATCTCGTATTACAGTAGTTGCAAACATCTACATATTCTAATTTCCCACCAACTTTTTGTCCTTTAAAGTGTTCTCAAACATCACTAGTCAATTTACTATTTTCAGTCTCACTACAAGCAATTTCTTTTTCATGTTCTGGAATTGGAGTTTGGGTAAGCTACCTCAATGTCTGCAAGTTCTTCACATGTTATTGGAGATTGGTTTGAAGCTATCTGAATTTTTGTTCTTGTTGTAGGCTAATTATTGTCATTGAGATCAAAGGCTTGCTTCATCTTTTACCTTAAAATTTTCAACAGATTTTAAATCAATATACAATAATACTAATTTTGAATCGTATTAGGTTAACAAGTTAAGCTAATTGAAAGTACAAAATTATGCATGCTGATTTTAAACATGCTAAATTAAATTATATCAAATTAACATGTTGTTTTAACTGATTTTAAATGGTGCCAAATAGCTGAAAGCATAAAATTATGCATGCAACATGCTAATTTTGAACAAACACCTTCCACGACCACAAAAATAACTCAAAAGCAATAATAACGGAAATTGGTATGCTTCCTGTGAGGATACATTGTTTAGTGGCTATTATGATTAAAATTTTCAAGTTCTCAATTTCTGTTGGGATGGAACAAATATTGGATTAGCTGACATATTTATAACAAAGATAAGATGAAAAATTAGCAAGGGAATTTGGCAATATCCCACTTAGACAGTTAGACAATTTACACTAGGCTAACTATTTACAATATCAACTTAAAAGCAACAAAATTAGTAGATTTTTTACGAACTGTAAGCTATTTTTCACTTTGCAACCTAACTATTCATATCAGTTACAAATTTTTTGCCAACTCTATTGAGATTGACTTTTATATGTGACATTTTGTTAGGAAAGGCATATGAATTTCGCACCTTCCACAACCACAAAATTGGCTGCAATAGCAACAATACCTAGGCCACTGCAACAGCACGACGTGTCGTTGTTAGCAGTGAAGGGATATCCACGCGGGTATCCGTCGGATATAAGGTTAATACTAAACCCACCCGCATCCATGTGCGGGTTTTAGTTTGTAATACCAAACCCGCACGCAACTGGTAAAATTACCTGCAGCGGGTGGGTTTGGGCGAGTTTACGGGTACAATTGTCATCCCTACACAATACTCAATTAAATAGGCACCAGATGTTTTTCCGACGAACACCCTTCAGCGCTCAAGTCAGTAATCGAGCTTTTTTAAATGGAAAAACTTATGCCATAATCCCGTGGCTTTATTATAATTAATTGGAATGCGAAAGCTTAATTTTAGAAAGGAAAAGTGACAAGTCCAGAGAGTTATTGAGAGAGTGTGTGTGAATGAAAATCAAGTAAAAAGTTGTCTAACCCCCTTTACCTTCGTTCTTTGTAGCTTTTATACCCAATTAGAATTATTGGCTTCTTTTTCCCCCACGATCATTGTTGGGTTGATAGCATAATCGTGGGTGAATGGGTTGTAACTGCTGTTGAGTGGGTTTGGCCGAGCTCTTTTGGGGAAATCCACATGTTGGTAACTGTCGTTGACTGGGTTTCGTGCCATGTGCTGACCTTTGACCAAGTCTTCGATCCAACTCGATTCTGGTCTCTCCTCATATGCCCTCCAGCCAATTATACTCATGCGACTAGCCTTACATCTCGTTGGGGATGACTTTCCTTGAGGCATTGCTTTAGGCCGAGAGGAGCTCATTCTACTCGTGCGTTCCAAGTCATGATGTGTTCTTCACCCCAAACATATAGACTAATAAAATAGAAAATTTTGATTATAGTTTTAGTCATTTGTTTAGTTGAAGGGGCATAAACAAAATTAATTTATTTAAGAAGAGTATTTTGAATATTTAAATAGGCTTGTTGAGTAAATTTTTAATTTTTAATTTTAATAGTGAGCTTAATTAGTATATATATTTATTTAATAGTATAGTAGGTCTAAATAGTCGTTCCCTCTATACCTCATTTTATCTACCACATTTTAGTGTCTATAATTGTAATATTTTGTCATTCTTTTTCTTTTGAATGGAAATTAAAATAATCATATCACAAAAGTGCCTCAAAAGAATACAATTAACAAAAAGAACTAGAACAACTAACAGTCTTATACCTGATTACAAACCCTTGAGATATAAAGAATCTGGGAAACCAGCATGACACCATACGTATCAAATACAACATAACAATCAACGAAAAGAAACTAATTTCACTAGCAAGGTGAAAGCCAAATGGCAAGTCCATTGCCTCATCAAAAGTAATATCATCCAAATAATTTTTTAGAAAGCGTATATAAAGTCTATCACCAATGGATCATTAAAATATCCACACACTATCGTTGGAGTTGACACAACCACTTTTAACATGAGCACATTATCTCGATCCAAACATCAAAGTGACACCATTTAGAAGATCATTAGAATATTACATTGAAGGAAGTTAATAAAACCAAATAAAGAAAATCAAAATAGAAAAGACAAAAGAAAAATGCTGGTTAGAGAGAAAAAAATAATTGTAATAGCAATAATTATAACTATTATTTCATTATAATAACAATAGTTATAATGTTGTAATAATAATAATAATAATAATAATAATAATATCAATTAATAGTTAAATAGCTAAAAAGGAATATTTAATTTTCTTTAAGTGCAAAAATATCAATTTATTCTCATTATCATTCTCATTCCTCATTCCTTAATCTAAGAAATAAACATTCTTTAATACTGTGTTTACTTGTTGGAACGAGAGAGGGGAGTGAGAATAATTATATTTATTAAATAAAATAATGTTACATTAGCTTAAAAATAATAGTATTATATTTATATAAATAATAATATTATATTTAGTTAATAATTTACATTGATTATAAGTTAAAATTACTTCAACATAATATTATTGTATTCATATACAATTAATAATGTTACTATTTACTATCTTTATTTGAAAATATAATATTCTTATATTTATTTAATGTTAATAATTAATAATAATAAATAGTTTATTCTAATAAAATATTATTTTTGTACTATATTATTAATAATAATGTTTCATTTCTATTGCTCTTATAAATAATTTTTTATTTACATAATTAAAATTAATAAAAATTTTAATTTACATAAATAAGAATATTAATAATTATTTTTAATTTTGTATAATTAAAATTATTAATAAAATAAATAGTTTATTTTATAAATATATATTTTTATTCACTTTATAGTTAAAACTACAATTCTTTAAATAATGACAAAATTATAATTTAAAATAATTTACTCTCAATTCAAGACAAGGTAAACACATAAATGAGATTCTGATTTCTATTTCACACTCTATTCCAGTGTAAGTAAACAATTTACTCTCACTGAAACTCTATACTCTCTATCCATAGGTTCCCACTCTCAGGATTTTTACTCAAATCCGAAAAGTAAACACTACCTAAATCTATCTTACCAGATGAGCTAGTCAAAACAATACCACATTTTGAATTGTAATAGTACCACCACTTTTCTTGGCTTAGATGGTTTTGATGTCGTCTTCAATGGCCTTTTCCTCTTCAATTCGGATTGGGCTTCAGTAGCTGTTAGTGACATACCACTAACTTCATTAGATTCAGTGAATTGGAAGTTGCCACGAACCCTTGAAACATTTATTTCAGACATTTGAAATCATAAATCTAATTAAGTTAATCAACATAAAAAGTAGAAAATGTAAACTCACATAAAGAACAAAACTTTTAATTATATTAGATATTTATCACCTGTTTATTAATGGTGTCGAGTTGAATTAGCCAATTAAGTTTACTGTTCTTTACATAGGAACTAATTTATGTCAAATTATATATTCTAATACAAATATATATATATATATATATATATATATATAGCATAATTATGACTCATTTGCTAATAATAATAATGTGAAATCAACACGTGATTAAAAAAATGGTTTGAATTGTATTGACACACCTAGGGTTACCCACATTTAGTAACGACTACTTAATTAGATACTGTAAGGTGAACAACGGTGTCGGGCATCAGCTGGAGCTGGCCTATCGCCTGCCGTCGTTGTGGGTCTTGTGATTAGGGATTTAAAAATTGGCTTACAAGTGTTGAGGGTGAGGAGACAAGGAGGGGCAGCGCGAGTTCGATGTGAAAGAGAAAAAGCCTAACTGTTCGGCTTTAATAGGTTAACTCAATCCGAACACACACCTCTAGTGAGCACATTACTTTTTTAGGGCCATAACTTTTGTTACATGTGTTTGTTTTGGGTTCATGATCTACCATTTTGAAGCTTACAGAAGGAAGCGTATAGACATTTATGATCAACAGATCATCTCGAAATTCCATTTCTTTTGGCATCATTTAAAATAAATAGTTTATGTTATAAATATATTTTTTATTCATTTTGTAATTAAAAACTAGAATTCTTTAAATAGCGGCAAAATTATGATTTAAAATAATTTATCCCAATCTAAGACAAGGTAAATATATAAATGAAATTCTAATTTCTATTCCACACTCTCATTTCAGTATAAGTAAATAACTTACTCTAACTCTTGCTTTACACTCTCAATCCCTATATTCCCACTTCTCAGAATTCAAACTCTAATTCGAGAAGTAAACGTTACTTTAATCTCCCCCACAAAGAGGCTAGCTAGAACATGACCACATTTCAAATTGTAATAATACTAATGAGTTTTAAATTAAATTACCCACAGTTAGTCAGCAATGTCCCGTAACTTCTATTGTTATCTAACAACATGTTGTAACTTCTTTTGTTATTTGATACCAATCACCTATGTAGGGTAGCTCAGTGCTTTTCTAATGCTCATAACTTTTTCGATATGTGTTATTTTGGGTCCTTGATATACCATTTCGAAGTTTACAGAAAGATTAATATAGACGTTTATACTCAATGGATCATCCTGAAATTCCATTTCTTTTGGCATCATTTAACAAGTTTAAGTTTCTTTTTGGGTTTTTTTAAGACATTGAATTTAAATGCCATATTTAATTTAATTTTTCTTTTTTTTAGAATTTTAATATAGAATAATAACGTAAGAAATCTTTACTCCCCATGAGATAAGGAGGTGTGAAATTGTTTTTTTTTTCAAATTTAAAACCATGTTTAACGAATATCACAATTAATACATGGGTATGTTCAGTGTTTCAAATGAGTTACATTAGTGTCGATTCAAAATTGACATGACACAAATACAATACGAAATATTCTTACTCAAAATTGATTTTTATTGTGTGTGTGTATATATATATATATATATATATATATAACATTTATCCAAATACAACAAATACTTATAACTAATATAACAAATATAAGAAATTCAAATCAGATTCACATTTTAAATGTCCACATACAATTAAATGTAAAATAAAAAGGAAATTTGTTGCATCCTGTGGGCACGCGCACCAAACATGCACTGCAACCGCACAAGTCAACCTCAAACTACATACAGATTCTTCCTTTGTCTGGTAAAACGTAAATGACGATTATGACCTCAGGACCAAGGAAGTCCTCTGAGGGTAAAATTGGAAAATCAGTCCTGTTCCTATTGGTGTTTTATTTTGGATCTCAAAAGCACAGTTCAATCTCTCTATCTAATTCCGCGCCATCGGACGGACGGAACCAGAACTACTGAAAACAGGTCGCGATCTGTTTTCTTTTCTATTTATTTTTTAATTTGAGGTAACTTAATTTCTGTGATTTTTTCCGCAAAATAAATGTTAATGATGAATTTACTTCAGCTGAATTTTTTGGTTGATTTTTTAATTAATTTACATGAATTTTTTGTGCCTATAGTGTGCTTTGCATAGTAATTATTAATTGATTTTTCGCACTATTATACTTATATTGTATTATTATTATGATTGTTATAATTATTTCATTGTACTTGTGTGTTAATTACTTTTGTTTTTTGCTGATTTTGAATTCATTAATTCATGGGTACGATGTTAATATTTTGGAGAAAAAAAGTGAAAAATGATATAAAAAATAAAAATCATGATCTTAAACACTCAAAAGTTGCCTCCCTATCATCATTTGTGCCACCAAGCTCAGTCGCTCACTAGCCAGGCGGCCAACAAAATTCCCCCACAAGTCGTGATTACACTGTGAATTTGGTTGTTGTAGTAATATAGGGTTTTAGTGGAAAGATATGATATGACCGATGGTTTCTCTTGTTATATGCTGTGTAAATTTGATTCGAATTTGGGAATTAATATTTAGTGATTTGTGTTTAGGGTTCGTGTGGACCTGTTGAATTTGGGATTTGTTTTTTATTGATTTTGATGGGATCGTAGAAACCACTGGTATTGGATCAGGACAAATTTTTGTCCCTGATAAAATAACGGGATAGGATCGGGTTTCATTTACTTCCCGACTAGATATTGCCAAAAATAATTTGTAGTACTCATTTTTTTTTTGACGAAACGTTGAATTTGGAATTTGCTATTTAGTGTAAAAAGTGAATGATTAGGAAATATATGAGCCTTTTGAAAATTTATAGGCATGTATCCTTTGTTGGACTTGTAGTGTAGTCACATATGTGGACTAATGAATTCTAATCAGATAGTTTCTGCAGGATTGGTAGCAATTTAGGAACTGTTTCTGGATAGGTCACGATGGCTGCTACTGAAGAGAACAGTCAATTGTTCCCAATTTTCATTTTGACAATTATGGCCCTACCTCTAGTGCCTTACACGATACTAAAGTTGTGTCGTGCTTTTTCAAAGAAAATAAAGACCATCCACTGCCAGTGCTCTGAGTGTGCTCGTTCTGGGAAGTACAGGAAATCTATATTCAAGCGGGTGAGTTCCTTGTTTGACCTTTCTGTGTGCTCAACTTCTTAGATATGTAATGAATTCAATGTTTTGGTTGACATACATCTTTCATTTTTGGAACTCATTGGATTTATTGTCACAGATCTCAAACTTCTCTACGTGCAGTAATCTGTCGCTAGTCCTGCTTTGGGTCATCATGATAATTCTCATTTATTACATTAAAAGTACAAGTCGTGAGGTAAATATGTTTGTTACAATTTTAACCATGAGCGCTTGGTCATTTTGCTTCTGTTAAAAGCTATACTACTTATATCTAATGGATCACTTTGTCGTATCTCTTACATAATTCTAGTGTTAGTTTTTTATGCTTAAATTATTTATTTTCTCCTTTTATTGAAGATGCAAGTTTTTGAGCCATTCAGCATACTAGGTTTGGAACATGGGGCCTCAGATTCAGATATAAAGAAAGCATATCGGAGACTTTCCATACAATATCATCCTGATAAAAACCCAGATCCAGGTTGAAGGTTTTTTGGTTCTTCTGTTTATATTTGTTTGCTTAGCGGTGCTCAGTTGAGCTGCAAATATGGAACATTTGAATGTTATCTTGTGCCTACTGACTTGTGTTGTATGTTTTCAGAGGCCAACAAGTACTTTGTGGAGTACATCTCAAAGGCTTATCAAGCTCTGACAGATCCAATATCTCGTGAGAATTTTGAAAAATATGGTCATCCAGATGGTAGACAGGCAATGTTCCGCTCTCTTCTGATTAAACCATTTGCATTTAGCATTTATTTTTGTTCTTGAAATTCACCAAGTCATAACACTTTGAAACTAATGTCGAAGTTTATTGTTGATACAGGGATTTCAAATGGGCATTGCTCTCCCTCAGTTCCTGCTAGACATTGATGGGGCATCTGGTGGCATACTTTTACTTTGGATTGTTGGAATTTGTATTCTTCTGCCACTGGTGGTAGCTGTTATTTATCTCTCAAAGTCAGCAAAATACACAGGAAATTATGTCATGCATCATACACTGTCCACATACTATTACTTTATGAAACCTTCTTTGGCCCCAAGGTACTTGCTTCTTCACCTTATTTTTTCACTATTAATCAGCTTTTTTGATTAGTCACCGTATTAACAACTTATTACTGCCAGGCTTGTGGCTGTGTATATGGTAGTAATTTAATAGTACAATGCATGATAGTAACCTCTTATGGGTGTGAACATGGATTCCTTTCTGGCTGTTTGCATGAATAGTCCAGTATGGTTTCAATGGCTTATATGTTAAATCCGTATCAAATACATGTATTTTAACTACAATTACACAATTGTTGATTTGGCTATTTCCCTATAGAATCACCTGTAAACTATATAAATATCAGTTTTTACAGTCATTTGATGCTCTATCTAATATATGATACTGTGCTGGTTAGATTGGAATTATCTGAGATACCCATGTTTGAGGAATCACTCCATTGAGTTTTACAGTCGTGCAATTTTCATTCCATGAACAGCATGACTCTTTATGAGCGCGAGCGCACTTGTTTGTGTGTGTATTTTTTAATTTTTCTATTTTATACTTGATTATGCAGCAAAGTGATGGAAGTGTTCATCAAGGCTGCTGAATACATGGAAATTCCCGTACGTAGGACCGATGATGAACCTCTCCAGAAGCTGTTTATGTCAGTGAGGAGTGAATTGAATCTGGACCTTAAAAATATTAAGCAAGAGCAAGCAAAGTTCTGGAAGCAGCATCCAGCCATAGTTAAGGTACTTTTGTGGTCCACAATTTAGCGATACTGACCTGTTACAGTTTTTCTTTTTCTACTCTTTTGGTTTCTTATGCTTCTACTCCATTCCTCCATACAGACAGAGTTGTTGATTCAGGCTCAATTAACTCGTGGATCAGCTGCCTTGTCTCCAGCATTGCTAGGTGATTTTAGGCGTGTGTTAGAACTTGCCCCTCGCCTTCTAGAAGAACTGATGAAGGTAATATTTGCTGCTTGTGTATAATGTAGACTTCTATGTGAGAATGGCATTTAACATTACAGCAGCTCCTGCTTTATTTTCTATATGATGACTTTTTGATATATGACACCAGTAACACAATCAATGAATCTTATAATGAGCCTTCTTGATAAAATTATTCTCATGAAAGAAAAGGCAACTAAGGTGGCGTTTGTTTTTTAACTTAATGACTTAAAGTGACTTAACTTAATTAATTAAGTTAATTAGAGGTGTTTGTTTTATAACTTAATGAGACTAACTTAATGAGACTTTTTAGATAATTTTGACTTAATAAAATAAGCTAGTTTTTTTGGCTTTTTACTTAATAGAGACATTTGAATTAAATCAATTACTTTCTAATGTCAAAAATATCCTTACTTTATAATTTATTTTTCATGTGTATCTCAAAACTCACCCATAGACATTTACCCCACATAATGATCTCATCATTATTTTTTTAGCCGTCATGAAATCCCTCCTCACTTTGGTATCAACTCCTCAAGTATTGAAGATCAAAATTACATGCGACAACTTCAAGATGAAATGGCAAATCAACTGTTTCAAGCATCTTATTAGTTTTTTTCTTTCTTATATTATATATGATAAAATTTGAAATTTATGGTATTTTATATATTAAAATTCCAAAATCATTATGTATTCACTTGAATATAGTTTTACTTATAAATGTTAAAATATAGTGGTATTTATATATTATTTATTTGACATTCAAATTTAATAAGGATACAAATGTAAAAGTACATATTTTCAGTTTTTTAAGTTGAAAAAGCCAAACAACTTAATAATTATTTTTCGAGATTCAGACAAAAAAACAAACATATTATTCAGATTCAGACATTCAAATCTATTCAGAATTCAGACTAATTCAGGTCTATTCAGATTTCAAACAAAAAAACAAACGCCACCGAAATCTATCTTCTTTTATTTTGGGAGATTTATAGCAAAATTCTTTTTATGCAGTTAATGATATTCACTCTAAATATGTTTTTGTTTCTTTTCCAATGGCACCTCCTTGTATGTTGTCAGGAGAGTGTTGATTTAGATATAGGGTAGAATGGTGAAAAGGATACATAATACTGATTTCCCTTTTGGGGCCAAGGCTTACATGGGGTCAAGTTGAAATTCTGATGGAATTTTAGCAGAAGATTGATGGTTTTATAGCATGGAAGTATAACTGACATTGGAGAGGGTGTATTTCTTGTGGATTGATGCAATTTGGTCTTAAACTTAATGAAAGGAAAAAAACTTAAATATTCAAAACCTTGGATAAGAATTGAACTTGGCATGGTTTTTGTTGGAAATAAACAATTTGTTTTCTAAGCTTTTTGTTTCTCGAGGACATTTTCTATCACTGATCAATGTCGTCTTGGAGGTTTAGACAAGGATGTGCATAGTAAACATGAACAATGTATGTTGATTATACTAGTTGCATTAGTTTCTTGTTCATGAAGTCGTCGTCGTTGCATTAATTTCTTGTTTATGAAGTCGTCGTCTTTTGTTTTTGGCCTGTATTTAGTAACCTTTAGCAAATTAATTCTTTTCATGTGAGGCATTTGAAACTTTTAGTTCTTCAATATTTGACACTTAATCATGCCTAACTCTGTTAGAATTCTTTGATTATATGTTTATCGATTTTGGCTTTGAGACTCTTTGTTATCATTATTAATACATTACTCTCTTCATTCAGATGGCAGTTATACCACGCACAGCTCAGGGTCATGGATGGCTTAGGCCTGCAGTTGGGGTTGTCGAGCTCTCTCAGTCTATCATTCAGGTTTTTATTTAGGGCACTATTTACTCATTGTCTCGTTAAAGCATCTTCTATATTGTATTTCCCATAATAACATGCTAAAGAAGATTCAAAATATTTTTACCGATCTTTTTCTTTTGGCTTGTGAAATCAATTATCCTGGACAAGAGATTCTGCTTTTTGATCATGATTCAGGTTTTTGACTAGCTGATCGTTATGAGAATGTCCCTTTCTTCATTCTTTTTTCCAGCTTGCCTTTTTCAAACCCAAATAGTTCTTTTTTGTTTTTTTTGAATGGAAACCCAAATAGATCTTTATTCTGCTTAATTTACTGGTTTCTTAGTTTTAAGTTATGCCTAGTGGAAAATATTGCTCTTCAACTTCTTGGGTAAATTAAAAAATGTTTGCTAATGTCTCCCACATCTGTAATTCTTGTTCCTGTGTCCTACCAATAGATTTCTGACATGCTGCCTTGTATATTTTGTTATAGGTTGGTCATGTCTACTCTTAAGATATCTATTATAACTTTTATGGACTTTGATGCAGGCTGTTCCTCTCAGTTCCAGGAAGGCAAC
Source organism: Citrus sinensis (assembly GCF_022201045.2). Taxonomy (NCBI): domain Eukaryota; kingdom Viridiplantae; phylum Streptophyta; class Magnoliopsida; order Sapindales; family Rutaceae; genus Citrus; species Citrus sinensis. The sequence continues at coordinate 17,792,582 of NC_068562.1, forward strand.
CGGAGGATCCACTGAAGGCACTGCACCTTTCTTGCAGCTGCCACATTTTACTGAGGCTGTTATAAAAAAAATAGCCCGCAAGGTCAGTGGATAAAATTTCTATAATGAATTATAATGTGGCAGGAATGCAATTGTTCAGGAAAGCTGTTTGCTAGCTGATATTTTCAGCTCATAAAGGTTTTCACAAGTATTTTTCGGTTTTCTGCAGTTTCCTGCAGTGACTTTAGCAATATAAGATGTTTATCCAACATAAATTCATTATAATACATCTCATCTTGGATGTAGTTGCATTAAATCCCAACAATTCTTTATTTTTGTACAATTCAGCTAAAGAAAATTAGAATTTGCATTCTGCTTTTCCATATTTAGTTGGATATATATACCTCCCATGTGTGTGTGAGATTTTCCATCCTTTAACCTTGAATTTCAAATAACTGGTTTTAGGTAGTGCAGATATGTTGAGGGGTTGGATTTTCTTTCCTTTTGAAGACTGCAACTGTACATTTAGACCTTTGTATCAGTACTATTTTTGAAGAAACAAAAGATATTCCGTTACTTTATATGAGGTTCTATGAACCATTTGTTTTAATCATATTTGTAAGAGGTCTTGATTCTTCAACTGCAGAAGGTAAGAACATTTCAGGAGCTTCGGGACATGAGCCTTCAAGATCGTGCTGAGCTTCTTTCTCAAGTAGGTGGATTTTCTTCTACTGAGGTACAGGATGTTGAGATGGTACTGCAGATGATGCCTTCCTTAACAGTTGAAGTTACATGTGAGACCGAGGGTGAAGAGGGTATACAAGAGGGTGACATTGTGACGATTCAAGCTTGGGTTACTCTCAAACGTGGTAATGGCCTGATTGGTGCCCTCCCCCATGCCCCCTACTACCCATTCCACAAGGAAGAAAACTTTTGGTTCCTGCTTGCAGACTCTGTCTCAAATAATGTGTGGTTTTCCCAAAAGGTCAGTTTCATGGATGAACCTGCGGCTATTACAGCAGCTTCAAAGGCGATTGAGGACACTATGGAAGGGTCTGGAGCGACTGTAAAGGAGACGAGTGCTGCAGTTAGAGAAGCAGCTGAGAAGGTGAGAAGTGGCTCCAGACTGGTGATGGGCAAGATACAGGCCCCGGCTGAGGGTAACTACAATTTGACTTGTTACTGCCTGTGTGACTCATGGTTAGGTTGTGACAAACGGACAAATTTGAAAGTTAAAATTCTGAAACGAACTCGGGCTGGCACTCGGGGTGGTATCATTTCCGAAGAAGGACCCATTGTGGAGGATGGAGCTGAAGAGGAAGAGGAGGATGAAGAAGAGGAATATGATGATTACGAGAGTGAGTACAGTGAAGATGAGGAGGATGAGAGGGATACTAAAAAGAAGGTGCCTGCAGCCAATGGCACTGTCAGTAAAAAGGGAACAAACTCGGAGTTGTCAGGCTCAGATGAGGAGTGAAAACAAGTAACCCTATTTTATCAATTCAAAGAATAGAATAGTTCATAAACAATATATTTTTTGTTTTTATTTTTATTTTTTCAAATATTGGCGAAAGAAAAAAATTTAACAGCAGCGACCACAGGGAGAAGTTATTTTAATTTTTGACTTCCATAGTTTTGACACGTGTAGACCTGGGTTTTAGAAGCCAATTTTCGCCCTTTCAGATTCAGTGAGATTTATCAGTTTTCATTTTGGGGCAATCGTAATTTGCAAACCCATCTCGGCGAAATCCCCGAAGCCAAAGGCAGGATCTTAGTAAAATACCAATTGCTCCCTGAACGGTGTTAGCCTTAGCCCACGGGGATCCCATCCGCCCACGACACATGGCACACTAGGTACTAAAATGACGATCAGGAAGGGCGCAGCGAAGCCAAATTCGCTCAAGGCAACAAGGGTTGGCTCACTTTTCCTGGTGCGTTGACTTATCCTATTCCACACTAGCTTACAAGTACAGACCTACATGTCCAAAAAGAATTCTTACGTTCATAGTCCCTAATTATAAGTAATATTATGATCTCAAAGACATAATCGCTTACGCTAATAGTAGATATTTTAAATTTTTTTATTATAAATTTTATCTTAAATGATGCATTATTTATTGAGTAGTTAATAATTTTTTATAAAATTGAAGTGAATTAATTATATTATTTTATTAATTAATTAATAAATTTCATATTATTTGAGATATTTTTCAGGATAAAAAAAAAAAGAATGTGCGGCAATATTCTATCGCATGTGTCGATTGCCTAGCAATTGTTCATCGACTGTTTGTCTACTGCTACAATAGAGCATGTAGGTGCATCTATGTTTCATAATAGAGACCATGTGTTATTGAAATGACATAATTTTATAGGGTTTGGCTACTTAACGTTTAACGTGAGGTACAACCTCCTCACACGGCTGGAGAGTGGGTTTCAATGAGATCCAGCTGTGTGAGGGGGATGTACCTTACGTTAAACGTAAGGTAGTAGCTCCCAATTTTATAATACTCACAACACATACCATTACATCAGAACCCTCTGTTCATCATTAAACCTCAATTTTAAAAACAAAAAAATTCAGATCATTTGCCTCAGGCTTCAACATCTAGATTAAAGCTAATGCAAAATTTATTTAAAATCTTTCATTTTCCTGCAAGGAATGCACTGCTCTAATTGGCATCAAGGAGTTTGTTTACCAATAGAGTTGACTCTAAAATACTGGGGCCTTAGGTACAATTTTTTCATAACAGCTCCTTATTTTCACTGGCTTCAACATTGAAAGAAACATAAAAGAGCTTAAAATTCAATTAATTTTTAACTATATTTTAAATATCAACAATCGACAATATAGTAAGAATTTCTAAAAATAAAATAGTCAATAAGATATTTTTTTTACTTCTTTTATAACTATTACTTCAAGAAACTATTTTTATTTTTATTTTTACTTCAAAGGTTAACCAATTCATTTTTTTTTTTTGAAGCTTCGGAAAAAGTGATTCATTTTTCTTTATTGAGAAGAGTGCAAGAAATTTTATAAGTTAAAACATTGATTTTTTTAAATCATTTTCTTTGAAAAACTAATAATGAATGAATGATTAGATAATATTATTAATTATACCTCCTTAATATTATGATTATCAAATTAGTATAAAACTTATTAATTGTAAGATAATTATTAATTAAAGAGAGCCTAAAAAATAAGCTTTTGTCTTATAAGTAATTTAAAAAATTATTAATTTGAATATATTAAGAAAATTTTTTTAAAAAAAAGTCTTCTTAAAATTGTGTCTAGGTAACTACTATGTGGCCTTCCTAACATATGAGATCTTAGGCAATTGCTTATTTCACCTATACTTAAAAAAATTCTAGGCAACGAACTAAAAAATTCTAACTTGAGGTATTTATATATCTATGTATCACATGCATGCAAACATGCCCTCACCTAATTTTGCCTACATCAAATGTAATTATCCAACCATGTTAATATTAAAAGTAATGGACTAGCAGTATAAAAAGTTCGATAGAGTTATCCAACCATGCAAAAACCACAGGGAAGTAAAGAGTCCAATGAGATAAGGCTTGACATTATTGGACTCCTCATCATCGGCTCTATCCCACCATTCAGAATTCATTGACACAAAACATTCTGTTCACTAAGAAAAAATAGAAGGTCGTTGGATTTCATAAGTCGCTATCATTATTTTGGAACAGTTTAAATAGATACGATGTTGAGGATTCTAATGATGTTAAATTTAATTTCATTGGACTTTGATCTAATGGCCACTGGTCAATGACACTGGATGGCGATTCATGGTAGCCGATTATTAGTACTTTTATTTTTTAAATAAATAAATTTAGTTAATTAAATAATGTATAATTATAAAAGTATTTAATTATACAATACATTCCATGCAACAGTGAATGTGGTTCTTTATTAAATTTTAATTCATTTGTTAGGATCTTAGCCAAATTACTCAATTAGGATAGCTCATAGCTCATGTTCTTTGTCACAGCTCGGGTACTTCAGATCAACTCGGTTGCAAAATAAATGAAGAAATATTAGGAAAAAGTCATACACTACAGCTAAAGATAAGAACAAAAAACAGTAAAAAGAATAACACAAGAAATTTACGTAGTTCGACTTCGTTAAACTTATATCCATAGGGACAACCACACTCTTGCCGAGTTTATTGATCACAAGGACTTTACAATGGAAGTACACTGATTTTTAGAGGTTATTAATTTTACAATTTTTTATTCAGCCTGAAAACGGTCTTACATAATTCTCTCAAGTGTCTCATAACAATCAATTCCCAACAATTAATGATAACACCTCTATGAGGTTCTTCGAGGCACCTTAACAACTATTTAGCATCTCCAAAAGACCATTTAAATTTTAATCTTCAAATTTCAATTTGCTTACTAATGTGGTAAATAAGTTGATAAAAAAAATACAATCTCCTCCAAAACACTCATCAAATAAGAACAAATTAACATTATTTTAATTAAATCTTTCCCTCTATCAAATTTAACTACCCTCCATTTTTTTCCCTCCAACAAATTTAATTAACCTCCAATTATTCACTCTAATTATTTTAATTACCCTCCAATTTTTTTCACTCTAACAAATTTAATTACCCTCTATTTTTTCCCTCTAAAAAAATTTATTCAACCTCTAATTTTTTGAAAGTACTTTTAACTCTTTATGAAATAGATTTTTGTGAATGAACTTCTCAACCTTCCGCCAGTTACTATTTTTTTTTCCCATTGTTTTCCTTCATGGCCAGCAACTTTAAGATAAAGATGCTGTCAGATTCATCATACTTTTAACTCTTTATGAAATAGACTTTTGTGAATGGACTATTTTTTTTCCTCATTGTGTTTCCTTCATGGCTAGCAACTTTAAGATAAAGATGCTGTCAGATTCATCATCTGATGATGATGAAATTGAGATGATTGCAGCGGTAGCCATTGCAAAGAGAAGACATAAAAAATCTTGGCGTTGTGGCTCCATCAAAGGTCACGCAACAATTTGGTGCGATCGATTAGCCGGTCATGGTAGGCTTTTTCATGATTATTTTTCTAAAACTTCCACATATCCTCCAGATAAATTTTGAAGGAGGTTTCGAATGAATCGCCCTATATTTCTGCATATTAAAAATTCAGTGGAACAACACGATTCATATTTTGTCCAGAAAAGAAATTGTGCTGGAGTCCTCGGTTTGTCATCACTACAAAAGATCAGTGCAGCAATGCGAATGCTAGCTTATGGAGTATCCGGTGATTCTATTGATGAGTATATGAGAATTGGCGAAAGCACTGCAATCGAAAGTTTGAAAAAGTTTGTTCGTGTAGTGATTGAAAATTTTAGCAATGAATATTTACGATCTTCTAACATAAATGACATTGCTAGACTTTTAGCAGAAGGTAAACAACGTGGGTTTCCAGGAACGTTGGGAAGTCTTGATTGTATGCACTGGAAGTGGAAAAATTGTCCAGTGGCATGGAAAGGGATGTATGTTGGTCATGCCCAAGAACCAACAATAATCTTAGAAGCAGTGGCTTTATATGATCTCTGGATATGGCATATGTTTTTTGGGTTACCAGGATCCCACAATGACATCAACGTGCTTGATCGATCTCCATTATTCAAAGACTTAGCTGAAGGACGTGCTCCATCAATAAATTACTCAATCAATGGTCATAATTATACAATGGGATATTATCTTGCAGATGGTATATATCCACCATGGTCAACTCTAGTGAAAACAGTACCACATCCACAAGAAAATAAGCATAAGAATTTTGCTAAAGCTCAAGAATCAGCCAGAAAGGATGTTGAGAGAGCATTTAGAGTGCTCCAAGCTCGTTTTACGATTGTGCGTGGACCTGCTCGCTTTTGGGACCGTGATACACTTCACGATATCATGAAGGCAAGTGTTATAATGCACAATATGATTGTAGAAGATGAACACATTACTAAAGATATAGAGGACTTAAATGATGATGTAAGTAATGAAGATAAGGTTAAACCATCATTTGAACGAACAATAGGAATTATGGAATTTATTCAAAATCATCATCGAATTAGAAGTAGAGAAAATCAATCTCAACTTCAAAAAGACCTCATTGAACATTTTTGGAAACATCAAGGATCCCGTAAGAACATGTAATTTGATAACATGTTGCATTATTATCATATTTGTCTTTATCTCTAAGTAATTTGTGATGATTTTAAATGACATTATTATTATTATGTCTTAAATATATTTTGACTTTTCATAATTCTATTCCTGTGCTATGTTTTTCCTAATATGAATACAAACTATATTGCCAACAAATGCAATCAGTAGTTGCATCATTTGAAAATGTTGCCGACCTTGGACATACTGCCCTTACATATATTTTGCATTCAAGGCCATATCTAAACACTTTTGTTACTTGAAGAATGCCATATTGGACCAAATTCATGTCTCAGGTAAGACTGTTAGTGATAACAATGCTAACCATGCTAACAATGACACCATGGAACGAGGTTGTAGTAGCCAAAAGCCAGTGCAAAAATTAGGCTTTCTTTGGCCTCCTCACTGGCGGTCGTAATGAGCACTTCCAGATCATGCAGTAGCTGTGCTTAAAACATGGCTCTACGAAAACTTAATAAATTAAATATATAATATTAATTATAAAATTACATGAAAACATACAACAATTTAAAGGAAAATAAAACAATAGAATAGCAAAACATTCAATCTTTAATTTTTTTTTCAAGGATCTCCATTTGACGATGATAATAATATTCTTGAAGATGAGAAAGCATTCCACTTGTTTCCATTCGCATTATTTTCTCTTCTTCTCGCAATTCCTCTAAGTTGGCTTTTCGTTTTTCTATTTCCACCATTTCTTTTTCTAAAAGATACTTCTTCTCATTCATATCTGCTTTTCTTGCTCGTTCTTCTTTTTTGTCTGCACACATTTCTTCTAAAATTGTCACAAGAGGATCAGAATTTTTTTCTCTAATCTTACGTTTCTCCCTTTTCGTTCCAAGTGGTCTTTCTAAATCAACAAAATTGGTGTCACCATTATCATTTTCATCAAGATTGATAGGAGTCTTTGCAGTTGATGATGAGGATATTCCAGGTGATGAAGCTGAAATTCAACCCTTTTTCTTCTCTCTTTTTGCTTAGTTATCAGTCAACCATTTTGGATGATGCCTCAATATATTCCAACAGTGTTTAAAAGTAAATTTTGTTTTGAACATTTCCTTGTGCAGAGCCTTTGCATTCATAATCTGAAATAATTCATTTTAATTTATAAACAAATAAAATGACAAAACTAATTGATTTGTTTAATTAATTAAAATACATACCTTGTCTTGTTCATTCACGCCACTTTGTTGTCTATTTTCAATTTGGGAAAAAAAGCCGTGAAATTTGTTGGTGGCTTGCTGTATCTTTGACCAACGCTGCATTAATGATTTTTCATCCCGTTCCGATTCAAAATTCTTGTATTTGTGAAAATAACCCTACACTCGAGCCCAAAAGCTTTGGTGTGTTTGATTAGTTCCTTGGACAGCATCCAAACTAATATTCAACCATGAGGAAACAAGATGCATATCTTCATCCGCTGAAAAAGCCTCACCGCGTTTCTTTTGTGAAATGGAGCCGAGAAGAGTTGCCGATAGAGATGATTCAATGAATTGAGATGAATTAGGTATTTGTGTAGAAAATGATGGATGATCAAATTGATCCATTTTGATGAAGTCAAGTGAAAAACTGAATAATGGCATGAGTTCAATAATATTTAATAGGCTAAAAAAAAGCCGTTCAATTGTCGTTAAATAATAATTATAGCAGTTGTATCTTTCCAATAAAGAATAATAAAATATTAATAGAAGAGAGAGAAACTCACTCGGTAATAGTGAAGAGTGAGAAATAAAATTTATTTGAAGAATCTAAATTAATGTGTCTTTTGGAGTATTTAATATTGATATGACTCTTCAAATAAGAAGTAGAATTTTATTTGAAAACTCTTTAGGAGATGTTCTAACAACTTCCTAGTGTTTACTTCCTAGATTCACCATAAAAGTGCTCACCACAGTGAGGCTACGTTAGATATTGTGCATGTCACAACATATATTAAGCTTTCCACTACACTTGCATAAGGAATTTCCGTTAGTCTAAATGGCTACACATAATGTAATTTTGATGATAACAAACATGTGTATTAAGTAATTTAATAGATATTGTATTTCACATTTTCACTAGCTTTTTAAGGGTAATATTTATGCAAGTGAATCAAGTGAAATCAAGTTTAAGGCACTCAACGGACAACGACGAAATCAAGAATAAAGTTTAGAGCTCAACGAACAAATTAGTGCGATAAATTCTTGTAAAGCCGGTATGATTTAATTGATGTATGATTTAGCATTTGAGAAGCTCAAGAGATTAATTTAATTAATTACTTTTCATAAACTAAAAGGTTTTATTTTTATAAGATAAAGTACTTTGTGGTTTTGAGTATTTTTGACTTAAATGGAAAGTTTTGCAATCTTTGTTTTTAATAAGTATTATCTTGAATTCCGGAGTTGGACATTTTTGTAAATATGTGAAATGTATTAGGCCATACTATAATTTATGGACATTTTGGACTAAAGTGAAAAGTTGTGAGAACTTTGAAAAATATGGGTATTATGTTAAATTTTGAAAAAAAAAGACCTCTTTGAGAAATAATAATATATTTGGGGCCATAACATAATTTTAAAAAGTTTTGGAAAGACAACTATTATTAGGAAATTATGTAATTAGACCCATTTGTAAAGTTTTATGACATTTTGGGCCATCGTAGAATTATAGAAAGTTTTGGGTCATATTATAATTTTAGTGAACATTATTACTGTAGCAAAATTCAAATATAACGGTAATATCACTGTTACAAGTGGCTAGCAGGATAAATCAAACGACTAACCGCTTGGGCGCTGGAATTTGGCTATAACGGCTAGTTTTTAGGCTCTAACTTTAAAAACTCAACTCTAACTTTATTTTAAGACCTAATGCAATTATAAATAAGATCATATAACATATATTGAGCTTTCATTTTACAAATAATCATTTATTGAATCATTATTGAGCTATAATTTGTTATCCACTCTTAAAGAGAGTTTCATTGTTGTGATTTTCATTTCTCATCAAATTGTAAGTGTACAAGTGTGAGAAATACTTGGGGTGAAAAGATTGGGGATATAATCTCTTGTTGTAAAGGTATATTGACACCTTAGAAGTCAATTGTAAACATTTGAAGTCTTGGGAGGCTTGGATAGTGAAATTCTCAAGCCGGGTGAGCTTCGAGGCGTGGACGTAGGCGGTGATAGCCGAACCACGTAAAAATCATTGTGTTTGTTTTCTCTTTCCTTACTCTTTTAATATTGTACTTGATTGAATTTATTATTTTTTATATTGACTAAGACAATAGATTAAATTGTTGTGCGAATTGTATTGCATAATTTTTAAAATCTCAATTCACCCCCTTTTTGGGTTGCATAACTTGCATTTCAATTTCAACCGTGGATTCCTTTCCAGCAGCTTCCTTAGGTGATTGTCTTCTGTGAACTTGAAGTGCACAGTCAGGAATGTTTCCATTGTTTTGACTTTTCCATGCCAAACCTCTCAAGAAATTTGTCTATGTAACATTGTTGAGTTAAAAAGAGGTACCCGTCTAATTTTGTTCTTCATAACTTACATTCCAAGGATTTTCTTAGTAGCCCTTCTAGTGGGTGGTAATAAAATCCGCCCGGACCGAATCCGACCCGAACTTGGTCAATTTGGTCCGGATTTTAATAAAACGATTATGAGTAATGAATTTTGGGCACAAGTTCGGGCATGGCACTAAAAATCCAGAACTTGGATTCGTGCCTAATTTTTTAATAAGTAAAATAAAAAATAAAAAATAAAAAATAAATAATGAATTAATGAAGCCCTAAATCCCTAATACTCTCCCTCTCATTAACAAGCCTCGCAACTGTAGCTCCTCTCCAACTCTCGTTAAACTAACCAGCAGCCACCACCCACTGTTGCACCGTGCCTCCACAAAACTCTAGCCGCATCATGTCACCACGAGCCCACTCCTGTAATCTCTCGCGAATCAGCCTCCGTAAAAAAGAGAAATAAATTCATTTCAAAAAATACTTTGATCAAGAAAAAAATGACAGTGTTCAAAAATTATTTTGAGCTAGAGCGGATCTCCAGCATGGACAACATCGCTGTTGCAGCAGCAGCCATTGGCATTAGTAATGTTCTTTTTGTCATTTCATATTTTTTTTCCGAATGCTTGTTGGTTTGTTTAAGTTAGATTTCCTGGGGGAGGTATGTTATTGCTTGAAATTATGATCTAGTGTGAGGTTGAGTAACTTCAAGTTTGAGAATGCAAGTAATATGTGTTGGAAATTTGGATATTTTCTGAAAATTTCTACAATTGTTGGTGCCTTTGATGTCTGAGTTGCATTTTATTAGAAAACCGAATAATTATAGATGCATATATTTGATTAAGTAAGGATTCCTAATTTTTACTTTAACTAGTGTATTAAAATGTCAGTTTTCGAGAACCATATTGTCACTGGTCAGTTGCGAATTTTGAATTATTTCATTTTCTTGATCAAAATTCAATCGGGTTTTATTCCACGACACCACTGTTACTGTTTTTTGTTTGTGCCCCCTAACTCTTTTCTAATTCAGCTCTAACCTGGGTAGAGAAAACCTAGATAAAAAACCCAAGACCGGAAGGTGTCGGGCATGGCCTGGACCGTATGTGGGAAAACGAAGCATAATCCCCGGTCCGATCAATTGTTGTATCAATTTGGGCCAATCCCGGGCATGGCCAATCCCGACCCGGACCCGTTGTTTTGTCAACCCTAAGTCCTTAGGCCGGGTTTGGTTGTAAGAAAATATTAGAATGAGAGGAAGAGAAAAGAGAAGAGGAGAAAGGAAAGGAGAAGAAAATGATGGGGAGCCCAGTTTCCCTTGTTCGGTTGGACATAAACTTAATAGAGGAATTAACCTACCAAATTTATCCTTTGCAGCCACTATGTTAATAACTTAATATTACATTCTCAATTGAGTTATATATTTTTAATATCAAAAGTGCTTTAACAGAAAACCAATTGTTTATAAACTCAAATGCATAACCCAATGAAATCCATAAATCAGTAAAAAAGTAATCTTCTCTTTCAAAAAAAATAAAAAAATAAAAAAAGCAATCTTCAAAGCTCAGCCGATTCAACTCAGGGAATCGCATGCAACGTTTCTTAACTGGAGGTGGCGTTATTGGCGGCAGCGGGTGAGCAAAGTTGAGCTTGGCCTTGTTGCAGCAGATACGCTCGGCGACTTCAGCATAAGCTCCTGCGGCTTCTTCGACAATGTTGAAAGTGCCGAGACAAATGCGAAAGCCCTTGTAAAGGTCTCCAGTTTCAGTGACCAATTTTCCCATGGCCTTTGCCTTATTCCTCGATACATGTTCTAGCAAACTCAATAAGTCTTCTTTTTTTTCCCCTCATCATGAGCAGCCTTATCGCTAAAATGTCCAGTCATCATTGGTGAAAGCTGCTGGAAGTTTAGAATGGATCAATAACAATTTTAAGAGGTTTTGTTAAGTCAAAAATTAAAGAAGAAAGTGAAAGTTAGGGTTGTTTCGTTTAAATTTGTTTGAAGGATAAAATTGGAAATCAACATTTAATTAAGGGTAAAATAGAGAAATCAAGCTTTTTGCTGGAATGGAAATCAGGCTTCCTTGCTTGTGATAGAGGAAAGTGAATTCCTCAAATAATGGAAAATGGAGATAGAACGGAATTAGATTTCTGATGATTTTTTGCCAATCTAACAAAGGAAAGCCAAGTGGAAATGGAAATCCTCTCCTCTCCTGCCTCTACCCCCAATCGAACATGACCTTAGATCCTACATCTCAAATTTACCACTCAACAACATTTTTAGCTTTCTAATTTCTTTCATATTTTTGCATGCTATGAGCATATCGTTTATATATAGTAGTAGATAGGTAGCTCCACCTTACTAGATGATATTTAGATCTACACAACTGTTAAACTTACTTATGTTGAACCCATTTTGAGCAATATATCAAACCTTTTGTACCACTATCTTGTGACTGCTTCACCCATACAAAGATTTCTTTACTAGGAATATTTTGTCTTCACTTCTAAATACCTTGAACATTCACTTGTTCCCACTATCTTTTTCTCGACAAGTCTTTATACAAGTGACCAAGTCTGATTCTTATCTAGTGAATCCATTTTCTCTTGTATGGCATGGCTCGACTATTTCTTATCACTACGTAATATTACTTCCTCATATGTCTTAGGTTCATCTTCGTTTGCCTCATCTACAATAAACAGTCTTAGGTGACCTTACTGACCTTCTCTATCTATCCCTTACTAATTGATAACCTAAGAGTTCAGTTTGAAGACTGAGGGTTTTTGTTGATTTTTTAGGTGCTTTTCAAGTACTCTTACTCCTTGATTAACTTTCTCAGCATTCTTTTCAGTAAGCTCCACTTCAAATTCTACTTTTTCATCTTTATAAATCTTTTTATCATGATTAGTTGCACTTTTTATCATATCAATTTCATGCAGTATGACGTTCCTACTTATGATGCATTTTAGAGGCCTAAAGTTAACGCATGATAACTTTTAGACCTTGATTCTTTCAGGAGGATAGCCTATAAAGATTGCTTTTAAAGCTCTTGGTTCCAACTTTTCTTGCTTCATATGAGCATACATGAGGCACTTGAAGATCTTTAGCTCTGTACAATATATAAAATATCCACACCATTTCTCTTCTGGTATCAAGCAATCTAATCCAACTAAAGGGTTTCTTAATCAACAATATTTTATTCATCCTTTCAACAAGCCCGTACTATTGAGGTGTCATGGCTACTGTTCTGTGCCTAATGATCCCATGCTTTAAGCAAAACACATCAAACTCTGTGTTGCAAAACTATAACTCATTGTCGGTCCTAAGCTTTTCAATGTTCTTCCCATTTTACTTATGTGTTAGTGCTTTTCAAGTCTTAGAAATATTGAATACTTGATTTTTGGACTTTAGCATATAAATCCAAATTTTTCTTGAGCAATCACTAATTAATGAAAGAAAGTACCAGCACCTCCATCTTAGTTAACTGGAGTTGAGTGGATGTAATTCAGGTAAATTTAATTCTATGTTTCGTAATATTAAATTTCACGCTAATAACTTTGCTCAATATGAATTGTTCACAAAACTCTAGCTGCTCAATTTTGTCATCACCTAAAACACCATGCCTATTTAGCTTCTCACTAATATGACCAAACCTTAAGTGCCAAAGCCTGGTCTTATTAGATGTTACCTTAGCATGCATAGATACACTATCAGTCACTGAGACACCCTTCAACTCATAGATACCATTCTTTCTCTCTTTTTTGATTACAAATAACGAACCTTTAATCACCGTCAAAGATCCATTTTCACCCTTAAATTTATAACTTATATTCTCAAGCATACATAAAGAGATAAGATTCCTCTTCAAATTTGGAACATGCCAAACTTGCTTTAGTTCCTTAAATCCTAATGTCTCATATATTAGTAACTATACAAGTCATGTTGTTTCCCATCAACACCTTGCCACCATCAATTACTCAATAATCTAAAAACAAGTTTCGATTACTGTTACGGAAGCGCGGGGTGAGCAATTACTAATACTGCGACTTCTAGAGAAATATAAATGTGACAAACGAATACAAAGAAAATAGGACACAATAATTTACATGGGTCGGCGTAATACCTACGTCCATGGACAAAGACTGAAAGATAATTTTACTAATAATGGGAATTTACAAAAGTGGAAAAACTCTAAAAAAACCCAATACCCAATACACCCAAATTCCTTTAACACCTAAGAATTTCTCTACCAAAAAATCTCTTGGAAATCTCACAAAATTTGGATGCACTAACAAATGAGGAATTGCCTTCTATTTATAAGAAAAAAAAAATGAAAAATGGGGTGCACTATTGCACCAACCCCAACATAATTGTCAACAAAAATTAGGCACCTACCTTAGGAATTTGTCTTTAAATTTGCCTCTCTAATGTTGAATGTGTATGCAAGTTGGTCAATTAATGCTAGAAATTTATCTTCAAATTTGCCTCTCTAAAGTTGAATGCATGCATGTGTATTTGAATTCCAAATTTGAAAATTTCAACAATTCTCCACCTCGACGAAGATTTTATCCAAATCTGAGTCGACTATCAACAAACTATCCTCAAATCTCTGTCTTCTCTGACTATTTTCAAACTTGCAAGATATTGATCAAGTTTAGACAATGCTCAAACTTGATCGTCATCACCACCTTAGTCAATATATCTGCGGGATTATCTGCAATCTTGATTTTCTGAAGAAGAATCTTCCCCTCATCAATAATTTCCCGCACAAAATGAAATCGTACGTCGATGTGCTTTGTATGCGCATGATAAACTTGGTTTTTTGTTAAATGAATAACACTTTGACTGTCACAATACACATTAATGTGCTCCTGTGCAAATCCCAAGTTTTCAAGCAAGTCTTGTAACCAAATAGCCTTTTTAACAGCCTCTGTAATTGCCATGTACTCAGCTTCTGTGGTTGACAGTGCAACTATAGGCTATAGTGTAGACTTCCAACTTATTGGCCCTTTAACAAAAGTAAATACATATTCGGTGGTTGACCGTCGTTTGTCCAAATCACTAGTATAATCAGAATAAACGTACCTAATCACACCTTAACCAAGTGTATTGCCTCTCTCAAATAGTAAACCAACATCCACAGACTTCTGAATGCACCGTAGAATCCATTTCACAGCTTGCCAATGTCCTTTACTAGGATTATGCATATACCTGCTCACTATACCAATTGCATGTGAAATGTCAAGCCTTGTATACACCATTGCATACATCAAACTACCCACTGCATTTGAATACGGAACTTGTAACATGTACTCTCTTTCCGCATCTGTTAAAGGAGATAATTGTGTAGACAGCTTGAAATGAGAAGCCAATGGGGTACTTACATGTTTTGTCTGCTCAGTCATGCCAAACTACTGTAGTATTTTCTTGAAATATTGCTTCTAAGACAAGTTTACTTTGCCACGAGCTCTATCTCTGTATATCTCCATGCCAAGAATCTTCTTAACTTCACCTAGATATTTTATCTCAAATTCTTGATTGAGTTGAGTTTTCAACTTCTCAATCTCATATTTGCTCTTCGATGCTATTAGCATATCATCGACATACAATAGCAAATAAATGAAAGATCCTTCTTGTAGCTTGCGAAAATATACACAATGATCAAATTTATTTCTTGTGTACCTTTGTCCTTTAATAAATCGATCAAATCGCTTGTACCACTGCCTCAGAGATTGTTTCAACTCATAAAGCGACTTTGTCAATTTGCAAACTTAATTTTCTTTTGTAGCAACCTTGAATCAATCTGGCTGAGTCATGTTGATTTCTTCTTCCAAATCACCGTGTAAAAATGCAGTTTTTACATCAAGTTGAACTAGTTCAAGATCAAATTGCGCAACCATGGCTAGCAAAATTCGAATAGACGAGTGTTTCACAACTGGAGAAAATACCTCATTGTAGTTAATTCCTTCCTTCTGAGCGTAACCCTTCACTACCAATCTAGCATTGTATCGAATTTCATTTTTACGAGGAAATCCTTCCTTTTTTGCATATACCCATTTGCACCCAATTGCCTTATTTTTCTTGAGCAATGTAACTAACTCCCAAGTTTCATTTTTGTGAAGAGATTACATTTCTTCGTTCATTGCTCTCTTCCATTGTATACTTTCTAGGTTACTTACTGCTTCTCTGTAAGTGGAAGGAACATCATCATCTACAACTGGAAGTGTATAGGCTACCATACCAACAAAGCGAGCAGGTTTGCGAATCTCTCTGTATGACCTTCTATATGCAATTGAATCTTATTGTTGTGAAAGTTCCTGGGTCAAAACCTTTTCATCATCTTCAGTCGATGGAGAATCACTATTCATCTCATCAACACCAACTGAATCAGCTTTAACTTTTTCAAACTCCACCTGCTGCAAAGTGCTACTGGTCTTGTCATCCTCTTGAGAATCTTTTTGTTTCAACATGGCCGATTCATCAAAAGTTACATCTCTGCTGAAAATAATCTTCTTTGTAACCGGACACTAGAGACGGTATCCTTTTACTCCACCAGTTATACCGATGAACAATGTTTTCTTTGCTCTTGGGTCTAACTTAGATTCCTTTACATGATAATAAGCAGTGGAACCAAAAACATATAAAGAATCATAATCAGTAGCAGGTTTACCAGTCCACATTTTCATGGGTATTCTGCCCTTAATTGCAGTTGATGGCAAACAGTTGATCAGATGGCACGCATATACAACTGCCTCAGCCCAAAACTCTTTGTCCAATCTTGAAATTCTAGTTATACAACTCAAGTGGGGGGTGAATTGAGATTCTAAAAATTATTCAATTCTAGAACAAAACTCAATGCAAATCTAAAACTAATTTAAAGTAATAACAAATAAATCAATCATAATATAAAAAGATAAGGGAAGAGAGATTCAAACACGGAGAATTTTACGTGGTTTGGCCAACCTCGCCTACGTCCACGCCTCCAAGCTTTCCGGGCTTGAGGATTTCACTAAGCAAGCCTCCAGGGCTTTAAATGCTTACACTTGACTTCAAAAGTGTCAATAAACCTTTACAACAAGAGATTATCTCTAATCTTTTAACCTAAATATATCCCAACACTTACAATCACTCAAAACAAAAATTATAAATTTTGTTCTTCACTCAAACAATACTTAAGATTACAAATCAATGCTCAATATGTGAATAAATGAAGCAAGAATGAGTTTAAAGCTCTATGAAGGTTGTATTCTCGATTATAAGCTCAATGATAGTGTTATGATCAATTTTTGTTTGAATTTGAATGAGCTTATTTATAGTTGAAGCTGAAAAATAGCCGTTACTGACTGTCTGCCCGTAAATGGATCACCGTTAACCGTTAACGGTTAACCGTTTGTTCTGGTCAAAGTTATCATTGAGCTAAAATCAAATAAACGGTTGACCGTTTATCATTACCCTTTCGTAGTTAAATTCTAGAGACGTGGAAAACAAACTCCAGCTATCCGTTCTTACTAAACGGTTAAAGATTAGCAAGGAATGACATTTTGAAATTTATCGGTTAGCCGTTTGGTGTTAACGGTTCGCCGGTTATTTCCAGTGACTTACAAAAACGAAATAGCCTTATCTGTTTCTGTTAAACGGTGCAAGATTAGCATATGCTTCCAATCTGGAATTTACCGGTTAACCGTTTATTAATAAACGGTTCGTCGTTAGGACAAAGTATTTATGATCTTTAACCAAACTTAGGCGAATAGTACCACATGCCTGTCTATTGATCTTTATCCACTCCTTGTCATCCATCATGTTAGGCTTTTCTGCAAGAGTAACACCCAACTCTTGCTGACATAAGACATCCAACACCTCACATTGCAACATACCAAAATTATTAGTACCATTGAATTTCTCCACTTCAAACTTTGCATTAGTCACAGTAGTCCTCGCTGATGAAGACGACGACGATGCCTCTGCCATTCTTTTTATTTCAAATGATTAGTTTCTTCAACAACTATTTACACTTGAAAAACAGCCTCTATGATGTTTATTTCGCGTGAATAAATGCACCAGGAAAGTTCTCAGGAGAATGGAGGGGTCACAACGGTCCCACTTAAAACCCAAACTCCTTAAGCTCTTATCGCCTTGTTGACAGAACTTTCCTAAACATGCAAAATTACACACTACTTACAATAGACTGTCTTCCAAATATAAATGGCCGTCTCCACCGTATCAATGAACATTACCGTATATGTGAACAGTGCCGTATGCCCCAAACACGAACCTTCTGCTCTAATACCAATTGTTGTGGAAGTGCGGGGTGAGCAATTACTAATACTGCGACTTCTGGAGAAATATAAATGTGACAAACAAATACAAAGAAAATAGGACACAATAATTTACGTGGCTCGGCGTAATGTCTACGTCCACGGGCAAAGACTGGAAGATAAGTTTACTAATAATGAGAATTTACAAAAGTGGAAAAACTCTCAAAAAATCCAATACCAAATACACCCAAATTCCCTTAACACCTAAGAATTTCTCTACCAAAAACTCTCTTGGAAATCTCACAAAATTTGGATGCACTAACAAATGATTATCAACAAAAATTAGGCACATACCTTAGGAATTTGTCTTCAAATTTACCTCTCCAAAGTTGAATGCATGCATGTGTATTTGAATTCCAATTTTGAAATTTTCAACAATTACGACTCATATAAAAAGAAAGCCTCAGTCTATAATCCACTTGCCATTTATTTTCACATCTAATACGAGCAGAATGTGCTGATCTTGGTTGTGCATCCTCTGATGCAATTGCTACAACACGACCTTAATTCTCCTTAAGTTTTGCTGCCTTAACTTTCTTTGTTAGGCAATCTCTGTTAAAGTAACCTTCTTTTTTACAAAAGAAATTGTTTTTACCCCTGTTATTAGATGTAGATCTGTTGTGATTCTTTTTTAAGTCCTCCTCTCAAACCTATCCTTAATTGTTGTCAGACCATCTCTAAAACCTAAGGTACTTGAAGTGCCTTAAATTTCTTCTGTATCTCTTTCGAGTGAAGAGCAGCCTTAACACCTTCCATGGTTAAACGTTGTTTGCTGTGCAGTAAAATATCCACTAAGTACTCATTGAAGTCCAACAAGAAACTCAAAAATACGATTGCTTTGTCTTTATCCCTAATGTTCACATTAATAACCTCAACATGCCCCAGATATCTAAAGCATATTTTTCTCCTAAACTTCCCTAAGAACTATATCTCTAAGGCTTAAATGATGGTACTACATGCCTTTCCTATCTTTTTTCTAAGATCCTCATCATCAAGAAGTCTAATAAGGCTTCGATTTTCACCTTTCAAAGATTGAAGTCATTCTTTTCGTCAAACTTTTTAATGTCCAATTTACTATGAGCAATGGAACCAAGCTTTAACTACGCTACAATAGCTTCCTCAATGATGTAAACACCTAAATAGCTATCATAGTAGTTAACTAATCATTATGGTCAATTATCTAAATGTTATGTGTTATGGCTAGTTATCTAACCACTATAAGCAATTCCAATTATGTCACAAAGCCTAAATGATTTCTGCAACAATTATTTAGCCATCGTGTGCCACTAGATTAAAACTCAAATGCTAGATCAGCTTCTAGTGACACATGTGTACCCAACTACCTTACAAGTACACCTCAGCTATCGCCACGTTTAAATCTTTGTGGAAACTATAATTTATAACTACAATCTCACATCATCCTAATACAATATTATCCATTCTATTTTACATCATTCAGTGTGGTGTATATGTGATAAACATTCAAGAAGCATTAATTGAGGAAGGTTAAGCTTCCTCTTTTTCAATTGGTATATAGTTGGCTTTTCTAATTGACCTTTGAAAGAGATGGAAAATAGATGGGGACGAAACAAAAGGCACTTTATTCAATACCAAGGAAAGAAAAGATTGTTATAAACAAAATAAAAGGATGGAAAAGGATTGAAAAAAATGTTACCATTAATTGTTCTTCTCTCTCTCTCTCTCTCTCTCTTTCTCTCTAATAATTTTAATACTAAACTTGAAGAATTTCAGGAAAAAAAAAAGATCTTGACAATTCCTTCCTATTCATTCTTCAAGTTTGAAAAAGATATCACTAACAGTTGTTCTTCTCTATCTTTCTCTATAATAATTTTAATGCCAAACTTAAAGAATTAAAAAAAAAAAAGTATCGAACCTGAAGAAGGAATAGGAAGGAATTGTCAAGGTCTCCGGATAGACTCATCATGAATGAATGAACATGAATTAAACGTAGTGAGAAGGAGAAAAACAAGTTAGATCAAGCATTAATCTTTTTAATTATTTTATATAAATTGATATGGCATAAATTTATTAATTGGATAAAATATCACAAGCAAATTATGATGGCCTATAGGTATTTAATCCAACTAATTTAATCATACCAAAAGTTTATAGCTCTATTATTAGTTTTTTCCTTAATTCCTGCATCGATTAATTATATACCGTTTTATGTGTGGGAATCTATGAAAAGAGCTGAGGCAATTGAAAATAGAACTCAAATTTATTATGTGTACACTAGGTGAAAATATTTTTGTTGATTTCTCAAGTGTACAAGAGTTTCTCTTTTGTACTTTAGTAGGATTGTATCAATTGACCCAATTATTTATCGCATTAACGAATAGTTTTATACCGTTGTTTCTTGTGTTGGAATGAAATTTTATATGATCTATTTCGAAATAGGAAAAAAGAAATAGGGAGTGAGAGTGAGAAGGAAAAGGAGGTTCTCATGCATGCTTGGCTGCAGATAGTAATGGTCCGAGATGGTATAGGATTTGACAATCCTATTTCTATCCCACTTACTTAATGGTGCATTTACCAATAAGTAACCAGAATAGGCTGAAATCAGGATGGACTTGAATTGAATGGTTTAGAATCAAAATAGAGAATAAGAATAAATTATTTACTTTATCTGTCCAAATCGGAATTAAAATGAGCTACATTGTCATTGATATATTTACTTTATCTTGGAATCATAATGTATTATTGCAAGTTATTAAAATGTTTTAGTTGATTATTACCATTATTTATTATAATAATTGGATTATTATAATTATTATTGAAAATAATTATTGTTAATAACAACAACATTATTATTATTATTAAAAAATGGGGTAAAAAGGAATTTTTGATTTTCACCAAGGATACAAATGTCAATTCACTTTTCACTTTCCATTTCTTGTCCTCACTCTCAACACCCCTTGGAAATGGTATTCCGATTTTACATTTTCAAATTTGTGGTGCCCACTCAAATTTCATTCCCATTTCTCCTCTTTATTTTGGGAGAAAACAAGTTAATGAATTCCATTCCCTCATTCCCATTTTCGTTTTTAATTAGTAAACACAATATAAATGGGATACAAACTTGATCTAAGTTCCATCTCATTTTGTATAGGCATAATAAAAATTAAGACTAATTTCGCACCGTTCAAAAGCCTGGCTGATCCAATTGTCCCAAATGTCGTGAATGTCTCGCTCAATTAATATTTAAATTTCCAGAAAAATACTTTAATAAGATTTAATTTTAAAATTTTCATATATTGAAATTTTTGTGTTTCAATTAACAACTCAATTGACATTAAAAAGAACATTGTAATATATTTGAAAAAGTAAAGAATATTATATATTGCTAATTAATTAATATATAATTAATGAGTAATGCGCTAATGAGAAATCTCATATTTTATCAAAATACGGGATTCTCTAAAAGATAATAAAAACACACACTCTAATATATTATAAGATAAAGTACATAGTATTAAAATATGTATAATTCTTACCTTCTAGTTTATCTCTTATTTCTCTTATACTTTAATAAAGTAATGAATCTTTTATTAGATATTGACTTATAATTAATAACATTAAAGAAAAAGTGATGTTAAATACATTGTTACTTGCGATGATTGGGATCACGATATAAATCCCAATTTCATTCGAAATTTACAAGTGGGACCTGTTTAGATGCCGAATCCCCACTTGTTTTAAAATTCTTCCTAATTATGTGAACAGATCTGTTTCTATCATTGTCAAGTCCCGCATCTGAATTAAGATTTGGGATTTTTTTTTTTGTTATCTCATGCTTGGAATATTGTAATAGCATTGATCAGGCCAATTCATTTGAAGTCGCATCACAGATTTAACATCATTGACAAAGTCTGCAAAGGATGGGTACCGTCTAATAAATGCAGTGGCTTTGAGTATGCCAATCAATATATTAGTTATGATAACATGATTGGCTTAAAATCTCTGCAGCTCAAGTGACCAAAATTTATTTGCCAATGCTCTATTGCTCTGGATAACGGATCATTAGAGTAAATTTTCCTAAACATTATACTCAAAACAAATTTGTGTCAAGATCGAGTAATGTTTAAGTTATTTGATTTTATTCAAATTTAAATTCTATGAGAAATAAAAAGTTATAAAATTGTTTGAGCTTTTTCCACTCTTTCACCTTTTTTTTTAAAAATAAATAAATAAAGGAATTACATCCAAGAAATACAGGTGTTGTATAAGGATCATGATTCTCTCCTGATTTAATCATATCTTGAGCAAATAATTCAATTGTTGATTGGTAATTAATAAATAAAAAAATAAAAGAAGTTGAATCTTACCCATACACTATCACTAAAAGACACATGACAGAATTTCTTGAAAAACTTAAAAGAGATCATATCAGGAGAGTATCATTTTCCGTTGCATAACAGATCTTTTTCATATGTGAGTGTGTTACGCATTTATTGTCAATATTTGCTTTGTTTTGAAATCACCTATGATATAGAGTGATGGTAGCGGAGGTTGACTGTGACCGATGGCGCTATCCCATATGGGCCATATAACACGCTTCTTATCTCCTAAGGTATGATGATTTGAGGGGTTTATTAAGGAGTCTCCAAATAATGATGGAAATTTCTGCAAGTATCTTGAATTTTTACATCTCAAAGCTCAAAAGTGGGGGAAAAGAAAAAAGAATCAAATATTCATGATCTATTAATCTTCTTAAACTTTGTGATTTTATTTGATAATTCAATAAGAATAATTTTGGGCTCACGTCTTACATATTAGAGTATATACGAAATTATGTAGATGATATAATTATGTTTCAAAATCATAATTAGTGTTGAGGCTGTCAAAATCACTTTTAGACATTTTAACGACAATTCCAAGCAAGTCCTAGGATTCAACATAATTACAAACCGTAAGGTTAAATTTCAAAATTTTTATCAAGAAACACAAATTGGATTTTTTTCTCCATTAAAAGAGTATTAAATCCTTTATTTATTTAAAATCTATTTGTTAAAGTTTTTTTGTCGTGTAGACTTTTTTAGGCTTCGCCCAGATATCTGAAGCATATTTTTCTCCTAAAACTTCCCTATGAACTTCATCTCTAAGGCTTAGAATGATGGACTACATGCCTTTCCTATATTTTCTCTAAGATCCTCATCATCAAGAAGTCTATTCCTAGTTGGATTTTTTTCTAGAGCAATTTCCAACTTTTGATATACTAGTAGGGCTTCAATTTTCACCTTTCAATGATTGGAGTCATTTTTTCCGTCAAACTTCTAAATGTCCAATTTAGTATGAGCAATGGAACCAAGCTTTAGCTACGCTACAATAACTCCCTCAATGATGTAAACACCTAAATAACTACCACAGGAGTTAACTATTCATTGTGGTCAATTATCTAAACATTATGTGTTATGGGTAGTTCTCTAACCACCATAAGCAATTCCAATTATGTCATAAAGCCTAAATAATTTCTGCAGCAGTTATTTAGCCATCATGTGCCACATATATTAAAACTTAAATGCTAAATCAGCTTCCAGTGACACAGGCGTACTTACCTACCTTGCTAATACACCTCAACTATCACCACGTTTAAATCTTTGCAGAAACTAGAATTTATAACTACAATCTTATATCATTCAATGCGGTGTATATGTGATGAACATTCAAGGAAGCATTAATTAAGCAAGGTCAAGCTTCCTCTTTTTCAATTGGTATATAGTTGGCTTTTCTAATTGACCTTTGAAAGAGATGGAAAATAGAGGGGGACTAAACAAAAGGCACTTTAATCAATACCAAGGGAAAGAAAAGATTGTTATAAACAGAATAAAAGGATGGAAAGGATAGAAAAAAAATGTTACCATTAATTGTTCTTCTTCTCTCTCTCTCTCTATAATAATTTTAATACCAAACTTAAAGAATTTCAAAAAAAAAAAAAAAAGAACCAAACCTGAAGAAGGAATAGGAAGGAATTGTCAAGGTCTCAGGATAGACTTATCATAAATGAATGAACATAAATTAAACATACTGAGAAGGAGAAAAACAAGTTAAATTAGGTATTAATCTTTTTAATTATTTTATACAAATTGATGTGGCATAAATTCATTGATTGGATAAAATATCAAAAGCAAATTATGTTAGCCTATAGGTACTTAATCCAACTAATTTAATCATGTCAAAAGTTTGTAGCTCTATTATTACTTTTTTTTCTTAATTCATGCATCGATTAACTATATACCATTTTATGTGTGGGAATCTATGAAAAGAGCTGAAGCAATTGAAAATAGAGCTCAAATTTGTTATGTGTACACTAGGTGGAAATATTTTTGTTGATTTCTCAAGTGTATGGGAGTTTCTCTTTTGTACTTTAGTGCGATTGTATCAATTGACCCAATTATTTATTACATTAAACTAATAGTTTTATACCATTATTTTTTGTGTTGGAATGAAATGTTATATAATCTGTTTTGAAATAGGAAAAAAGAAATAGAGAGCGAGTGAGAAGGAAAAGGAGATTCTCATGCATGCTTGGCTAGAGATGGTAATGGGCCGGGATGGTATGGGATTTGACAATTTCATTTTTATCCCACCTACTTAATGATGCATTTACCAATCAATAATCAAAATGGCTGAAATCAGGATAGACTTGAATTGAATGGGTTGGAATCAAAATGGAGAATAAGAATAAATTTTTTACTTTAGCTTTGCAAATTAGAATTAGAATGAGTTATCTTGCTATTAATATATTTACTTTATCTTGGAATCATAATGTACTGTTACAAATTATTAAAATAACCTTAGTTGATCATTATCATTATTTGTTATAATAATTTTGATTATTATAATTATTATTGAAAATAATTATTGTTAATAACAACAAATCATAATAATAATAATTATTATAATTATCATTAAATAGGGTAAAAATGAATTTTTAATTTTCACTAAGGATACAAATGTCAATTCACTTCTCTTTCTTTCCTCATTCTTATTCTCACCTACCCCTTGGAAATAGGATTCTTGTTCTACATTTTCAATTTTGTGGGGCCCACTCAAATTTCATTAACATTCCTCCTCCTTATTTTGGGACTAAACAAGTTAATGAATTTCATTCCTTCATTCTCATTTTTGTTTCTAATTAGTAAACAAAATATAAATGGGATACAAA
This sequence comes from Citrus sinensis, assembly GCF_022201045.2. Lineage (NCBI taxonomy): Eukaryota > Viridiplantae > Streptophyta > Magnoliopsida > Sapindales > Rutaceae > Citrus > Citrus sinensis. Next base: position 17,817,757 of record NC_068562.1, read on the forward strand.
CTTGATCTAACTTCCATCTCATTTTGTATAGTTATAATCAAAATTAAGAATAATCTTGGACTGTTAAAAAGCCCAGACAATCCAATTGTCCCAAATGTCGTGAAAGTCTCGCTCAATTATATTTAAATTTCCAAAAAATGCTTTAATAAGATTTAATTTTAAAATTTTCATATATTAAAATTTTTGTGTTGAGCTTGCAGCTATGGTTTGTTGGAGGATTTGGGTTCAGCGTAATGATAAAGTTTGGAACAGCAGGTGTGGTCGGGTTTATCAAATTCTTAACTCAGCTGGTCACCTTCTTCACCAGTGGCAATATTGGAGGAAACAGATTCTGTTTGATGATGCGTTTGGGAGTAGTTTGAGGCATGGGGCTGTGTGTTGGGAAAGACCTCATGATGGATGGTTTAAGTATAACGTTGATGCTGCTGTGTTTTCATCTCAGTCGAAGATTAGCTTTGGTTGTGTGGTTCGCAACTTTGAGGGCAATTTCTTGGCTGCAAAATGTGACTGTTTTGCTGGAAGTTTTGGGGCTAGAGAAGCAGAGGCGCTTGGTGTTAGAGAAGCTCTTAGCTGGTTGAAATGTTTGCACCTTCCTTGTGTGATTATTGAAGTGGACTGTCTGCAGGTTTTTAAGGCTTTAACTGAGAATCTTTCAAGTCCCAATGGCTTTGGCCTCATCATTGAGGAATGCCGTTTCTTAGCTCAGGAATTAGGAGAAGTGCAATTCTCTTTTGTCCGTCGATCTGCGAACGTTGCTGCCCATAGAGTCGCTAGGGTGGGGGGTTCTTTGTCAGGTCCTAGCGAGTGGAGTGCTGTTCCACCTCGTTGGTTATTGAACAATTTGTAATCGAGTTTATTTAATGAATTTATCTTCAAAAAAAAAATTTGTGTTTAATTAACAACTCAATTGACATTAAAAAGAACATTGTAATATATTTGAAAAAGTAAAGAATATTATATATTGCTAATTAATAAATATATAATTAATGAGTAATGCTCTAATGAGAAATCTATATTTTATCAAAATACGGAATTTTTTAAAAGATGATAAAAACATACACTCTAATATACTATAAGATAAAGTACATAGTATTAAAATATGTATAATTCTTACCTTTTAGTTTATCTCTTATTTCTTTCTTGCTTTAATAAAGTAATGAATCTTTTTATTAGATAATGACTTATAATTAATAACATTAAAGAAAAAATGATGTTAAACATATTGTTAGTTGGGATTATTGAGGTCACGATATAAATCCCAATTTTATTCCAAATTTATAAGTGGGATCTATTTAGATGCCGAACCCCAACTTGTTTTAAAATTGGTCCTATTTATGTGAACCGATCTGTTTCTATCATTGTGAAATCCCGAATCTCAATTACGATTTGTTTTTTTGTTTTTTGGTTATCTGATGCTTGGAATTGGCACTGTTGAATGTTACAATAGCATTAATCAGGCCGACAGGTATGATGTCGCATCACAGATTTAACATCATTGACAAAGTCTGCAAAGGATGCGTACCGTCTAATAAATGCAGTGGCTTTGAGTATGCCAATCAATATATTAGTTATGATAACATGATTGGCTTAAAATCTCTGCAGCTCAAGTGACCAAAATTTATTTGCCAATGCTCTATTGCTCTGGATAAAGGATCATTAGAGTAAATTTTCCTAAACATTATACTCAAAACAAATTTGTGTCAAGATCGAGTAATGTTTAAGTTATTTGATTTTATTCAAATTTAAATTCTATGAGAAATAAAAAGTTATAAAATTGTTTGAGCTTTTTCCACTCTTTCACCTTTTTTTTTAAAAAAATAAATAAATAAAGGAATTACATCCAAGAAATACAGGTGTTGCATAAGGATTATGATTCTCTCATGATTTGATCATGTCTTGAACAAATAACTCAATTATTGATTGGTACTTAATAAATAAAAAATAAAAGAAGTTGAATCTTACCCATACACTATTACTAAAAGACATATGGCATAAGATCTTGAAAAACTCAGAAGAGATAGAATATCCTTTTCCGTTACATAATAGATCTTTTTCATATGTGAGCGTGTTACGCATTTATTGTCAATATTTGCTTTGTTTGGAAATCACCTATGATATAGAGTGATGTTAGCGGAGGTTGATTGTGACCGATGGCGCTATCCCATATGGACCATATAACACGCATCTTATCTTCTAAGGTATAATGATTTGAGGGGTTTATTAAGGAGTCCCCAAATAAAGATGGAAATTTCTGCTAGTATCCTGAATATTTACATCTCAAAGCTCAAAAGTGGGGGAAAAGAAAAAAGAATCAAATATTCATGATCTATTAATCTTCTTAAACTTTGTGATTTTATTTGATAATTCAATAAGAATAATTTTGGGCTCACGTCTTACATATCAGAATATATACGAAATTATATAGATGATATAATTATGTTTCAAAATCATAATTAGTTTTGAGGCTGTCAAAATCACTTTTAGATATTTCAACGACAATTCCGAACGAGTCCTAGGATTCAATTGATTTTATTTTGGTTGATTTTTTGTCTACGTTTCATTAAACTACCCGCCTATATCAGCATCCAAATCCCCCACCACCCCAACAAAAAATTAATATTAAATTAATTATCTAAGTCATACTCAAATTGTATCATAAATTTATTCATGTGACACTTAATATCATATTAAGTAATTATAACCTTTTTCAAGAATAATAAATTAATAATGTTATATTTTTTATATTCTAAATTAATTTTTAATTTTACTATTAAATATGTTAAATGAATTGATGGTTTAATATTTTGATACAATTAATAGATTAATCACATATGTATTTACTTAAATGTAACACGACACTAATTAGAGACGTGCGCGAATTGCCACCCCTACTCCCTCCCGTCCCATAAATGATTACACCAGTAAAGATAAAGGAGTAGGCAAGGGAGTTATTATGCCAGGTGTGATGTTTTGTTTCCTTTTACGAATGCATTGACACTTAATTCACTTTATTTTTTTTCCAAATTATTGTACCAAACAAATTTCGTTGTTAGATATACAGAACTTGTTTCTTTTTTCTATGTCTGTCACGTATTTAATTTCATCAACGGTTTTGTTTACCTGTTTATTAATTATTATCATGACTCATCATTTAATCAATACAGAAGTAGTGACTATGTTTTGTACGAAATGACGTGCGTTATGTATCTTTAATTGATTAGTGGAATCTTATTTAAAAAAAAAAAAAGAAATATTAGTGCATTAGTTTACCTGTAATTACTGTACTATAATGATTATAATTTTTTTTGTTATCGATCACAAATTTATAAAAGATATTGTGCGTCATAAGTAATGATGACTAATAGTGAATAACTTGTGATAATTTTTACGGTTATAATACATAAAGTTTGTAAAGTAGTTTTGCCCTGTACTAAATAAGAATGACATAATTTTATTAATTACTCTCAAGTCATTTGTTATAGTGTGACCACTGTGCATCATGTGCACAATAAATACATAATGCTAACAGTTTCATTGCATTTTAAAGTTTTTTATTCTATATCTAGTGCTTCTATTTATTGTCCCAAGATTTTGAGGAATACATGAAAAATCTGGAGCGATCGGTGCATTGATAAGGCTGCAATACAGTTTTGCTCATTGACATCACCAAACATTTATAATAAATAAGATAATGACTTGCAGAAGAATTCTCTCTATTTCATTCTCATTTTCGATCTACCTGGTCACTGGTGATATATAAAATAACCCTCACAACTCTATGGACTAAAATTTAGTTTCTGATATAGCTAGTAGATCAGCATTAAGAAGAATGTGGAGGCTTAAGATTGGAGATCATGGGACAAAAAAGGATCCATACATATTCAGCACAAACAACTTTGATGGCAGGCAATTTTGGGTATTTGATCCTGATGCAGGATCCCCTGAAGAGATAGCTGAGGTTGAAGAGGCCCGTTTAAATTACTTCAAAAATCGCTTTAATGTTAAAAATGCTTCTGAACTCATCTGGCAAATTCAGGTATTTTATTTAATGCACAAGCAACATTTTTTTTTTAAGTTACCAAAACATACATAACTTTTTATTTTTTTTCTACTAATTAATTGCAGATTTTAAGAGAGAAGAAGTTCGAACAAACAATTCCGCAAGTAAAAATTGGTGATCATGGAGAGAAGATTACACATGAAATTGCCACAACCGCACTGCGGAGGGCAGTTCACAAATTTTCAGCCTTGCAATCTAGCCATGGCCACTGGCCTGCTGATAATTCTGGCCCCTTGTTTTATAACACCCCATTTGTAATTATCGTTAATTCATAATTCTCTCAAATTTACAATCACAGTGCTCTCTTATTCATTCAACTATTAATCTAGCTTTAAAACTTTAAAAAATGTGCAGATAATTTGTTTATACATTACTGGGTATCTTAACATTGTATTCTCTAGCGAACACCGCAAAGAAATGCTTCGTTACACATATAATCATCAGGTGCTTAAAAATTCAATCATTGATTATTGTACAAAGGTTTAATTTCTCATGCACGTTGAATGATTTTCGATTGCAATATTATGTGAATTATATAAACAGAATGAAGATGGGGGATGGGGATTACACGTTGAGGGGCACAGCACAATGTTTGGTACTGTCTTTAATTACATATGCATGCGTTTACTCGGAGAAGGACCCGACGGTGGCGGGAACAATGCTTGTGCAAGAGCTCGAAAATGGATTCTTGATCGCGGCGGAGCAACCGGCATCCCGTCTTGGGGAAAGACTTGGCTTTCAGTATAATCCATCATTCTTCTTGCTAAATCTTGTGAAATCTTGATTATAAGCAACAATATTTTCGTAGTGATTTGATTTTTTTTTCCTTTGTCTAATAGATTCTTGGCGTTTATGATTGGTCTGGATGCAACCCAATGCCTCCAGAATTTTGGAAGTTTCCTTCCTTTCTACCTATCAGTCCAGGTTAGTTCATAGAACTTGCAAACATCCATCATTCATTATTGTTGTCAGTTAAATTTCCGGGCTTCCACTTTTATAAAAATGTCAATTGAGTATTTTCTGAGATGGAAAATTATCAATTGTTGGTCCGAATTATCTTACCTCAAAAGTTTGAATTTGTACGGCGGTTTATGCAAAGTTTACCTATTGTATCAGTTTTTCACATTTCCATTAACAATCAGCTTTTCACATTTCCATTAACAAGTTAAAAGCGTCTTGCTCTTGAAGTGTAGTTTAATGACAGGTGAAAAAATTCATACTTTTAGCAATCATTAAGGTAAAAAAATGATAATTATCGGATAAAAAATTGATTTTTTTTTGGCGAATGACGATATTAAATGTCCAAATCACTGTTATGACATCATCAATAGTTAATCTCTATTAATGACAAGAAGGAAAAGTGATATAATTTGTTGCTGAACAAATAATAATTTTTGGGATATGTTTTAAAGATTGAGAAAGCTTCATGGGGACGATAATTTCTCCATTGGAAAATGATTATTAGGGCATTGAGAGGGCAAGCGGGCAAGGGTAAAGTAATTAAATAGCCATAACATTATTTTGGGGGGTGACTTTAATTATAAGCATAAATCAACGGGTTGAACAGATAGTTATTTTTGGTTTGACACAAGTTCAATTTTAATTTCAAATTGAAAATTGATGCTGCAATATCTCTTATAATTAAGTTCTAAAATATGCTGTGAGTTCAAATCTTATTCTGAATTTTCATTTTCTTTCAACATTACAGGAAAATTGCTTTGCTACTGTCGGGTGACATACATGCCTATGTCATATTTGTATGGAAAAAGATTTGTCAGTCCAATCACACCGCTTATTTTACAACTGAGAGAAGAGATTTACACTCAACCTTACAGCGACATTCATTGGAGTAAAATGCGACATTTCTGTGCAAAGGTTCTTTCATTAAATTGATTTCATCTTATTTTAACTTCTTTTTTTTTTTTTGGGCGCCGGCGGGAGGGGGGGGGGGGGGGGGGGGGCGGCTTGTGGAGGCAATTGTGCTTTAATATCAAGACGTTCAGTAAATAGTTTTCAAGTATACATCCCTTAATAATTAGAGCTTTTATTTTTATATTCCACATCAGCAGTAACTTATAAGTGTGGGTGGACACAATTAGTAATCAGGAAAGACTTCAGCCTCCTTCGAGCTATTATTCTTCTTTTAAATGTATTCTAAACCCCTATTCTAAGAGTTAATTAAAAATAATTTGGACACATTTTTTATATAACAATACTTATATTTTAATGACCTTGCAATTTAATGGTAAGAATGTTATTCAATAGTTTAGAGAATGGTTCAAATTCTAATAGCCATGTAATTTTGTATTTTTAGATATCTTATGGAGACTACTTAGATTTTTTCTTTTAATTTTGTGGAGATTACTTAGAAAAAGATTACTGTCACAAATGTGGCCATAATAAACTCTAATATTTAAATTAAATAATTTATTACTATTTTTAAAATTTAAAAGAAAGTTTTGGGGCCAATGTGTCCGTAGCCCATTGGTACACCCATGACAACGTTGAGGTCATGGGTTCAAGTCCCAACGACTTGATTCCTTCCTATAATAGGGGTTGAATAGTCTCCCCACGTTAGGGTAGAATCAATCACCCTCCGATATTAATAGTAAGGGCAGACTTCCCTTCAACTTTAAGTGAAAGGTTGACATTCGGGCTGTTTCACAATAGAATTATTCAAGAGAATCCCGACTGACTTATGATTGTATTGTAATATATTAGTGTATAAAAAAAAAAGTTTTGGGACATTAAATGTGTTCAACTAAACAGTTAAAAAATTGAATGCCCCCAATTAAAGTAAGCTCTCCCTAATTTAAGTGTCCAGTCCGCTACCTTCCAGCCACATAATCAAAATACAAAACGGAATCTCAGTCAATCGAACGAAAGGTCATACATTGAGAGACTTTATTGCTTGATGCAATGATCAATTGATTATGAAAGTTTTTTTTTTTTTGCAGGAGGATATCTTCTTTCCTCATACTTCCGTTCAAAACTTGCTTTGGGATACTCTATATAATGTAGTTGAGCCCGTTCTTAATCGTTGGCCTCTTAACCAATTGAGAGAGAAGTCTCTAGAAATTGCAATGAATCACATTCATTATGAAGATGAGGCCAGCCGGTACATGACTATTGGATGTGTTGAAAAGGTAAATGAACTAAAGTAATAAATACGTTTATATTTCCAGACTCATATATGTTAACTGATACATGCTTCATCGAACAGCCATTGAATATGCTCTCTTGTTGGGTCGAAGATCCTAACAGCGATTATTTTAAGAAGCATCTTTCTAGGATCAGCGAGTACTTATGGGTTGGAGAAGATGGAATGAAAGTGCAGGTTCGTATAATTTCGTCCTGCATTAATTATATTATAAGCAAACAAACTTTTAACATTTTTCTTTTGATTATATTTTAAAATCTTGTAGGAAAAAAGCTGTACTTTGGCTAATAATTTTGGGGGAATCCTCAACTTATGAGTTAACACACCCACCATTGGAATGCACACTATTATTCCACGTGATAAAAATTACAGTAAATAGAACACGCCATACATGTGTGGACTAGTTCGTACATGATAGGGGGACGAATCTCAATTCATCTAAAGAATAATTCTTGCAATAAGAATACAAGTTTGGAAAATCCAACTCAAGAATTAGTTTCTGGATATTAGCTAGATCCATTGACTTTTATAATCTGATCACTATAGCCATAGATGTGAAACAATACAAATAATGCACATTTTTAATCCAACTAATTTGATGTTAATTAGATTTTTTTTAAAAAAAAAATTGTGATGCAATGCACTGACATGTTAAAATGGTCAATTTACTTTCTAGTAAGGACGTTCCTCCATTTTAAAATTAAGATTTGGACTAGATGACAATACCTAATAAATTATAAATATACAATATTAGCTATATATATGCTCAGGAGTGACGTTCTCACTATTTTTTTGTGCAAAGTCTACGTTTTACAACGTTGTGTAAGGAATTATCTTATAAAGGGTCCCCTATGTTAATAAAATAAGGGACAAGCTGAATATATATATATACACACTTTAATATAATGTATTTTACTTTTTAGTGTATTAAAATATAGGTTTTTTTCTTTTTTATCCTGTCTTTATCATATTAAGGTAAAGGAACTCTTAGTAGACATAAACTCTATATGTACCTTCCTAATATCTAGCTTAACCTTGCACTTTAAATCTGTGAACATCCACACTTCGAGAGTTTTCAATATTTTTTATCGAAACATGCTTTTAAATATATATTGCAATACAATGTATTTGTCTTTTGGTGTATTAAAATTTATGTTTTTTTAAAAACTTTTAACTAGTCTTTTACCATACATACAAAAGTAGAGGTAGGGATGACATTTAAATTTAGATCCGGCCCGGATCCGCAAAGATTTAGAAGATTCAGATCCACATATTAAAAAATACGGATATAAATATGAAAATTTGGGATCCGCAGTTATCCGGATCCGGATATGAATAAATTTTATTTTAGATTAAAAATTAAATTAAAAAATATATTAAAAATTAAATAAAAAATTAAAAAATAAATTTTATTTGTGGATTTATGACGTTGTTGTATATTATTCATGTTGAATTATTAATTATTGGATTATGATTGAATTTTATTTGATATTATTAAGTAAATTATTGAATTTGATTTTAAATTAAAAAATAAAAATAAAAATGTATATTAAAATAAAAAATAAAAAAATTAAATTTTATTTGTGTATTTATGATGTTGTTGTATCTTATTCATTTTGAATTATTAATTGTTGGATTATAATTGAATTTTATTTTATATTATTAGGTAAATTATTGAATTTTATTTTAAATCAAATTAAAAATATATATTAAAATTAAATTTTATTTGTAGTTTTATGAGATTATTGTATGTTATTCATGTTGAATTATTAATGTTGAATTATGATTAGATTTTATTTGATATTATTAGGTAAATTATTGAGTTTTAATTTTTACGGATCCGGATATCTGGAATATTCGCCCGCATCTGTTGCAGATATTATCCGCATCCGGATCCGCATCTTTTTTTGCGGATCTAGATGTGGGTCTAGATATAGAAATATTAATGCGGATCCGGATCCGCATCTTTTTTTGCGGATCTAGATGTGGGTCCAGATATAGAAATATTAATGCGGATCCGGATCCGCATCCAGATATAGAAATATTAATGCGGATCCGGATCCGGATGCACCTACTTCTAAATCTGGATTCAAATTTTGCCAACCCTTAGTAGAGAACCCTCACTAAAAAAGGAATCCACACACACACACACACACACCTACCTACCTAATATCTAGCTTAACCATACGTTTTAAAATTTGCTAACCTCCGCACAAGAGAGTTTTCAATATTTTTGTCGTTGTAAGCTGAAAAGTTATTGTTAACAATTAATACATGCAGAGCTTCGGTAGTCAAACATGGGATTGTGCTATTGCCGTTCAAACTTTACTTGCTTGCAGTCTTACTGACGAAATTGGTCCAATACTTATGAAAGCACATGACTTCCTTAAAACGTCTCAGGTTAATTTTCATACTTATGTTTTGAAATTTTTATACATAGGACACCCCCACAATTTTTTTTTTTTTGGTTCACACATATATATGCATGCAATTTGGCAGGTCACTGATAATCCTCCAGGAGATTTTAAAAGAATGTTTCGTCATATTTCTAAAGGAGGATGGACATTTTCTAATAAAGATCACGGATGGCCAGTTTCTGATTGTACTGCAGAAGCCTTACTGGTAATTAAAGTTGATTGAAATGGCCATTTTTGGGTAAACAAGGCAATCAAAGTGGCCATTACTTTTCATATAATTTTGCACATAAATTTATAATATCTTTCGTATTTCACGAATGCAGTGTTGTCTACACTTCTCAATGATGCGACCAGAAATTGTTGGAGAAAAAATGGAACCTGAAAGATTTTATGATGCTGTTAATTACGTACTTTCTCTGCAGGTAAGGAGCGAACAATTTATATTTGCGACCTTATCATTTGCATGTATTGTTATTAAATTTTATACATTTGACCAAAAAGAAAAAAAAATTAATCTTCGAACATCAATTGCATATATGAAATAAGATCTTATCCTAATTTAAGCTCTCTTAAGTTTTGAAGATTTTGTATGCAATGGTGAAACAAGATTTAGTTCAATGGGGGCCATAATGGAGAAAACATAAACTTAAATTGACTGTAACATTATATCAATAAAATTGAAGAGGCCAATAGGGGGGGTCATAGTATGGAAATCATAGAATATTATAGGCTACAACAAATTCATGTAAAACTAAAAAAATCTAGACATAAAATTTGCATAAACATGGAAAAATTCCAATAAAAATGTGTCAATTCAGGATTCAGTATTTTATTAAAGTTTGAAAAAGTTATTAAGTTATATTGTTTAATAATATAATGGTATTATACAATTAAGCCATATGACTTAATATCTTTTCTGTGCTTTAATAAAATTTAGGATCCTAAACTTGATCAATACTTAAATTTCAATTGATACATTTTTTCTTCATGTAGTTTTTGTTGTCTTTTTTTTTTTAACTTGGGGATGACCAAACGACAATAGGCTCGTACATAGTGTCCCACTTGCATGTATGACTCGTGTTCATTACTGATTGTGTATAGTGAAGATTTAATTATTCTTATATTTTGATGTATTAATCCTAAAATACCCACCCATTTTGTGTTTAGAGAAAGTTATTTTGTGGGGAAAAGACATCTACATCCTCAAGATTTTGAGAAATGGTCATATAAATCCATATTTTCAATAAGGGACACCAAGAAATCCTTTTGACTATAATACCCTATATTTCTATTGACTTAAAAAAAAAGTAGCTCCAATGATTTAAAATAAATAGAAGTGTAATATATGTTAAATGAATGAAACAATATATTTTTAAAATAATTTTAATATTTAAAAAACATTTTAATACTTTAAAATCTTATATTATATTAAACTAAATTTTATAATAAATAGAAACTTAATATTAAAATAAATACATAAAAATTTAAATTATTTTCATAATGTTATATAAAATAATTTCAGTATGTGAGATATATTTTATTAATTTTAAAATCTATTTAACACATAGGTATATTTAAAAATTTTATAATAAACACATATATATTATTAAAATAAATATAATAAAATAAATATACTAATTTGCATTTGAAAAGTTATTTGTTCTATTAAAACATATTCTAATATCATTAATCTACTAGACAAGTTAAACTATTTAAATTATAGTAATATTTATTAAAAAAATTTAAAATTTTAATTTTTAGTTACTATCTACTAGGATATTATAGTAAAAAAAGAGTTTTTGTATCCCTTATTAAAAATTTAGGATCTACATGATAATTTTCCCAAACTTTAGAAGTGTAAGTGTTCTTTTCCCTTATTTTAATAATGGGTAGGGATATTTCCACCCCATTATTTGTGTAAATCGACCCCACTTCTAAGAAATATCTACAATATATACACTTTTTTTTTAAGAAATACAGATCAACAAAAATATTTATGTAATTAATCAATTAAATCATTCTCATTTTTTTTACTTATTTGTTTTTTTCTTACAATTAAAGTAGCTTTAATATAAGTTCTATTTAATTATTTTGTTTTATGACATAAAATGACCCACTTGCCTCAAAAAAATATGTATTCTTATGTATCTAATACTTTAGGTACTTAATTTTGTGACTTATAATCTAACTTCTTAAATGAAATCTAATAATTTTTAATATTTTACATGTAAATAATATAAATTTGACAGCCTAATAATTTAATGAGTATTTTCTCATAAAGACATATGTTAGTTTAATTAAAAATTAATAATCATACTAATAAAGTAGAATTAACTATTTAGAAACAATGAATTTTGTATAAAATTAAAATAAAGTTTTTGGTATTTTTACCTTTTAAGGGTAAAATAATCAATTTAGATTTTGGTTGAAGCAATCTTATTAGTAAAATATAATAAAAAAATCTAAGTCACGATAAAATAAATTAAGATAGATTTAATTGATTAATTCTTTTTAATTCTTCTTTATTTGAAAATTTTAAAAATAGTGAGAATTTTTTGTAATTATTTTCTAAAAGTGGGGTGGATTTACAGAATTTATGGGGTAGAAATTCACCATCCTTTAATAATTTAATCTTTCTAAAAAATAATTGTTCATTGTCTCATTAGTTAAAAGCTTTTTATGCAGAGTGAAACTGGTGGAGTACCAGCCTGGGAGCCAACGGGAGCACCATCATGGTTAGAGGTAATAATTTTGAACATATAAATTTTTTTCTAGCATTAATATGCAGTTTCATTTGACTAACCACTAAAGTTCAAATCCTAAAGAAATATAGAGTTAAAAAAATCGGTTTAAACTTTTCCATTTCCTATTTTTTACTAAATTTTCTTAACCCATTAATATCTATATTAGTTGAATTTTTTTTTTTTTTTGGTTCTTTTTTCAGTTGCTCAATCCTATAGAATTCCTTGATGAAGTCATCATTGAATATGAGTAAGATTTCTTCAAATTTTTGTTTGATCTTACACAAATATTCTTGCTATAAATTCCAGCGCAGACTTATTAGCGATTGTGAATTGTGTTGGATCCAGTAAAGTTGAGTGCACTGCATCAGCATTGAAGGCAATGACTTTGTTTAAGAAGTTATATCCAAAACACAGGACAAAAGAGGTTAAAAACTTTATCGCCAAGGCTACAAAATTTATTGAAGACATACAAAAATCTGATGGTTCTTGGTACGTTTTCACTATAAAAAGGTCGTGATTATTTTAAGGTGTATGGTATGTTTTGTTTTGTTTTTTTTTTTTTTTTTAATTTTAAATTTTTTAATGGGTTGATAACAAAATTTTCTTCTATCGTTCGAGCCTCAACTCAAGCCCATGTTTTTAAAAGAGGCCCAGATCCTTAAAAAGCTTGCCCGAAGTTGGATAGGACGGGTCTTTTTTAAATGATGCCTTATTTTTAGCCTCTTAGTTTTAGTATTTGATTTTATTGTTTTAATTAACTAAAATAATTCATTTATTTCTTTTAAGAAAAAATTAAGGGTTAGGCCAAGCCTACGCTTTTGTTCTACGACTAGATCCAAGTCCGATACTAAACAGACTTTAAAAACAGAATGTTAAAGTCTTGTGAGTTGAGGTAGGTTAGCAGGGACAGACTGACCATCCTTTTTGCCCATCTAATTCTCTCCCTATCTTTCTAATTCAACTATTTAACTAATACATTGTCTAATTAGATAGCTTAATTTATCTATTTTTCACCAGTTGAATGTCAAATTTGTATGAGTTTTAAGTTATATTAGACTGTAGAAATATTCTTTTACCCTTAAAAAATTAGTTTCAACGAATAAAACAGTAGTGATATGGTGTCTTAGGGGCGGTTAGCTTGATAATTGACTCAAATGTCTAAAGGAGTATTTACCAAAACTAATTAATAATTTCTTTTAAACTTTCAATGGTCATCAAAACTCATAAAATGATCAAAATTCGTTTGCACAATTATTCGATTTTTTCCAAGATTTTAAGCAGAGCCTAGAAAATTGTTTATAAAAAATTAATTATGCTTTGACAGGTATGGTAGCTGGGGAATCTGCTTCACGTACGGTGCATGGTTTGCAATTTCAGGGCTAGTCGCTGCAAAAAAGACTTACAGCAATTGTTTAGCTATTCGTAAAGCAACAGATTTTTTACTCAAAATACAATGCGAAGACGGTGGTTGGGGAGAGAGTTACCGTTCCTGCCCAAACAAGGTAATTTTTTTGGATTTGATCAATAATTATAGATGTATAAAAAATTTAATTCCCTCAAACATTATTAACCTCATTGTTCTCATGAAATCATTGATAATAAAATAAAAAAATACTAGATCCTAAAATAGTTAGTAGGTTTTGCTATAGTTTTGCTACGATTGAATATGATTTAGTTTTAATCATTCAGATGTTTTATTAAGAACTTAATTATCGCATATGATAGAATTAAGTGCAAAATTTTGATTGAACATATTTTCGGACTATAAGTTTGTCAGCTTTTGTTCTTTTTTTTTCCTATATAAAATATGAATAAATATGAGTTTAACTAAAATCTAAATAGATATATATGAAAGTATGAATCAGAATGATATACTTTTTTTTTGGTTTTTTTTTTCATCTCTAAATGAAAAATATTGTTTTCAAATATTTATCCTCATAAAAAATATAGGTAAGAAAAAATAAAGTTTTCTTAAGGTAAATATTATTCGAATATATACATTCAGATCGTTACGAGCTCAGAAATATATAAATTTGAACAAGCAAACGACAAATTGCTACCTGAATTTTAAGCAGGTTTTCTTGGAGTATAGTAACTAGTTTTCCGATTTCTTTTTATTATTATTTTTTTCAGTTTTACATTTAAAAAATTAATAATTTTTACAAAATATAATCATTGTATTTGGTGATGTAGAAATATATACCTCTTGATGGAAACCGATCGAATTTAGTACAAACTGCATGGGCTATGATGAGTTTAATCCATGCCGGACAGGTAATTGGCTGCTAATTACTAAACAATTGTTTTCCTTAACAACTTGTACGATTTACGAATTATATATTCTGCTAAAAAATAGAAAAAGTAATTCCTTTCATTTTGTCATTACCTAAATTTAATCTGTTTGTGAGTTAGATGGAGAGAGATCCTACTCCTCTTCACCGTGCTGCGAAACTGTTGATAAATTCGCAGCTGGAAGATGGTGATTTTCCCCAACAGGTAATTCTCTTTGATTATTACGAAAAAAAAAACTATGGAAACAATAATTATAATGCATTACGGATGTGAAGCAGTATTTATTCTTTACCAGAAAGTTCTGACATAAAATTTTCATACAAATTTACATTGATCTGATAAAATTTAATAGTGAAGGTGTAAAATCAACAAGAAAAATGAATGTTGATAACTCATCCACCTCCTTTATTCTTTACCATTGGATTTGATGAGACTAATGCATATAAATTTGTGTCAAATATTTTAGACAAAAAATTAAGTTGAAATAAATAATCTAACCCATTATATAAATGATTATTTAATAATATTGAAATATTTTTAAAATCAAAATAGTAAGTCACATGGGCATTAGGTGGTGCCGCAGTGATGCTGAATGGTGGACTTTTTAGATATTAAACATACCATCGAGGCATCGACTCAAAATTTTGAGATCTATTTGATGGCTGGGTGGGCTGCGTTCGAAGCACAACCCAAACTATGGAGACAATATTAATAAAAATAATACCATATGTCACCTTTTTATTTGCATATTATGTTCAACATATTAACGATATAGTTTGTATTTAAACTAATGTTGCTTGTGTATGTGTGTCTATATATATAACTCAACCAAAAGTGTTTTATAATTAATTACTATCCACTCTTAATTTTAGAGAATTAATTACTCTATCACGTTAGTTTTTTCCGATAACTAAATAATAAACCATGTAACAAAAATATTTATAATTTCAAACAATAAAATTTTCCCCATTACCTCCTTTCAACCTCTCTTTTTTTACTTGTCTTATCAGTATCTCCCTCACCACCAAAAAGCACAGATATTTGACTTTGGTTTATTCAAAACAGAAAGCAAGTGCCTGAGAAAAATATGGTGTATTTATTTTTACACGTATTTCTGTCTTCTTGTGATACCAATCAATTTCTTCTAGCTTGGAGTTTGTTCATTGAGAATAGGAAGAACATAGAGATGGAGAGAGTAAGAACATAGAGGTGGAGAGAGTAAAGAGAAAAATAAACTTTTAGTAAATTATATTTTAATTAACAAATTTAAGGGTATTTTTATTGTTTTATTAAGATTAGATGTATTAGAGATAAATACGTACATTCATCAACCAAATATGGTTGATCATCAAAAGAAACAGAAAAATTAATGAGGTGGAGATGGATTAATGACTTATCGAAAATCTAGCGGTAAATTAATGATAGTCAATTTATTCAAATGTATATTTAAATTTACCTAAAATAAAACATAAGATACTTTTATGAGTAATTCTATGATTACAATTTTCTAAGTAATATGACATTTTGCAGGAAGATAATAACATATTTGGATTCTAACCCAAATTATAAAGACAATATTATTAAAATTATACCATATGTCACTTGTCGATTTACATATTTATGATATATAATTTTTATCTAAACTGATGTTACATATATGTAAATGTAGAATTCAACCAAAAGTTGGGGTGATAGCGAAAAAATTATAGATAATAAAATCAATCATCATCAGTTAATATAATGATTGATACTATTGGGATTTCTTCATATAAATTATATAAGTGTAATGCTATTACTCCAAGTAAAATGACTATTTAATATAAAAAAATTCATTCTAAAGTGTTATAAATTGATTGATTACTTGCTGATTGGTGGCAGGAACTCACTGGAGTTTTTATGGAGAATTGCATGTTACATTACCCAATATATAGAAATATTTTTCCGATGTGGGCTTTGGCAGAGTACCGATCAAGGCTTCTACTACCGGAGATTTTCTAAAACTGTGTGCTAGGGATCAGATTATGATTCTACATAGCTAAAATAGAGACCATAATATCATTCATATATATTTATATATAACCAAAATTATTGTCATTTATGACATATAATTACAGTAGGAAGTATCATAATAATTATGGTATGTAATAATACAAGTACGAAATATCACCCAACTATGTAATTGATTATGATTCTATTATGTTATTCATATTCTTGTATAATAAATTATGACTTTTTGAGCAACATTAAATCAATGAGACTAAGGGCCAATTTGGTAATGTTAGCTTTTAAAATAATTATTGCTAATTATGCTATAAAAATAATTGGTTGTGAAGAGAATCAGTGAAATGTTTGGTAAAAGTTTTTAAAAAATGTTTTGACTTTTATAAGCAGTCGTATGTGTTTGGTAAAACTTATTGTTAAACTGTTGTAAGAATATAAATTATTAAATTAGATATAATGTTGAATTAAATTTATTTATACATTTATAAACATGCATATAAAATATTTTTTATTGTGGATATATAATAATTAACAACTAATATAAATATTTTATATTATTAATTTTGTTTTTTATTTTGTTATCTCAATGTAATTAATAATAATAAAATAATATTTAAAGTTAATGATTTTATTTCCTAATTAATAAGGCCATTTTTAGATTTTTATAATATACATGAGGATATATATGAAATTATATTAAATATAAAACTAATTCTTAAAATCAGATTTTGAAAAGTTATCCCTTCTTTTCAAAATCTGCTATAGGATAGGGTGATTTTATAAAATGTAAATTTTAAAAAAATTTATCAAATGCTGAAATTAGTTTTTATCTTTTCAAAATTAATTTTGAATTTTGAAAATTAATTTTGAATTTTCCAAAAACAATCCAAAATAGACCCTAAATACTTTTTTTGGTTATCTCAACATAATTAATGAAAAAACAATTGCCTATTAGTCAAATAATTAGAACCCCATCTAGTCTTAGATGAAATTTGAGCTTGAATCCAAAATCCTACATGTCGACCATATCATCAAGTTTTTTCCATTGTTTCAAAGGTCATTCCCATTAATGGTATTTTAAATTTATCAACATGATTTTTTGGATTACTTGTTTCAGCATTCGTCTCTTGAATTGCTTCATCCACCTAGACAAAATCTCATATTTTAGATCATGGTGAAATAAAAAGAACTCATAATCGAACTAATCATAAACATCAAAAGAAATTTTTTTCCCTAAATGCCTAATTAAAAATAAATTTGTTTGATATTGAAACGAACATCTTTAATCAATTATATCTATTGCTAATTTTTTTTCAATGATCTTGTTTAACGGAAGTGAAAAATAGACAAAATCAAATGTTGGATCCTTAATTTTATTCTTATATTTTAGAGAGAATCAAATGATTGGCTTATAATTGTGCTACTAATAGTCTTATAAGGTTAAACCGAATTAAAAGTGATCTTATTAATGTTTTCAGTAATTTGGGTTTTAATGTATTTAATAGGGTGTGGTCTTGAATGTGTTAGACTTATGGATAATTTCAATTTCTATGATTGACTGAAATAAGAATACCTAATGATAAATAGGAAAATTATCTGTGTAAGTGGTAGTGGCCCCAGATCACACGTAACATTCTATTCTCTTCCGATTAACCATCATCAAAAAGAGCACACAGAGAAAGTTAAAGGATTCCTTAAGATAACTTGTTGATCTGCAAGGTAAATTGCACCGTACTAGGCAGTAATTGGTGCCTAGTAATTGGTCGTTATGGATTCAGGTACGCTTTCACATATTCAATCATTGATTCTTAGGTGAAATCACATGAATGTTCTTGAAATTTAGGTGATGATTTTCATTAAAGGTTAATTATTTTCTAACATCAAGTCATAATAATTATGAAGAGAAAATAGAAGGAAAGAAAAGACAATATATAATAATATGTTGTATGGCTGTTAATTTTTAGTTTTGTTGTTAATAAAAGTAAAAGCCAGCATTTAATTCATCCATTGATTGGGTTATTGTTGAAGGTTCAAGATTTTATGTAAATTATTATGCAAAAAAATGGGGGCTCTCCATCCTATCCCATGTTTATTTGTTTAATTTTTTTCTTTAATTTAATCATTGTATGAGAGAGGGCTTGATAATTCTCAAATATATAGACACCAGCCAACAACATGTTGATTGGTTTTTGGAGCATGACAGTGTTGGAAGAGTGCTCTGAGCCTTTTCGTAAAAAAAAATAAAAAATAAAAACTAAAAATTGTATGATAATTGAGAATTGAGATGGCAGAAAAATTCGCAAAGGATCATGAGTTCAAATAAACAATCATGGACATGCTAAGCGATACTGCCAACAAAGGTTCGAGCATGACAATTAGAGTTTAAAACTAACGAGAAGGGGTGGCTCTCAACTCATAATTTTTTTGTGTTAAGAGATTATTAGATATTACGAAAATAATGAAAAAATAAGTTATAGATATTGATTTTAGTAGTGGTGGAACTGGCAATCTTTCCATTAAAAAAAAAAAAAAAATCTACTCACAGACAATGACTTTGCTTCAGAAACACGTCCAAGACTCCGAGTCATTTTAGTAGCCAATAAAGTCAAAATGTTGAGTCTCCAGTTTCAGAAGTCTTGCTTCAGGAGCGCGTCCAACACTCCGAGGTCAATTAACCAACAAAGTCAATTAGTCAATACAAAAGGTTGAGTCTCCACCTTCAGAAGGCCGGATAAGGTAAATTAACAAGCTTATCAATTGTCATGAAAAGAAGATAAACTTGAAGGCAAGTAGATTCAACCTCCCTAATTTCTATTCTCTAAGTTGAAAAGGCCCACGATCAATGTGTACAACACGCAAAACTTGAGAAAATTTTAAGTTGAATCGGTCCATGATCGAAGTGTACAAAACGCAGAACTTGTGAAAATAAAACTCGTTCTCACTCCCAAGTATATCATTTTATAAGGTTTTATGACAATTTGTTAAATAGGGATGTCCAACAGCCATGTCGAGCCAGCATGGTCCATTAGAAGTAGGCCTGTGAGGGCACACGGGCCGAGAGATTGGTGTAGTGTAATGTGCCCAAACAGAGTGTTAATATTTGAACCTCTCCATTTGTATCTATAGTCCCTACTAATCACTTTTATTCAAATATTCATTTTATTCTCATGTAGATTTAGTGAAAACACAAATAATTTTTAAGTACACCTACATATTAATCTATTTTTATAAATCCTAGCTTCTATTCTTAAATGATTATCTCTTCTTAAATATATTAATTGATTTTGCAATTAGCGAAAATAGTTTCCGGCTCTCGTTAATCTACCATAAGAGATTTGGTATTCAATTCACGATCCCATAGTAAGGGAACAAAACAGAAAAAGGTCTTCCTTCTACAGTACTCTGTTTCGCTCTGAAAGAAGTACTGTGAATGGAAGTTAAATGAGTCGTCATGACTCCATATGTCACTCACTTGTTGAGTGTTTTGTTTATTCCTTTGAAACATATGTTACGGTTGTGAGTTGGTGAGCTATTAAACGTGGGTAGGAAATTCAGAGGGAGTGAGTGCTTGTGAGTTGGTACGAGAGTCATTACTGCTTGCGAATTTATGTCGTTAAAAGTAATGGATACGGAGGAGCTCATACGGAAGTGTAGTGCTATAACCTTACAAGAAGAAGAGAATGATAAGATCACTTTTGTAGAAAGTACATAAGAGAAAGGATTGAAGCTTGCTGTAAGCTGCTTGGTGGGTAAAACCGTGCTTAATAAAGGAGTCAATATCGAAGGACTAAGAGCTGCGATGCAACAAGTGTGGAGATCTGTTAAAGAATTTAAAGTGGAATGTGCTGGCAACAATGTATTCATCTTCAAGTTCAACTCTGAAGAGGAAAAGAAAAGAGTGTTCATGGGCGGTCCCTGGCATTTTGTTGGAGCTTTGATAGTGATGACAGAACCGAAAGGTATTGGGGATGTTAACGACCAGTCCTTCACGCATGCGTCCTTTTTGGGTACAAATCCATAATGTGCCTATCATGTGTATGCATAAAGGCGCAGTCCAAAAGCTGGGAGAGAAAATTGGAGATGTTGTCATGTTGAGGAGGTTGAAATTGATGAAGATGGGGAATGTATTGGGATATTTGCTCGGCTGAGAATTTCAATAAATAAAACACAGCCTCTTAAGAAGATTTTATTTATTGAATCAGAAGGGAAAAAAGAAGATTCTGATGGCAGTGGTGTATGAGAGATTGTCAGACTTTTGTTTTTGTTGTGCATTTTAGGACACCAGTATAGAGAGTGTCTTAAGTATCGAGGGCAGCCAAAGGAAAAATTGCCATATGGTATCTGGTGGAAAGCCAAAACTGCAGCTGAGAGAGCAAAGCTTAACAGAGATAAAGAAAGATGGAATAATGAGCACCATAAACCAAACTCCTCACCTGCAACTTCAAGGCAACAATGGCACCTGAACCCAGTTCTAGGAAGCAGTTCAGGGGCAACACATGTTGGGAAAAGCAAAAATGCAGAACAAATAAGAGTGAACCATGTGGCAGGAGTAGTTAAAGAGCAATCAATGCAAAGTATTGAAGGATCGACGCAGCAGCTCATAGACTGCAAAATGCAAGCTAGCATAACAGATACTATCGACTCTATTGGAGCCGTGTGCAAAAAGGAGGAAAATAATGGAGGGAAGGAGATTGTAATTGAAAGTGGGAGAGAGAGCTATAAGAAAGTGATTCACAAAAAGAATATGCAACTTCGAGAGCAAAACGACAAGGGGGAAGTGATAAGTGGGCTGAAGAATGCTAATCTAAAGCTCAAGGGGAAAAAATGGAAGTTACAAGCTAGGAACCTAACGAGCAAAGGAGAGAGCACAATTGGCCCACTTCTGACTAAAAGGCTTAGGATTGAGAATACTGAGCCAAGTCCAGAAAAGAAAAGATAAAAAATGGGGAGTCCATGCTATCCTTTAACCAACTTTATTAAAACAAATTCCCCTGCAGCTAAAATCAAGTTGAGCTGGGAGCAGTTTAAGAGAACGACAGTGGAAGATGCAGCAGCAATGCAAGAAGATTTATCGGCAGTGGCTGGTGAATAGCCCCCTCGGAAGCCATGAAAATATTAAGATGGAACGTTCGGGGTTTGGGGAATACCCGGGCATGCCTAGAAGCGAAGAAAAGTCTCCAAAAACACAGACCTCAAATTTTGCTTTTCTGTGAAACCAAATTGTTAGCTGTGCAAGCTAGCGAAGAGTATAAATGACTGAATTTTGAGAATTATTTTGCTGTAAATAGGAATGGCTTAGGAGGAGGACTAGTATTATGTTGGAGTAGAGATATTCGTGTAAACATCAAGTCATTTAGTAATCATCATATGGATGCTGTAGTCCAGTTCGAAAATAGAAAGCAATGGAGGTGCACATGTGTTTATGGTCATCCAGAAATGCAACAAAAACATCATACTTGGACACTACTTCAAAGGCTATCAGGTTTGTTTAATCTCTCATGGTTGTGTTTTGGCGACTTTAATAAAATCTTGAACTTAAATGGGAAGTGTAGTGGGAAAGACCGAAATTTGAATATGGTGACTAGCTTTAGAGAGGTTGTTCAAGCTTGTAATTTAGTGGATTTAGGCTGCACGAGCTATACCTTTACTTCGTCCAACAGTAGATTTGGCCCCCATCTTATTGAAGAGAGATTAGACAGGTTTTTATGAAATACTAACTAGGCAACCCAAGAGGGGGGTGAATTGGGATTTTAAAATTTAAGCTAAGCAAACCACACAACAATTTAATCTATTACCTTAATCAAATTGAAAACAATAAATTCAATCATACACACTATTAAAAGAGTAAGGGAAGAGAAAACAAACACAAGGATTTTTACGTGTTTCGACAATCCCCGCCTACGTCCACGTCTCCAAGCTCACTCGTTTGAGGAATTCACTATCCAAGCCTCCCAAGGCTTCAAGTTTTTACAATTGACTTCCAAGGTGTCAATGAACCTTTACAATCAAGAGATTATCTCACCAATCTCTTCACCCTAAATGTTTCTCACACTTGTACACTCACAATTTGATAAGAAATGAAAATTACAACAATGAAACTCTTTTTAAGAGTGGATATACTAATGATAGCTCAATGAAGATTTAATCTATGATGATTTTTGAATTTGAAGCTCAATATAAGTTGTGTGCACTTGTTATGCTTGCAAAGATTACTAAAAATGAATTGGATTTGAGTTTATATAGTTTGAACTCAAAAACTAGCCGTTATGCACATTTTGGTGATAACCGGCTTACCGTTTATGGAATCCGGCTAGCCGCTTTTATGTTACCGTTACAACAAAAATTTAAATTTCAGAACATCCGGCATGCCGCTTACGATATCTGGCTTACGATATCCGGATAGCCGTTTATGCTCCAGAAACTCACTGCCCAACATCCGGATAGCCGCTTACCAAATCCAGATAGCCGCTTACCAAATCCGGATAGCTGTTTTCCATCCGGAGAGTTTCTGCCAATATCTGGCTAGCCGCTTGTCACATCCGGTTAGCCGCTTGCTACAATAACTACTATAGTGAATTATTTTTTAAAATTACAGTTTTACTCCAAAATTTTTCATAACTGTACTATGGCCTAAAATGTTATAAATTTTACAAATATGTCCAATTTCAGAATGTTTAAATAATGCTTGCTATTCCCAAAACTTTTTAAATTTATGATATGGCCCAAAATGCTATGAAGCGTTTCAAATAAGTTTTTCTCCAAAATTTCAAACAATACTTGTTGATTTCAAAGTTTTCAAAACTCTTTCAATTAAACCATAAACTTGAAAAAACAATTGATTTCATAAAATCATTTTTCCATTAAATATAAAACTTTTATAATGTGAAAGTAATGATTTATTTAAAATGTATAAAAAATAATTTGAGCTTAAAAAATTAATTATTCTTAATCTTATTTGTTATCATTAAAATCAACATTATGAGAGCATATATGTTAACATTTTATGTAGTAGATTTTGGGTTAATAGCTTCTATGATCCTCCAGCTACAAATTTGTTAACGGTGGGTTCTGATCACTACCCAGTGCTTATGGAAGTACAAGAGAGATGTAAAGATGTGAATTATATTAGAAAATCTTTTCCTAGGGTTCATTACGAAGATATGTGGAGTGCTTATGATGCTTGCAAGAGCATAGTCCAAGAGGAGTGGAATACATATGGGAATTGGAATCATGGGAATTCTGTGCTTAAATTTAAAAAATCAGCCAAAAACTCTATGGCTAGGCTTAAATGGTGGAGTACCCAGGAATTTGGGGGACGAGATAAAGAATTAGAAAGGTTGATGAAGCAACTAAAAATGGGGTAAAACAGAATTTTAAGCATTATGACAGTGGTGATGAGATTAAAATATCAGAGAAGAGGATCAATAATTTGTTGATTGATGAAGAAATGTACTGGAAACAAAGATCGAGAGCTGACTGGCTAAAAGAGAGGGACAAAAACACCAAGTTATTTCACGCCAAAGTTTCAGTAAAGAAGAGAAAGAATAAAATTTAGGGGATTGAGGATAGACAAGGAAACTAGACAGAGGAGAGTGGTGAAGTGGAAGCAGAGTTTTGTGAGTATTTTCAAGCTATTTTTACTTCCTCAAGGCCATGTCAAGGTCAAATAGATGTTGCATTAGAGGGATTGTTGCCAAAAGTGACTCAAGACTTAAAGAACTTGCTAGATCAGTCGTTCACATCCGAGGAGATCTCAGATGCTTTGAATCAAATGTGCCTAACAAAGGCCCCAGGACCTGATGGATTTCCAGTTGTATTTTTTTAGAAGCATTGGCATGCGGTGGGACGTGGCATCATTGAAACATGTCTGCACATTCTGAATGAGCAAGATACTTTTCCCAATTGAACCACACTTATATTGCTTTAATTTCAAAGGTTCACAAGCCTAAAAAAGCTACTGAATTTAGACCCATCAGTCTTTGTAATGTAATTTACAGAATTATTGCTAAGATTATGGCAAATAGAATAAAGCCTATCCTTGCTCAGATTATTTCACCCACCCTTAGTGCATTAATACCCAATAGACTTATTACTGACAATATCATTATTGGTTATGAATGCCTCCATAAAATTAAGCAAAGTAAAGAGAATAGAAATTGGTTAGTAGCTTTAAAGTTAGATATTAGTAAAGCCTATGATAGGGTAAAATGGGTGTTTTTGAAGCAAGTAATAATAAGGTTAAGCTATCCAAATAGGTGGGTAGATTTGGTAATGAATTGTATCACCACATCATCTTTCTCTGTAATCATTAATGGAAAGCCAAAAGGAATGATTTATCTTCAACGAGGCCTTAGACATGGTTGTCCGGTGTCTCCATATTTGTTCATTTTATGTGCAGAAGCATTCTCCAACATGTTGCTGCAGGTAGAGCAAAATCATCTCATTCAAATGCTGAAATTTAGGAAAGAGATCACTATCTCCCACTTACTTTTTGCTGATGACAATTTGGTGTTCACAAAAGCCTCAGTTAACAATTGCAAGAACCTAAAAACCATTTCTGATTGCTATGTTACAGCCTCGGGACAACTTTTTAACTACGATAAGTCATCTTTGGTTTTCAGTGGAAAAATTCCAGTGGATAAAGTTGATGCAATCAAGAATATTTTTCAACTTAATGTGGTGTCTAGACACGAAAAATATTTAGGCCTTCCGTCTATGGTAGGAAGCAATAAGATAAGCTTCTTTAACGAAGTGAAACTCAAAGTAGTGAGCAAGATTGCGAATTGGCAACGTAGATTTTTTTCAAGTGGAGGTAAAGAAATCCTTATCAAAGTTGTGGCTCAAGCAATACCGGCCTATGCAATGAGTGTTTTTAAGCTTCCTATAAGGCTATGTATGGATATACAAAAGGCAATGGCTGAGTTTTGGTGGAGATCAAAGGAGGACAAATGCAGAATCCATTGGGCAAGGTGGGAAAAAATAAGTCATGCTAAGAGTCGAGGAGGCCTTAGTTTTAAAGAAATGTCCAGCTTTAATCAGGCATTGATGGCAAAAGAATGGTGGAGATTGTTGTAATATCCTGAATTGTTAGTTACCAAAATGCTGAAGGTCATGTATTACAAGAACTCTGAATTCCTGCAAGCTCAGGTTGGATTAAACCCTTTATACATATGGAGGTCTATACTGTGGGGAAGACAAATTTTACAAAGAGGAGTTAGGTGGAGGATTGGGAATAGAGAAAAGATACATATTTATAAAGAAAATTGGATTCCAAGACCAGAAACCTTCAAGCCACTCTCTACTCAAAATTTGCCAGCAGAAGCTACTGTTTTAGAGCTCATTAATATAAAAATTCAGTGGGATCAAGGGAAAGTGAAGCAGTGGTTCATAGAAGATGATGCAAATGAGATTTCAAGAATTCTGCTGCCTAGAAGACCAGGAATGGATGAAATCATTTGGCATTTTGATAAAACAAATGTTATATTCCGTCAAGAGTGGATATCAACTAGCCTTAAAAATCAAGAATCCTGATAAGCCAAGTTGCTCATCCAAAGGCCTTCATCGCTGGAACCTTTTATAGACACTGCAATTACCAAAAAAGATAAAAAAACTTTATGTGGAGAACATTTCAAAATCTACTGCCTGCGACTGAAAACTTATGGAAAAGGAAGCTACGGCCTGAGCCAGTCTGCCAAATTTACAAACAAGGAACGGAAAGTACATCTCACGCTTTGATATACTGTAAAAGAGCCAAAAAGATTTGGATTCATGCCCCCTTTGAAACATGTTTTCCAGATGCTATTAACCTTGACATGTTGGATATTATGCATGTAATGGCGAAGAAGCTAAACAAGTCAGATATTGAAATCTTTATTGCTCTTTGCTGGGTTATCTGGTATAGTTGGAATAATCAACTTTTTGAGGGAAAAATGTTGGATCCTTTCCTAACTGTGACAAGAGCAGAGGCTGTAGTGGAAGCTTATAAAAGAGTGAAACAACAAGGGTAAGGATTAGAGGCAAAGCATAACTCAAAGACACAGCAGAATTGGATCCCTCTGCTTGATAATGTATTCAAGGTTAATGTTGATGCTACTGTTAACTCCGAAAATTAATTAATAGGATTGGGGGTAGTGATCGGAGACTCCAATGGCAAAGTTATAGTTGCTGCTGTCAAATCCACGCAATTCATAATGTAAAGATGATAGAAGCCAAAGCTGTAGAATGGAGCTTAGTTGTGGCAAAGAGTGAATCCCTTCACTATCTAATAGTGGAGTCCGATTGTCAAGATGTGATGAAGTTGGTAAACAACAAAGATGGTAGCAAAACATAGATTATGTAGGTGATTTCGGAAATCCAAAACCAAAGCAAGGAATTCTAGAATGTTAGTATCCATTACACCCCTAGATCATGTAATGTTATACCCATTCCTTAACTAAATTAGCATTAGGGAGTAATCAATTTATTGTATGGCTGGAACCTCTGCCAGCTGAAATTGAATCTGTATTCTCAAAGTTAAGTTAATGAAATTGTTACTTTTCTTCTAAAAAAAAAATTCACGACCTCATAGGAATTGTTAGAACCCAATGAATGACCTTATGTTTCTTGCTAATGTAGAGATGAAGATATTCATCTCAATGGCTGTAAGTATGGCTAGCGCAACATGATCTACATACAAAGCAACCCTATCTAAACTTAATGGTATCATCAATTCCATCAGTAATTGCTTGTCCAATTGCAAAAGTTATATTAGTTACCAAATACTTCTTCGAACTCCCCTCGCTAACATCGTGAGCTCTCTAATTTAATAAACACAGACTCATTCACCAATATATTGATGTTCTGCATAAAAACTAGAATAATTTTCTTGTTGGAGGAACGTGACTGTTGTGCAAATTTTAATGTACTCGCAAGCGCACGAATTTATTGTAGTATAGACTAATGGTGACGAGTGTCGATCCCACGAGGAGGTGGATTTTAATTGTGTATAGAATTAATTTTGTAAATGGGTTGTTGGATTTATGGTGGAAATGATTTGGTATATGCTAAAACTTAAATTAAAATGGCGAGAATAAATTATAAAATTGGAATTGCAATGGCGAGAATAAATTGAAGATAATTCTATTGAAATGACGTACTTGGGTATCTGGATCCGTATCAACATGCATCATGGGCTAAATAATCCGTATTAATGCCAATTAAATCATGAGGGGGGAATCCACACCTCATGAACCACGCTCTAATCAATATGGTGCTAAGGGCTTATCGTGCCAAATAATAATAACCTTATACTAGAGAGCCGGTGTAACCAAGGCGGTATCTAGACAAGACTATTATTATTTGTCGACGAGAAGTCAAAACATCCACAAAAATTAGAGGGGAAGAGAAAATAAATTTACCAAATTAAGCCCATGACACATGTTGAGACTTCACCTTCAACCCAAGCTTGAAAGAAAATTAGCCACTCATAATTGAACTAGGGGCAAAATGGGAATTTATTAAAATACGAAGAAAATACAAGATGGAGAAGGAATTACAGAAAACAGAGTCCAAAAATGGATTCAGAGATATCAAATTAGGGGGGGGAGGCCCCCTTTTTATAGATACATGGAGTAAATCATGGCCATCGGATTAAAAACAGTTTGGACGCTCAGGATTGCGCCACGTCATCAGTCAACAGTCCACGGTTTGACCACGCGGATGAACAGTAACACGGTTTGGTTGAAAATAATCCTGTGTAATGCATGCACCGTACGCGAGATTTTTCGTCCACTGATATGCTGCCACGTCACCATCAACAGTACATAAGAATTTTAGTCCAACAGGATCGTGACACCTCATCAGTCAATGCCACATCATCGGTCAATGCCACGTCATCATCCGTCTATGTGAACAGTGTCGTGAACAGTAACGTATACAGTACCGTACACGTGAATAGTACCGTACACGTGAATAGTGCCATTTTTCCTTTTATGCTCCTCCTAAGGTTTTCGACCGTCCTGAGTTCAAAAGTGATGTCCGTTTTGCCGTCTGATCTCTCCTTTATTGTGAAATGACTATAATGCCCCTAAAATACATAAAATACTTAATTAAAATAAAACACATGTAATTAAATTACAAGAAGGTTAAATATATAAAAGTAAGGGTTGTTAGTAAGACTTAAAATGTAAAATGACGGTTTTCTCCTTTATAAATATGCATTTTCTAACACTCAACACACCCCCCAACCAGCTTATTGCTAGTCCCTAGCAAATAAAGCGAAAACAAAATTCAAATTCAAAATAATTTTTTTTTTGTTTTAATAGAAACACTCGTATTTATTCCATCAGATTAATGATAGCAATCAAATAAAAGTATAAGCATTATCTCCAGTCTAAAGCAACATCACACCCACATCAACCATCCACATGAATTAGCCCAGTAGACTTTGTTTTAGCTACTCTCAAGAATGACATGTCAAACCCCAAAATCTCACTGGAAGTAGTGACACTCTCACAAATAAATTAATCTCAATAAAAATAGTCACTCCAATGAATGGTAATTGAGAGAGAAAATAATAAAGAAGTGATATCACATGCTCTCACCAAGATGAAATAAATATGCCCTCAGCTTAGAAATAATACGATCTCAAGTCAAATAAAATGTTAGTCAACCCACTTTATTTATCTTTTTTTTTTTTTAATTATGCATCACTACATCTTTTTAGCCCATATAACTAGCTTCTACTTCAAACTATAGTTCCCTAAAATCAAGAAGGACTTTTATTAGGGCGAAACGTAGGCTAGGGACATGGCTAACAAAGAAGGAAAATAAGGAAAACAAAGTGTATGTTTGAGAAAAATGCGGAGAATTTTTTTTTTTTTTTGGAAGTTGCAAGGTGGATTTCACCTATTTTTATTCTTTTGAAACAACAACTTTTGTTTTTGTTTTTATTTTTTATTTTTTTTGCTTTTATTTGGCATAACTTCACTGAACAAAATAATTATTTACATTTTCTCAAACATAAATAGGTGATGGAACTTATAAGATATCGGGTAATACTCCAAATCGGAGTGGGTCAAGATGATAAGTTGACAAAGAAAAGGTTTTTTTTTTTTTTTTTTTTTTTTTTAAAGGCTCAAAAGGGTTAACTATGGATATTAAATAAAAGGGATGGCTTGAAAGGCTCAAACGGATCAAAGATGGCCTCTCCATCGTCTTTTAGGGCTCTAAATAATCTTCCATATCTACTAGTTAGATGGGCCTCCAAATGTAGCAACACACTCTTTTTTCTTTTTCTTTTTTCTCTTTTTTTTTATTTTACAATTTTTTTTTTAAGGGTTAACTCAAAAGTAATTTAGAGATCGTGTATAAAATAATAAACTGCTAAGCTGTATAAAGAGTGGGCAAAAGGGTTATTCTCCAAGAAAAATAATAGGCTCAAAAACTCACTTGGTACTTATTATGACATGTTCATTCCTTCAAGCAACTCACATTTGTCTCCGACATCAACATGTAAAGTAGCAAACATAGCGTAACATCACTTAAGACCAAAGATAATACAAATACTAAAATTTGAAATTAATCATGTCATCCAATGTTAAAACAAATCACACATTTTTTTTTTTTAAACATCATTCTGCCCCCCAACCTATTCTAAACATGAAAGGAAAATATGCATGCAGAAATGTGAAAATGATGTATAAAAATTAATTAGAAAAGTTACACGTAAAATGATAGAAAACGAAAATGATTTTTTTTTTAAAAGAAGATGCGTTTCTAGAGGAACTACACTCCATATTCAGCCATCTTCGACTCAAAAGTTGGAAAATGTATATTTATAGAGGAGAAATTAAAGAAGAAAAATAAACATAAACACATAATAAAGAAAAAGAAAATGTCTGAATTTTTTTTTTTGAATTTTTTTTTCAAACAATGAAGATGCGTTTCTAGAGTAACTACACTCCATATTCAGCCATCTTCAACACAAAAAGTTAGCAACAGTTAGTTTCTACAACAAAAAATTAGTAAAAACTTAACCAAAATTCCACAATTGTCGACTATTCCCTCCCCCCAACCAGAACGAAACATTGTCCTCAATGTTTGAAATGAAAGAAGTAGAGTTTAGAAGACATCACCTGGGTGGTGCAACACAGAAGAAAATATTTACAGGCGGAGAGTTAAATCTAATTTGTACTTCTTACTGCGGCTACTGTTACCATCATTATTTGGACGCTCCAACACAAAGGTCCAGGGGTCTGGCTCCGGTCGATAAGCTTGTAACATATCAAGTAGCTCATTAGCAGTGTGAGCACAAATAAAGAGTTTTTTCGCATTAGAGGGAATGAAATAGTTTTTTATTGCATGGTTAAGAAATGCGATAAAGCCATCATAAAAGTTATTGACATTTAACAAACCGATGGGTTTCTGGTGAATGTGTAGATGGGCCCAAGATGCTAGTGTCATAAGTGCCTCTAGTGTTGCAAGATCTCCTGGAAGGAAAATAAAAGCATCAGCATAATTAAGCATTTCAGTTATTCTTTCTTGCATACCTGAGACGACTAACTCTTCTCCAGTTGATGAGTCAGACGAACTGCCCAATGGTTTTAGGACTCTTGGGATGATGCCTAACACTTGACTTCCTCTGATAAAAGCTGCTTCTGAGACCATTTTTGATAACCCTCGATTACCTCCTCCATACACCAAGTGTAATTTTCTCGCTGCTATGCTTCGACCAAGATCTATGGCTGCCTCAACGAACTCTTTATGTTTGCCATAGGTAAATCCAGAAAGCACACAAATGTTCTTGAATTGTCTATTGGGAGTAGCTGCCATTGTGATACTTCTCGAAAACAATTTGTGAGTGCTTGACAAAAAAGAAATCACATTTAAGAGTCTTGGTGATAGTGGGTCATGGTTGTGTATGAGGTAATATGTCAGTGTCAAATAACGCGTAAAGCACGTGGCTCGCAAGTCAAAAAGAAAACAGTAAAAAGGAAAAAGCAAACAGTAATAAAATTATTAAAGACAATAATGCAAACAATAAGACAATAGTGAAATAAAATAACAATAAAGTAAAAGGATATTTACAGGTAGTTGCGACTGTGGCTCACATCTTCCTCTGGTTTTACGTCCAGAAACGGCTTGAACGCCCTCTATGGGTCGAGGATAGGCTTCCTATCCAGTTTTCTTATAAACTGGCAAATAGGGTCGTTTATAGTCAGATTCCCGAGACTATATCGTGCATGCTCTTTCTGGAATAACGGCCATAACTGGAGAATCGCTCCTTGCACATATCCACTGGGATGCGTTTCAAGAGACAAAAGGATATCATCCAATGACTCCTTATTCAAGCCATCCCTAATGAATTGAATCTTATCTTCCCTGTTATCAGACACCATTCCTAAAGAACATGGGTTTTTATTGCAACTCATTCTGGCACACTTATGACAAGCAACAGAAATTCTTCGAGCTCGTCGTTTTCTTGCATAATTTCCTTTACCACAACCAGGCATGTATGCAATAAATTTTGGAGGTAACTCACCTGCCGATCGTACTTTAGCCTCGATTAACCAACGGATGTCAGCAGGTATGTTATTCCTCATGAGTAATCGCATGCGTTCGGACCGAGCTTTATAGATCGTAAGGAGGGCATTCTGAGGAAGTGAAGGGAATCGCTTGTGAAGCTTCGCTAGAATCTCGTTTCTGTCCATACCTTCGCCTCAGAATATCAGTTATTATGGGAAACTGAAGTAACCGACTTGATTGTCACGGAGTACCGTTATCCGCCATTTCACCGGGGTAACAAACTAAAGCACACAAATAGAAAAACAAATTAAAACACACAAAGAAAATTAAAATCGTCCTCTTATTGAATTTACCTCAAGCTCCAACTGGATGTCGTAAACACTTCTCTCAATGTCTCTGAGTTGGTGTTCTAAACCCTCAACATAGGCTACTAACTCTGGTGGTTGTAGAGCCCAAATGCGATGTGTTTTACAAAATTGAATCTGTCTTTTGAGATGAGTTTTGACACGTTGAAGTGGTTTAAGAATGTTCAGGAGGAACGGTCTAAGTATGAGACTCATGATTAAAAATGATAAGAGAAAACTTAATGGTAAAATAAACACACTTATGCAAAAACAATTTCAATTAGTAAAAGAATAATAATAAAAAGAAAGAAAGAAAAATCAAATCAACGAAAAGAAAAAAAATCAATTCAAATTTGGTGGGTCACTCAAATTTATTTCGGTGTCTTCATTATGTGGTTGGTACTCTAGATATGGCTTTAATCTTTGACCATTAACTTTAAACGTGACACCATTCTTTGGGTCTTTAATTTCAATTGCCCCATGTGGAAAAACAGTATGAACAATAAATGGGCCAGACCAACGAGAACGTAACTTACCTGGGAATAGGTGCAAGCGAGAATTGAATAAAAGCACTTTCTGACCTGGAGTGAACGATTTTCTCATAATTTGCTTATCATGGAAGACTTTCATTCGTTGCTTGTAAATCTTGGCATTTTCGTACGCGTCATTGCGAATTTCTTCAAGTTCTGCCAGCTGCAATCTTCTTTCTGAGCTAGCTTGCTGCATGTCAAAATTGAATTTCTTGATGGCCCAATATGCACGATGCTCGAGTTCCACAGGTAGGTGGCAAGCTTTTCCATACACTAGCCTGTAGGGTGACATCCCAATCGGGGTCTTGAAAGCCGTTCTATATGCCCATAAGGCATCATCAAGTCTTAATGACCAATCTTTTCTGTCCGGCCTCACCGTTTTTTCTAATATGTGCTTTATTTCTCGATTGGAGATCTCAACTTGGCCACTGGTTTGCGGATGATACGGGGTCGCCACTTTGTGTGTGATTGAATACTTTGTCAAAAGAGCTTTGAATGCTTTGTTACAAAAGTGGGCACCACCATCACTGATTATTGCTCGAGGGAATCCAAAGCGCGAGACAATGTTGCTTTTCAAAAATCCTATCACCACCTTGTGATCATTGGTCCTACATGGAATTGCTTCTACCCATTTTGAGACGCAGTCAACACCAACCAATATGTATTGATGGCCAAAAGAAGGGGGAAAGGGTCCCATGAAGTCGATACCCCATACGTCAAAAATCTCAACCACTAAAATTGGATTTAGTGGCATCATGTTCCTTCGTGTAATGCTCCCCATTCGTTGACACCTATCACATGAAGAACAGAAAGTGTAAGCGTCTCGAAATATAGATGGCCAATAGAAACCACATTGTAAAACTTTAGTCGCTATCTTCTTAGCACTGAAATGGCCTCCACAAGCTTGTTCATGGCAGAATGAAAGGATATTCTGAATTTCACTTTCTGGGACACATCGTCTAACAATTTGATCCGCACAATACTTGAACAAATACGGGTCATCCCAAAAGAAATTCTTTATCTCTGCAAAGAATTTAGCCTTGTCTTGCTTGGTCCAATGCTCTGGAAGTTTACCTGTAACAAGATAATTAACTATATCAGCATACCAAGGTAATACTTCCACACTCATTAATTGTTCATCTGGAAATGACTCATTTAATGGTAATTGTTCTATAATTGTGTCAAAATGGAGACGAGAGAGGTGGTCCGCCACAACATTTTCTGTCCCTTTTTTATCTTTGAATTCCAAGTCAAATTCCTGCAAAAGTAACACCCAACGAATTAGTCTGGCTTTTGCATCTTTCTTTGTGAGAAGATATTTAAGAGCAGCATGATCTGTGAATATAATTATTTTACAACCAATGAGATATGATCGAAATTTTTCCAATGCAAACACTACTGCTAGCATTTCTTTTTCAGTAGTTGAATAGTTCAACTGTGCATCATTCAATGTCATACTAGCATAGTAAATAACAAGGGGAATTCGATCAACTCTTTGTCCTAATACTGCTCCTACTGCATAATCAGATGCATCACACATGAGCTCAAATGGTAATTTCCAGTTCGGGGCCTGAATGATGGGTGATGATGTCAACAATTGCTTTAATTTTTCAAAAGCCATAAGACATGAATCATTAAAGATAAAAGGTACATCCTTAGCAAGTAAATTGCATAAGGGTCTAGAAACTTTGCTAAAATCTTTAATGAAACGTCTATAGAAACCAGCATGCCCAAGGAAAGATCTTACTTCTCTGACTGTTTTGGGTGGAGGAAGATTAGAAATGAGATCCACCTTGGCTTTGTCAACCTCAATACCTTTGCTCGAAATGATGTGACCGAGAACAATACCTTGTTTTACCATAAAATGACATTTCTCCCAATTTAAGATCAAGTTCTTCTCGATACATCTCTGCAGAACTAGTGTTAGATGATGTAAACATTGATCAAATGAATCACCAAAGACAGAAAAGTCATCCATAAAGACTTCAAGAAATCGTTCAACCATATCAGAAAAAATGCTTAGCATGCATCGTTGAAATGTAGCAGGTGCATTGCATAATCCAAATGGCATTCTCCTATATGCAAATGTGCCAAAAGGGCAAGTGAAAGTAGTTTTCTCTTGATCTTTTGGTGCTATGGGAATCTGATTATATCCTGAGTAGCCATCTAGAAAGCAATAAAATTCATAGCCTGCTAATCTATCAAGCATTTGATCAATAAATGGTAAAGGAAAATGGTCTTTACGTGTGACAGAATTCAACTTTCTATAATCAATGCATACACGCCATCCTGTAGTTACTCTAGTGGGTATCAATTCATTATCAGCATTGGTAACTACTGTGACTCCTGACTTTTTAGGGACAACTTGTACAGGACTGACCCATGAACTATCAGAAATTGGGTAAATGATACCTGCATCTAATAGCTTAAGGACCTCAGTTCTAACAACTTCTTTCATGTTAGGATTTAACCGACGTTGCATCTCCCTAGTAGTTTTAGCATTTTCATCAAGGTGAATGTAATGCATGCAATCTACTGGGTTTATACCTTTAATATCTGCTATGGTCCATCCTAATGCTTCTTTGTGCTCTTTTAAAACATCCAACAACTTACCTTTTTGTTCGTCATTTAGGGATGATGAGATGATTACCGGCAGAGTACTTTCTTCTCCCAAAAACGCATATTCCAAAGTGTTGGGCAATGGTTTGAGCTCGAGTTTCGGTGGTGATTCTGATGATGGAATGAGTTGCTTCTCTGATGGTGCTAGTTGCTCAACTCTTGACTTCCATTTATTAGTGTCCATAGATGGTGCTGAGTCAAGCAGGGCATTGACCTCATCAACCGATCTGTCAATATCAAAATCAAAACCAAAGTGAGTTAAACATGTTTGTAAAGGATCATCACTAAGGTTTGAAAGAAAAGTGTCATCAACTAATGCTTCGATTAAATCCACATCAACAATTCCATCATCTGCACTGTGAGGTTGTTTGGCAATGTTGAAGATGTTCAGCTCCATAGTCATGTTGCCGAAGGACAACTGCATATTTCCAGTTCTACATTGAATGTGAGCATCCGCAGTTGCCAAGAAAGGTCGGCCTAGAATAATGGGGATGTGCTTCCTTGAATCCTGTATTGGTTGAGTGTCAATTACAATGAAGTCAACAGGAAAATAAAATTTGTCTACCTGGATAAGCACGTCCTCCACAATACCACGAGGTATTTTTGTGGACCGATCTGCAAGTTGTAACACCACTGGAGTTGGGTGTAATTCTCCCAGTCCAAGTTTCACAAACACAGAGTAAGGCAATAAATTTACACTAGCTCCTAAATCCAACAAAGCATTCTCAATTGTGTGGTTCCCTATACTACATGAGATAGTGGGGGAGCCTGGGTCTTTGCATTTTAAAGGAATTTTATGTTGGAGTATAGAACTAACGTTTTCTGTTAAAAATGCCTTCTTTTGAACATGCATGTTTCTCTTTTTAGTACACAAATCTTTAAGAAACTTGGCATAAGATGGAACTTGCTTTATAGCATCAAGTAAAGGGATGTTAACACTTACCTGTTTGAAGATTTCGAGAATCTCACCTGTAGATTTTCCCTTTTTTCCTTTCGCTAACCTCTGAGGAAATGGAGCTTTGGGAACGTATTCTCGTGGGTTGGCTTCTTCTCTCTCCTCCGGTGGTGAGTCCTCAACGTTTACAGGTACAATTTGATTTTCCTTTGTCACCGGCATCTCCACTTTGTTGTCGACTTCTTTTCCTTTTCGCAAGGTCATTACTGCTTTGACCTCTCCATGCTGCTGTGGTGAACTGGTACTTGCTTCATGCACTCCTTTAGGGTTAGGCACTGGTTGACTTGGAAACTTACCTTTCTCAATGGTCATTGCCAAGGTCTGAACTGAAGAAGCAAGTTGTCCCACCATCTTCTCGAGGCTTGAAACTGATTGGGCTTGTGAATTGAAGCCTGCTCTCAACTCATTTCGTAGTCCATCAATGGTGCGATTCTGTTGCTCAATCGTGGAGTGAGTAACATTCTTGAAATTTTGGAATGCATCCTCCCATGGTCTGGGTTGAGAGTAGTTCTGGTTCTGATTGTATGGTCTGAATGGGGGCTGAGAGGCTTGAGGAACTTGAGGAATTTGTTGCATTGGTGGAGCTGGAGCTGCTGGTCCATTCTGTTGGAATCCTTGAGACCATGAAAAATTGGGGTGGTCTCTCCATCCAGGGTTATATGTGTTGGAGTATGGGTTGTAATTTGATGGCTTTCTCATTACACCTATGGCATTGGCTTGATCTGAGTATGAGTCCTGGTCATGTGGTTTTGTTGATTTAGCAGTCGATAACGATGCTATTTGTCGAGCAAGACCTTCAACCATCTCCTTAACTTCTTTGATTCCCGAAGTTGACTCGCCAATTTGAAACTCATTTACTCCCTTAATTCGTCTAGTATTCCTGAGTGATCGACTCCGTTGTTGGGAATTATCCGCTTGTCGCTGGAAGAATTTCCAAATCTCTGATGCACTTTTTGACATTAGCTCTCCTCCACTTGTCGCCATTAGCCATTCTTGCACATTTGGCAATAATCCCTCCAAAAAGTATTGGCATTGGTGCCATTTCTCGTACCCATGATGTGGACACTTCAAGAGTAGCCCATTGAATCGCTCCCATGTTTCGAAAAATTGCTCGTCCTCTCTCTGGGTAAACTCCGAGATTTCCCTGCGAATAGCATTGGTTTTATGCACTGGGAAATATTTATTTAAAAATTTTGTAACCATTTGTTCCAATGATGAAATGCTATTGGCAGGTAAAGTATTTAACCATGAACGAGCTCTATCCTTTAAAGAAAATGGGAATAGTCTAAGTTTGACATCATCGTCTGAAAAATTTTCATATTTAAAAGTTTGACAAATGGCATGAAAATCATTCAGATGATTATATGGATCCTCATTTTCTAGGCCATAAAATGTGGGGAGACAATTTAGCACACTAGGTTTTAATTCGAAACTCCTAGCAGCTACATTTGGGTATCTTATGCATGATGTACTCAAATTAGCTAAGGGACTGAAGTAGTCCTTAAATGGCCTCTCTTGTGGTTGCAAATCCATTTTATTTTTAACGTGTTTGTGTGTGCGAAGTGTTTTTTCTAATTCAAGGTCTATAGGTTCAAGATTAGGTAATAATGACCTACGACCATGCATGCAAAATAAATAAAATAAAAATAAAGATGCAAACAAAACAAAAAATAAAGATGGGAACAAAACAAATAAAAATAAAGAAGATGGAGAAATTACGATACTAACCTTATTGCGCTATTACAACCTTTCTATAAAAATACACAAAAATAAATACGTGAAAGAAATTAACTAAATATTAAATTAATAAGATAAACAAAAAAAAATTACAAAGAAAAATAAATGGAAAATTAAATTACAGAATTTTAAAGAAGAGAAAAAGAAAAGAAATACTAACCTTTAAATGTAGATTCACTTTTTTTTTCTTTTTTTTAATAATAAAAAAAATACAAGAAAACAAATAAAAGAAATTATTCACAAAAATTAATTCTATGAATTAAAATTACTTACCTCCCCGGCAACGGCGCCAAAAACTTGTTGTGCAAATTTTAATGTACTCGCAAGCGCACGAATCTATTGTAGTATAGACTAATGGTGACGAGTGTCGATCCCACGAGGAGGTGGATTTTAATTGTGTATAGAATTAATTTTGTAAATGGGTTGTTGGATTTATGGTGGAAATGATTTGGTATATGCTAAAACTTAAATTAAAATGGCGAGAATAAATTATAAAATTGGAATTGCAATGGCGAGAATAAATTGAAGATAATTCTATTGAAATGACGTACTTGGGTATCTGGATCCGTATCAACATGCATCATGGGCTAAATAATCCGTATTAATGCCAATTAAATCATGAGGGGGGAATCCACACCTCATGAACCACGCTCTAATCAATATGGTGCTAAGGGCTTATCGTGCCAAATAATAATAACCTTATACTAGAGAGCCGGTGTAACCAAGGCGGTATCTAGACAAGACTATTATTATTTGTCGACGAGAAGTCAAAACATCCACAAAAATTAGAGGGGAAGAGAAAATAAATTTACCAAATTAAGCCCATGACACATGTTGAGACTTCACCTTCAACCCAAGCTTGAAAGAAAATTAGCCACTCATAATTGAACTAGGGGCAAAATGGGAATTTATTAAAATACGAAGAAAATACAAGATGGAGAAGGAATTACAGAAAACAGAGTCCAAAAATGGATTCAGAGATATCAAATTAGGGGGGGGAGGCCCCCTTTTTATAGATACATGGAGTAAATCATGGCCATCGGATTAAAAACAGTTTGGACGCTCAGGATTGCGCCACGTCATCAGTCAACAGTCCACGGTTTGACCACGCGGATGAACAGTAACACGGTTTGGTTGAAAATAATCCTGTGTAATGCATGCACCGTACGCGAGATTTTTCGTCCACTGATATGCTGCCACGTCACCATCAACAGTACATAAGAATTTTAGTCCAACAGGATCGTGACACCTCATCAGTCAATGCCACATCATCGGTCAATGCCACGTCATCATCCGTCTATGTGAACAGTGTCGTGAACAGTAACGTATACAGTACCGTACACGTGAATAGTACCGTACACGTGAATAGTGCCATTTTTCCTTTTATGCTCCTCCTAAGGTTTTCGACCGTCCTGAGTTCAAAAGTGATGTCCGTTTTGCCGTCTGATCTCTCCTTTATTGTGAAATGACTATAATGCCCCTAAAATACATAAAATACTTAATTAAAATAAAACACATGTAATTAAATTACAAGAAGGTTAAATATATAAAAGTAAGGGTTGTTAGTAAGACTTAAAATGTAAAATGACGGTTTTCTCCTTTATAAATATGCATTTTCTAACACTCAACACACCCCCCAACCAGCTTATTGCTAGTCCCTAGCAAATAAAGCGAAAACAAAATTCAAACACTCGTAGCCCAGCACACACGATGACAACGGCACGCGCAGCCCGCGCGGCGGTAGCCCAGCAGGTCGCACCACACACTACAGTAGCTCAGCAGGTCGCACCACACACTGCAGTAGCTCGCTCGCTTTCACTCTCTCTCTGAAGGCACACACAGCAGCAACAACCCCTCTCTTTCACGCTCGTTTAGTCGCTCTCACTTTCTCCGTCTCTGGTCCCCATCTCACCCTCCAATCTAAATTATTGTCATTGCAGCCACGTTCAGCAGTTGCCATCGCGCCGGCAGCTGAGACAATGAGTTGAGATTCCACTTTTTAATTTTTTCATTAATTTTTTGTCTGAATTAGATTAATCAAATACTCAAATTAATTGAGTTGTGAGTAATACTGTAATAAGTTAATTTGCCCCGCATCCCCTAAAGAAGGTAAGCAACTCCATTTTTAGGGTTCATGTAGTAGTTGTCTTGCCTGAATCGCCTTAGTAATCATAAGGTCGGTTTTCTCAAGAAGGGTAACTTCGATCTTTTGGCATTTTCAGTGCTTCTTCCAAATCTCTCTTCACTGTAGCTTGCTTCTGCATGTGATTAGAGGGCCAAGAATTTATCTTAAGGGCGAATCATATTATGTTTCATTTCTCTGTTTGACCCTTTTAACTTTTGAATTTCAACATTATGCGTTTTGTGTTCCGTTAGTTGTTTTATCAAATACATAGGCCTCTGGGCTTTAGACACTAGTGTTTAAAATTGCCATCTAGTTTTTATGGTATCTTTGAGCAGGGGTTTCGCTTCATTTGCTTGAATATATAAAAGATCAGTTTTCATTGTCATGCATCAAAAAAAAAAAAAAAGGCACTTTGGCCAATGGTACCTCAGGAGGTCAAAGCCAAAGCTTCCAAAGACAATGTTCCCACAATCGATGTGACTCAGTTTGGTTACTTTAAGGTTTTGGGTAAGGGCCTTTTGCTAGAGAACCAACGCGTTGTGGTGAAGCGTTTCCAAAACAGCCAAGAAGAAAATTAAAAAAGCTGGTGGGTCTGTTGTGTTTACTGCTTAGTTTTATTGTTATTACTTTTATAAATTTTTTTTCTGATATTTTGGTTTCAGCTTTTGAGTATTTGACTATATAGTTTTGGATATTTATGTTATCATCGGAAACTTTTCGCTTTATATTAAGACCTGTTATTGATTAATAATAATAATAATAATATTTTACAGAAAATGTTTTAATTTCTTTCTTCCATTCGGCACTCGTAGTATTTATTTGATTCAATTTCTATCATGGTGTGTTGATTATGCAGATGATACGATACTACCTTGCTCCTTTACTTATGCTTGATTCCTTATACTAGAAACATACCTCTAGTAGAGTTGCCATTTATCTACTTTATTGTTGTAAAATCTGTTATAAAATGTATAATCAATCATTCATTTAAACTCTCTTTATACGCTTAAAATCTGAATTCATGTATGAGGTGTTAGTGTCAATGTTGTTGATCATTTCAATAAGTAGTGCCAATTTATAATGACCTTGGTGCATTTCTATTCAGTCAGTA
The DNA here is from genome assembly GCF_022201045.2 of Citrus sinensis. Taxonomy (NCBI): domain Eukaryota; kingdom Viridiplantae; phylum Streptophyta; class Magnoliopsida; order Sapindales; family Rutaceae; genus Citrus; species Citrus sinensis. Next base: position 17,859,356 of record NC_068562.1, read on the forward strand.
AACTTTTGTCATTTAAGTTGTTTATTTGTTTAACAAATGTATAACTAGTTTCTACAAATTTACTGTGTGTATAATAGATGATTCAAAATCTTGGCATAGAGGAAAGTGAGGTTTCTGAGGTAAATAGGGTACTTTACAAAAGCTATACCACATTAATGGCTGGTCTAAGATACATTATATATGTAAGTTTAAATGCACTATTATTTATATACATATCCTTGCAAAAAAAAAAAAACCAATAAAAGCAGTTTCATAAACTGATGTAAATGCTGTTATTATTGTTAATAGCCTGCTATGACTTCAACAATGATGACTATCATAGGTAACATTATTTTCCTTTCTAATTCATCTGAAAGTGTTAATTTGCAGGGGCTATTTCTACCATAGAACATCAACAAGACAGCCCCTGTAAATTTCTAGTGGCTGTTTTCACTGCACAACAACCCCTACAGATTTCCTGGGGCTGTTTTGTTGCTATTCTAAAGTCAAAACAACTCCTATAATTTTTTTGGACTATTTTGCAATGAAAATACTTTTGAGGATTGTTGAGGAAGGAGGGGAATGAGAGCAGTAGTTTTTTAGAAGGCTTGATGAGAGTTTCATAAATTTGACAAGTTTTATGAGATTAAAGTGAAAGAAGTTTATGCTAAGGCTGAAAGTTTGAGTGGGCAAATGGATGTTTTGATTGCAGATTTCTGTTGTTTGATTATAAAAAATAGGAAGTTTTTAATTAGATTGACTTAGATGTTTTGTTTTCTGTGACTTGTAGCAGGTTATCCAACATGGCTTCTTCAGACAACTTAAGCTAAGGTTTTTTATTTCTATAACTTTCAGTATTATTGTAATCTTATTGTTTTATTAGTTGTTGAAACATCCTTCAATTGCTCTGTTTAACTACTCACAATCAAATTTTTTCCATAATCTATTTCCATACTAATTGATTTATGTTGTTGTAGGTGGGAAAAAAATGAAGCTGCAGATGGATGTTGAGTGATGTTCTTGTGCTTCTTTTTGGTGGAAACTAAATTAGTACTTTGTGGTTGTTGAAAACTTAATTTAGTACTTATATTTTTCTTTTCCAAATAGTGGTGTAGTTGAATCATGTGAATTTGAGTGATGTATTTGAGATGTTTATTATGTGAATTATATTGTGACATTTTATATATTTAATATATTTTGAGCTTTCTTTTGGTTGTAAAACATTCAGGAAAAATATAATTAGAATAAAAAAATTTATTAACCAATCCTGCATAACATTATTAAATACTGACACTAAATATTTAAATTGACATGAATAATTTTGATATTATCGAGCTAACTTGTTATTGATACTATAGTCACATAAATCACTAACATGTAAATAGTATTATCAAATATTAACACTATCGTATCATTATTTTGGTGATACTATAGTGACATGAATTACTGATACAAAAATCACTGACACTAAAAATTAGTGTCAGGGTGTTCTGCCTTGAGCATTACTGACACAATTAATAAGTGTCAGGAAAAGTACTTACTGACTCTAATTTAGTGTCGGTAAAGCCTATTTTTGTAGTAGTGAGTAGTGGTAGATATCTTAAATTTTTTTTTTATCTCAAATTTCATCTCAAAAGATGTTTTATTTATTGAGTGGTTGGTATGTGATTTTTAATAAGATATAAGTGAATTAATTATATTATCTTACCAAACACTTGATAAATGTCAGTTTTTTAAGATAAAAACTTTTTAAAGTGTAGAACTATACAATCGCTTATGTTAACTACCTGTCAATTTTTCGTCGACTTCTTGTTAGTGCAACAATAGAGCATGCAGGGACATTTATGTTCAAAATATGGGCAATGTGTTGCCGAAATGATATAATTTCATAGTACTCACAACACAAGCAATTACATCAGAACCGTCTATTCCTCACTACACCACAGTTTTAAAATAAAAAAAATTTAGACCATTCGTCACAGTCTTCACCGTCTATACTAAAGTTAATGCAAAATTTATTTAAAATCTTCCTTCGAAGAATACATTGCTCTAAATGGCGTCAACGAGTTTGTTTACTAGATAACGAATCAAAAAATTCTAACTCGAGGTATTTATATATCCATGTATTGCATGCATGCAATCATAACCTGACCTAATCTTGCCAACTTCAAATTTAATTAATTAATTAGCAGTAGTGAGTTTATATCGTTTAAAGTAATGGACGAGGAGTACAAAAAGTTCGAATGGGGTATCCAACCATGCAAAAGCCACAGGTAAGTAACAAAGAGTCCAATGAAGCCAAGCTTGACATTATTGAAATCTTCATCGCTGGCTCATCCAATCACTAAAAATTCACTCACTGACATAAAAAGAATCTATTCATTTGAAAAAAAGAGTTAGAAGCTATTGACTTTCATACTCGCTGTCGCTATTTTTAATTAGTTAAAAAATCCGGAGTTAAGGGTCTTAATGGTGTCAAATTTAATTTTATTGGACTCCAATCCAATGCCCAGTGGTGTGGCCAGTGACAGTGGATGGTGGTGTGTAGCAGGCGACTATGAGTATTTTAGTTTCTTTAGATAAATAAAATTAATTAATTTAATAATAAAAAATTATAAAAATATTTTATTTTACAATACATTCTGTGCAACACCAAATGTTAGGGCTGGGCAATTTCAGATTTGAATCGGAGGCTGAATCCGATCGGATTCGGGATGGGTACGGATTGGATTCGAATTTCAGCCCCTTTTGACAATTTTCACAAAAAAAATCATGAAATCTATAGTTAATGAAACCACAAGTCCTTAGGCAATTCTTTCATTAGCTTTATTATCAGAACCTCAGGGTGTCGAATCAGCTCGTCTTTTCTTGATCTACTCATTAGAGGCCAACCATTCAAGTCGTTACTCGTTAGACAATCATGCAGTAAAGGACACGAACCTTACACAATGTACATTTACCAGCAAATCTCTCCGGCATCAAAGTCGACACGGTGAGGTTTAGATGCGGCAGGGCAATCTGCGAAGACGTGGTTGAGTTTGTTTGGTTTGTGTAACCGGCGGCGTGGTCTCGATGTGGGTCTGGTTGTCGGTGGCGTGCGTTTGGTTTGTGGTTTCTCTGGGTTAGCGCTTGTGATGGTCGTGGCTGCTGCTGATTTGAGAAGATGAAATTAGGGATTTCACATTTGTGTGTTGCGGCTGTTTTTCTTTTTCTTTTTCTTTTTTTTTTCCCCTCTAAATAGCACTACTGTTACTGTAGCTGTGAATCCCATGGGATTATTCGGATCAACCTAAATCCGATCCAATTTGAATCAAATCCAATTGGATGATACAAATCATATTCAATCGGATTTAAAATCAAATATGAATTCAATCCGAATTTGTATAGATAACATCGGATCTATCTGAATCCGATCTTATGTCCAGCCTTACCAAACGTGGTTCTTTATTAAATTTTAATTCATCCATTCTATTTTATATCATATAAGATGTGGTGTGTATGTGATGAACATTGAAGGAAGATTTTTTTTTTTAACTGATTAAGCATCAGGTTATTGTATTACACAGAGATATATACAACTGCTATGACAGCAGATAATTACACTGATATTTACAATTAGATATATATACATGGGACTTAAATTATTATATTTTTAATCTATGAAGCACATGCCCAGCCAAATACCCCTCACGGAGGAGGGATGTCTCTACTCCACTCGCATTTCGCACATGGGACTTATATTATTACATTTTTAGTCTATGAAGCACATGCCCAGCCAAATACCCCTCACGGAGGAGAGATGTCTCTACTCCACTCGCATTTCGCAAGGGAGAAAGACGTTGTAAGTAGTCTCCACACAATTATATTTAATTGAGGAAGGTTGAGTCCGTGGGGACTTGAACCATTGCCTTCATAGTCATGCTTAACTTTAAGGGCAATAGTTCACCACTGAGCTATAAGTCCAAGTGGGCATTGAAGGAAGCTTTAAGGAAGGTCAAGTTTACTCTCTCTCAGCTGGTATTTAGTTGGCTTGCTTATAATGTAGCCGCTCATGTCATACAGCCTTTTTTATTTTTTATTTTTAAAATTTATTGCCTGTTGGATGGCTTTTCTAATGTCTGTATTAACGAGAATAATATTTAAATTATGGCCGAAAAAATTACTTTAAAATATTTAATGTCTGTATTAGTGACAATAATATTTAAATTAGTGTAGATCAAATAGATCATAAATGATATATATATATATATATATATATATATATTATTTTTTTTCCATCCAACTTTTGGATAGTTTTATAATTATTAATAGTACCAAATGTCATTATCAATTATCAAAATTGCTGTTGTCAATATTATTAGTTCTAGTGACTGATACTAATAGTACAATGATACTAATAATACAATCTGTACTTCATTTTAGACACATATAATGTATCATATATGTGAACACTGATTGGAAGATACTCACAAATAATCTCTTGCACCAGTTACTTAATAAAAACTTATAATAAATTAATTAAATTATTACATGTAACATATTTGGTATTGAGTTATTAGTGCTATTATAATTAATGACAGTATAACACTTGACTTTATTATTGATGTTGCTAATAACATAGCTATCATTATTAGTCATTTTAACTATGATTAAACTAAAATAAACTTGTGAATTTTTTATGATATCATTTTTTCATCGAACGTGGATATTGTCTATATGAAATTATTTTTCATAATAGTAAAATTTTTAATAATGTTTCTATATAATCTAATTTAATGTGTTTATAGTATGTGTCTATAGTCTAAATTGAACTTTTAGCCCCACTTGAAAATCATTTGGTTAAGCCAATAAAAAACACTTTTAAAAAAAATTTCTTAATAATATAATTCATTATATGTTAGGTATTATAGCAATTGTTTTCGATGTTGTATTGTGCCGATGAACCAAATTAACAATGTAACTAGACAACTATAATTTTAGTGCAACAACTATGATTAAATAATTTATATTTAATTGCATTTATGATCATATGATTTAAGCATGATTGTTAAAATTTTAAAGAAACTAAATTAATTTTAGTAATATTGCACATATAAATAGATGTTATATCATTTGTGTATTAGTTCATGATGTAAAATTTGACGTGCAATCAACTGTTAAAAATTTATTACACTATTAATAGATACTAAAACAAATTACCACAAAACTATAACAATTAAAAAAAAAAAGAAGGGAGATATCAATTAAGTTACAAATTATATATCCAATTATATAAGAATATTGGTGAGTAAATTTATATTAATGTTACATTAATAATAAATAGAAAAGTAAATTAGGTTTGAAGAGGGTAGCATGATTCGTTCGTGCTGTTACAAAATTATTCTAGATCTAGTATCTCACAAATAATAAAATCAAATATCACTCAAACATTAAAACTAAAAATAAGTGTAATATTACTTAGAATAAGAATTTAAATTAATTTGTATTAATATAGAGATAGTAATTATGGATGGCAATGGATACCATCCAATGAGAGTTTGTCATCAACAAACTAATGCCTACAAAGAATTTAAATTATCAAACCACGTGCAACTTGCTTAATTTTTTTTTAAACAAACTTGCCTGCTGTAAGTTTTAATAATTATCAAATTCACCTACAGCACGCAATAGGTTTTTAGCATGTTCCCACAATTAAAATTTCAAACATTAAAAAATTATTTAAATAATACATTAAAATTTATAATAATAATAAATTTATAACATTAGCTTAAAAAATCTGCATAAATTACTCAACTCTAGATTTTATCAAAGTAAATGAGAAATTAAAGTTTCAACATTAAAATAAATACACAAAATGTATCAATCTACAACAAAAATATTTCAGTTGTAGGCAAATCATCATCACTAAGATCAATACCTTACTTCAACTTTTAAATAATATCCAAGTATTGCCAACAATATTAACAAATCAATTTGGACAACTAAAGTTAATAATTAATTAAAAAATAAAAATTAACTTTAGTAAGCAATCATTAAGTTGAAGTCACTAAAGCAAAATGAATAAAATTAATCAAACTAAAATAAAATATCAGTAATATTAAACCTGAAAATTATAAAATTTCTACTTACACACACAGACTCACACACACACACACGCATACACACTAGAAGGAGTAAGGTATGCGGCTACAGTGAGTGAGGTTAGGTTTAGAAATTCGTAGGGTTAGCTAACGTATATTTATGATTAAATTTTTAATTAATTTTCATGATTAAAATTAGAAAATCAATAATTACAAAAAGAGCACGGACATCCATTGAATTTTTTCTCAATACTAAACCTATCCTCTACCCATAGTGGATTTCAATTTAAAATACTAAACCCAAGCATAACAAGTAAAATTACCTGTAGCAAGCAGTCATTTAGGAGTGAATTTGGGCAGATTTATGGATTTGCGGGTAATTTTGCCATCCCTAATTAGTAATGTAAAATGTAAAAGGTTTCATTTTGGTGGCCAATTACTACCTAAATGAAAATCTCATTAATCAAATTTTTATTATTTTATTCATTATTTAATACTTTCTTAAGAAAATCTTACTGAAATTTTTTATTATTTTATTATTATTTAATACTTTCCTTAAAAAAATCTTACTAAAAATAAAAATACTCTCATTGAGACATTTCTAAGGACCCTAGTTGCTCTCCTCAACAAGCATACACACTTAGTCACGTCAAACCCTCACTCGCCACCATGTAGTAGTCTCTGCCATCTTCATTCCACATGAATCAGCCACCAGCCGTCACCATTCCACACATTATGTGCGCAACATGTAATTACCTACAACGGGTTTTTGCGAGTGAATTTGGGTGGATTAATGGATTTGCGGGTAAGTTTATCATCTATAATTAGTAATGCAAAATGTAAAAGGTTTCATCTAGGCGGCCAATTACTGCTTAAATTAAAATCTTATTAATCAATTTTTTATTATTTTATTTATTATTTAATACTGTCTTAAAAGAATCTTACTGAAAATAAAAATACTCTCATTGAGACATTTCTTTGGACCCTAGCTGCTCTCGTCAACAACCATACAGGCTCAGTCACATCAAGCCCTCACCTCCCACCACGCAGTCGTCTTCGTCGTCTTTGTTCCACACGAATTAGCCACCATCTGTCATCGTTCCACACATTCTGTGCGCACAAATTCTTATAGGTGGACATTGTATCATTTCATAATGCTCTATCAGTGCCAAACAACTTTTAAAAAAGAAAACTGAAACTTGGGATATTTTCGGAGGTTAATTTATTTTCTTTCACCTAAGCGTATAATCAAATTTTGAATTTTATTTTTTCTATGAACGATATTATCATTATCATTGAAAGGAAATTTAGATATATTACAAATAGATGCAGGCAATTTTAACCTAAAACTGATTAATTAAGAAACTAAATTAATTTTCTGAAAAAATTAAATTAATTTTCTGAAAATATTGTTCACAGTACTTTTCACAATGACTGTTCACGATTATTATTCATGGTTACTGTTCATCTTGCATAAAAAATATTGATTTTTGAAAACACAATAAAATTGTAGAAATTAAATGGCACGAAGATTTTTACGTGGTTTGATTAATTAATTCTACATCCACGAGGCCATGCTCAGATGAAAAGCAATTCACTAAGTTGAGATGTTACAACTCATGGATTTACCAAACTTAAGACTCTCACTTACAGTTTATCACCATACAGCTTACTCAACCTTAAACTGAATCTGTTTCTCTTAAATAATTGCTACCCTTCTTGATCTACGATCCTCAAGGCACTTCTTAAAGTGATCAATAGGAATTCTTTAATTCTTCAATGTCTAGTAATTTAAGATCTACATAGACTCTTCACAGAGATGAAAAGAAATAGTCTCGTTACAAAACTTCGAATGGAGAAGATAAGAAAAGAAATCAACGCAACGTCATGTGGCAAATCCGAATTCTCTAGGGAAGAGGCCCAATTTTATTTCTTTGCTTTATGCTATGTGTTGTGCAAGCAATTGTGAAATACCTATCTTTATATAGGCACTAGGGTTTCACAAAAGGCACAAGTCTTAAAAAACTTCGATTCTTTTCAAATAAGAGTTTCTTTCCTCTTATAATTCCTATGAATCTAAATATGAATAAATTTGATATTCTTACCTTATTTGTTTCCCAAAAAATATCTAGAACATTTAATAAACTTCTTGTTTGAACCAACTTCTTGCTCTGAATAAATCTTACGTGCCAATTAGAATCCCATCATTAATTAACTTGCTAAATTAGACATCTAATTAAATTAAAAAATAAATATTCCTAATAAATTGGAATATCACTAAATTAAGGAATCAATTAATTAATTCCTACTACAAGATATGTAATAAATAAAATTCTAATTTAACTATACTTTCCATAAGATACCAACTCTATAAATAATGGACTCAACAATCATATCGTTGGTTGCTCTTCAAAGTCAATGACAACAAGTAATCTTTTTGCAACATTTTTATCGTCATAGGAAGCAACATATTATATAATAATATTTCAAAGAATTTCATAATTTGATTCTTCTTTTAATTAAAAAAATGTTTTTGATTCGATGTTGTAAACATTGTTGAACTGCAAATCACTCAAGTATTGATTTTAGTCCCCCAGGATCCACTCTTAATCTTAATGATCTCTAATAAGTCCATGAAGAAATTGATCTTGATGATTTTGATATGAGAAAACAATATCTAGCCACTGCACAGAGAAAGTAGAATCAAACAAACACTTCAACATCCACTGTGAAGATCTCTATCTTTCTATTTACAAGATAAAATAGCCATAGAGCAAATCTTGAGGCCTTTTATACAAATAAAAATCAATCTGGAAAGATCCCTCGGCTGTCAGCACTTTGTTTCTGGGTTTGTTACCACAACCCAAAATCTTTCCACTCACGTAAAGGCTATAATAGCCATTCGAACTTGCTAAAGGACAGATGTAAGGCTCCAATCCATTCTTTTAAACAAAACGGCAAACAACGATGGTATATGATAAAGCAATACATGCGATACATCACCTATATTGTTTAGGGTTAAATTCACTGTACCCCCACTAGAGTGACTATCTTCAAAATACCCCCCAAGGATATGAAAACATCACTCTACCCCTCAATTGTCGTGATCTTCCCGTTAAAGTAACGAGCTTAAAGGGTAAAATCATATTTTTTAACAAACACCGTAACAAGCATTAGCCTAGAGAATTGTGACATGTCAAATCAAGGCAGCCTTTCAACCACTCCCTAAAGTTTTATAATTTTATATAGGGTAATATAAAATAAGTTATTTTCAAAATATTTAATGAGAAAATATATAAGTGGTTAAACGTAAAAAGAGCAGAGGGTCCCTTGCTCTTAGCGCGAACCATCATCTTCTTCACATTTTAGAGAGAGAAACTTTGAAACAGAGCATCAAAATATTGGTCATAAAGAAAACATTTTTTGTTCGAAAGACAAAAAAAAAGTGACCATTGGAGAGTGGTTGCTGGTAACAACAACCTTACGATGGCAGAGGTAAGGAATTTTTTTTTTCATTCAATTATTTCCATTAAAATGGGTTTAGCAGAGTTTCAGGGGAATGCAGGACAATATTAACTAGAAGAATAACCTGTTTATATGAAAAATTTGTGCTATTGTTGTTATTATTTGAAGATAAATAGGTTTAAACCCTAGTCTTAGTTAATTAGAGCATTTTGTTTTCATTGTACCATTAATAGTTTATAGTATTTCCTTTACAAATAAGTTGCTGCTGGAGATTTAAAAAAGTGGTTGTTTAGGTTTTGGTGATGGATATTTTGGTTTTGCTTTAAATTTTAGATATCATGTCTACAATGCCTACTCTGGTTCTGATATTTATAATGCTTTTATTATCACATTTGTAGTTGAGGGTGAAAGGCATTGTCAGCTTTCTTGGTGAAACTTTTGAGGTTGGCCTCATTGACCCTGACTTTCTAAGTAGAGTTATTCTTATCAATGCTGCAATGAAAAGAATGATTGGGAGAAATAGTTATAGAGATGAGAGATTCATCATTCAAGTTACACTGCCATGGAATGGGAAGAAGGGTACAATAGATAATGATCATGAGGTATATCAGATATGGCAGTTGTACAATGAGAAGAAGTTTACAGAGATTGTGTTTAACATGACCATCATACCACTTAATGTGACGAATGTAATTAAAAGGAGGTTGCTTGAGGATGATATAGAAGATGTTGCTAATGGGCCTGATGCCGAACCTCAGAGTGTGTTATCTGTGTTTCAGAGGCAACCAACCGACAATGTTAAAGCACAACAACAGGTGCATGCAACTGCTACTGGAAAAAGAGGTGGTAAAAGAAAGTCAGTGGCAAAAAAAAGTTCAAGAAAAATTTCAAAGACTAAATTTTGTGGGGTCTCCATTTTAGAACCAGAGTTTACGCCTGAAGCCACCATTACAGCAGAAGATACAGTGCAAACAAAAATCACAACTGAATTTGAAGTTAAAGCAGAAGCTAAAAATTCTGAAATACAAACCACAACTGAACCCACCACTGCAGCAGAACCTGAGCTCGCAACACAAATCACATAAGAACCCACCACTGCAGCAGAAGATACAGTGCAAACAGAAACCACAATCAAATTTGAAGTTAAAGCAGAAGCTGAAAATTCTGAAACACAGACCACACCAGAACCCACTACTGCAGCAGAACCTAAGACCAGCAACAATAGTACCACTTCAGTTTGACAAAACCCTATATCAATGCCTACATTTAACTATCCTTCAGGTGATGGTGGTCCAGAAAAGGGTGTTGATGAGGGTGAGACTGACTGTGTACACCTTTCACAACATAGTGATCACTTATCTGATTTTCATGTTGTTGATGAAGGCGTGGATGACTTTGCAGGCGAAGCTGAAGAAGATGCATCTCATACATCTAGAAGATGAACAACTACACATTCTCAAACAAAAGAACCAACTGATCATGCAGAAGATACAATACATACAGATGATTTACCATTAGAGATTGTGTAAACTCAACCTTGTAAAAGAAATAAGAAAAACATCAGCAAGTCACCTGTTACTATCACTCATTCACATAGGCAAGCTAACAAGAGAAAGGTCGTTGTTGTCCAAATTAGAGCTTCTCAAAGGATTGCAAATTAAAGGAGGCCACGTATTGAAGCCGTTGAGCATGATAAGAAGACTGTAAAGAAGAAGAGAAATACCAACTTTGTAGATTTTTGAGCAAGTCATGAGCAGGCCCAAGGCAACTAGAAAAAGTAAATCACGGAGCCTGAATGATAGTGCTGGCCCAATAAGACATGCGGACGAAGATGATGAGATGCCACCAGCTGAGGAAATGGACTTCCACATGTAGTCTGAATCAGAAGATGACATGTGTAGAGCCACAAGAACATCTAACAGTCAGCTTGAAGACGAAGTTCAAAACGAAGAAGATGATGACTTACTTGATGGATATAAAAGTGACAATGGTGACTATAGGCCACTTTCAGACTCAAAGGATGAGCATCCATTTAGCAAGATGTCTTATACATTGGGTGGGCAAATGTTCAGGGAGGGTACAAAACCAATAGAATTTAGAAAGGAAATGGTGTTAAAAAATTTTAGAAAATTTGCGTGGGTTCTGAAGGATTACTGTATTCAACACAGTTTCAGGGGTATAATGATCAAGTTAGAGAAAAAAAGGATTTTGTGTGGCTGCTATGTAGATAAATGCCCATTTAGAGTATATGCTGCAATTCAAAACTGGGGCAAGTACTTTCAGATTCGGATTTTGCACAACATACACACCTGTGAAGGCCTCGATAACAATCCTGAGGTAACTGAAGCTTGGATAGCCAGAAAGTACCGCTATAGAGTGCTTGCTGATCAAGGATAGGTATTGACACACTTGTATATGATCTAAAAAAAAATTGCATGGGGTGACCGCTGCTCCACAAAAGGTTTATAGGGCAAGGAGAAGAATTTTAAAATCAGCTGCTGGTGGTGACCATGTTGAGAGCTTCAAGTCATTGTGGGATTATACAAATGTCATCAAACAGCAAATGCCTGGGGCATTGGCCTTGTTGAAGGTGACAAAGCGAGACACACCTGCTGATAAGTACAGGTTTTAAAGGTTTATGGTGAGCTTCCAAGGCCTTAGAGATGGGTTTAAGGAGGGTTGTAGGCCATTCATAGGGCTTAATGACTGTTACTTGAAAGGGTCATTTGAAGGTGTGCTGCTATCAGCAGTAAGTTTGGATGCAAATCAATGCATATTTCCCATTGCAATTTTTGTTTGTGAATATGAGAATATAGATAATTGGACTTGGTTTTTGGGCCACCTGCAAGAGTATTTAGCTGATGACAGGTACGTGACAAATCTTGGATAGCCAGAAAGTACAGCTATATAGTGCTTGCTGATCAAGGATAGGTGTTGACACACTTGTAGATGATCTAAAAAAAAAGTGCATGGGGTGATCGTTGCTCCACTAAAGGTTTATAGGGCAAGGAGAAGAATTTTAAAATCAGCTGCTGGTGGTGACCATGTTGAGAGCTTCAAGTCATTGTGGGATTATACAAATGTCATCAAACAGCAAATGCCTGGGGCATTGGCCTTGTTGAAGGTGACAAAGCGAGACACACCTGCTGATAAGTACAGGTTTCAAAGGTTTATGGTGAGCTTCCAAGGCCTTAGAGATGGGTTCAAGGAGGGTTGTAGGCCATTCATAGGGCTTAATGGCTGTTACTTGAAAGGGTTGATTAGTATTAAAAATTGTTTAATTATCAAGCGATAATATGTTATTTTATGCTTATGTTATAATTTATATTTGTGTTTATGTAATATATTATGAATTATTAATTATGTTTTAAATATATTTAATATTGTGTATTTTTATGTGTTTATTAGGAAAATTATTAATTTCACGTACTTCGAGGCTCCAAACAGATAAACGGAGGTCAAATTTGGATTCCGGAGGTCCGAAAACCTTAAGATCAGTCAAGATCAACTTAAAATTGGGCTTGAGTAAAAAAAGTTGACTTTTCCTGTTGACCGAGCACTGATTGGATGATGAAATGAGCTTACAATAGATATGAGTGCATGGGATAACTGGCAATCTTGACTAAATCTCAACCGTTCATGATTCAATGGCCATGATTGTGCCACGTGGCAATGGTTGGTGAAGCAAGTTGGAGGATCCGAATCTTTGTATTCGAGTCGACCCGATCCACCCATTAACCCGCCAAATCTCAACCGTTCTTTGAGCAAATCGGACGAGTCAAATGATGCCATGTGTGATGTTGACTTTTTAAGTTTGACCAGCCATTGGATCTTGATCTAAGGGTTGTGAGGAGCACATACATGAAGCCTATGATGGACCGCAAAATACTGGATTATGAATTTATTTTTCTATAAATGGGGCCTCATTTTTATGTTTTAATCATCTCTCTACATCTCTCTTCTTCTCAAATTCTCTCCATCTCCTTGTAATCTTGATTTCCAGGTGTGTTTTTAATATTTTGTATAATTATTTTCATTAATAAAATTAGTTTTATTTCCAATTTTAGTTGTTTTTATTTCTTTTAATTATAAGTAATTCAATTTTACTACTTCTTTTTATTTTAATTATGCTTAACTAAATAATATTAGTTAGGGGAAGGTGAAACTCTTAAGAAATAAATATGATTTAATCAAATTCTATGTTTAATTTTATAAATTAAATTATTTTCTATTTAATTTTATACATGTTTTATATTTTGAAATTTTGATTTATTGTAGACAAACAAATGAATTTGGCACAATAAATTCTTAAGATCTTAATATAAGGCATGGTGAAATGGTATTTTGATTTATTGTAGACAAATTAAATTTTGGCACAATAAATACTTAATCCATCATAAAATTAAAGGGAAAATAATAATAATTTGTATAATTAATCTTTTGAGTAATAAATCTAAAACAAATTGGCAAAAAGAATTTATTAAGTTTTATTTATTTCTAAGAGTGGATCCATAACCCTAACTAGTTCAATTCCATAGTTTCATTTAAATTAAGTTGTTTATATTCAAGTTTTAATTTCAATTTTTAGATAAAATAAAATAAACTAATTAAATCTTTTCTCTGTGGATCGACCTCGAACTCACCGAGTTATAATACAACAAGACACTCTTATACTTGAGAGTTAAAATTTACTTTTAAGTTGTGTCAAGTTTTTGGCGTTGTTGCCGGGGAAAAGTTTTTTATTTGGTTTGTTTTTCCGTTTTTTATTTTTCTCTTATATGTAAAATTTTGTTTGCCCCCTTTTTCTTTTCTTAAATTCTCTTTTGTCCCCATATCTTTCATAATTCTTGTTTCACCCCAATAATTTCCGTTTCTAGCCCAATCTTCTGGTAATTACGTTCGAACCCCGACATCTTTCAACTGTTTCACTTTCATCCCAAATTGCTAATTCTAAACTTCTAAAAATTACAGTTTGACCATAAAATTAAAAATAATTTGCAATAGAATCTCTAGACGAAATTCCTCAACATAATCAAGACTTGGACATATTTGGACATACTTTGGACATATTTGGACATATTTGGATTTATTTTGGACCAAACTAACTTTAACTACTAACTCTAATTACTAACTCTTAACTTACTAACTGCTAACTCCTAACTTTTATTTAATTTCAGTTATTTAATTTTCTGTATTTATTTTATTTCGTATTTATTTATTTGTTTTTACTTTATTGGTGGGTTTAACCACCAAACTAACTACTAACTCTTAACTTTTATTTTCAGTTATTTAATTTTCAGTATTTATTTAATTTTGTATTTTTTTAATTGGTGGGTTCAACCACCATTTTTTTATTTTGCATTTATTTATTTATTATTATTATTATTATTTTTACTTTGTTGGTGGGTTCAACCACCATTTTTCTTTCTTTTTCTTTTTCTTTCATTTGCATTTATTTTATACTTAATTTATTGTTAATTGGTGGGTTCAACCACCAAAACTATTATTTAATTTTCTTTTGTACACTTATATTATTTGTTTTTTTTAATTTTGTTATCAATTTGTGTAAATATTATCTTTATAACATAACCCTTGCATGAGACGTTGGTCTCGATCTTCAAGTGGCAGGTTAATTCGTAGATCTCAATCTCCACCACCAATCATGGATGAGAATGAAGGCGAAACCGTTTTGGGCGAACTTAACCCTCAAATTGATCAGGGAGACAACCAATCTCAACATGGGCATGATCAGAATCAACCAAGGACTCTGAGAGACTACATGAATCCAACCAGAACCGGAGCACCGTCGTGTATAGTATTTCCTCCAGAAGCATCTCGATTCAACTTTAAATCAGGTATTATCCAACTTTTACCAACATTTCATGGTTTAGAATCTGAGAATCCGTACTTGCATCTAAGAGATTTTGAGGAAGTTTGTAATACATACACAGACCAAAATTGTAGCATGAACATAATTAGATTAAAGCTTTTTCCTTTTTCATTAAAAGATAAAGCTAAAACTTGGCTACAAAACCTTAGATCTGGATCAGTAAGAACTTGGAATAACATGCAAGAACAGTTTTTGAAAAAATTCTTTCCACCTCATAGAACAAATTCTTTTAAAAGGCAAATCACTTCTTTCACTCAAAAAAATAGAGAAACATTATACCAATGTTGGGATAGGTTTAAAGAGTTGCTTAACATATGCCCACATCATGGTTTTGAAACTTGGCGAGTAGTCACTTACTTCTATGAGGGCTTAATACCCCAAAGTAGACAGGTTGTTGAAATGATGTGCAATGGTGAATTTAGGGATAAAAAGCCTGAAGATGCACTAGATTACCTTGACCAATTAGCTGAAAATGCACAACATTGTGATACTGTTGGAACTTTTGAATTGACAAATAAGCAACAATCATCTCCATCTAGTGGAGGAATCCATAACCTTAGGGAAGATCATGATTTACAAGCAAAATTTGCATCCCTAGTTAGGAAAGTTGAAGCTTTGGAGCATAAAAAGAGTGATCAAGTAAAATCTGTTCAAGAAATTGCATGTAACATATGTAATTTGAATTATCATTTCACTCAAGAGTGTCCAACTTTGCCTGCACTTAAAGAATGTCTAAATGATCAAGCTGATGTCATTAACACTTTCAATAAACCAAACCCATATTCACATACTTATAATCCTGGTTGGAGAAATCATCCGAATTTCAGTTGGAGGAATAATAATAATGCACAATCTTCACAAGCACCACCTCTACAAAATTTTCAAAATCCTCAGCCTTATGCACCATATGTTCCACCACCCTGGAAAAATCTGGAAGACACAATGCATTCATTCATCAGAAAGCAAGATGCTATTAACAATCAAAATGCACAAACTTTTTCTGATTTGAAAGATACTCTTGCTAAAATTGCTTCTGCACTCACCATTCAAGAAAAAGGAAAATTTCCAGCCCAACCACAACCAAATCCTAAAATTCAACAAAATCCACCCACAGACCAAGTCAAGTCAAGTCAGTTATAACTCTTCGTAGTGGTAAGGTTGTTGATAGACCTATGCCTGAACCTTATGAAAATGATGAAAATTCAAAGGGTAAGGAAGGACTGAATGAACTTACACCTAGTGAAGAAATAACTAGTGTTCCACCTGAACCACCATTTCCGCATGCATTGAATAAACCAAAGAAATCAAACCGCTCTTCTGAAATTTATGAAATCTTTAAGCAAGTGAAAGTTAACATTCCTCTATTAGATGCAATCAAGCAGGTTCCTTCATATGCCAAATTTTTAAAGGACTTGTGCACTGTTAAGAGGAAACTGAAGGTAAGAAAGAGTGCTTTCATGGCCGAACAGGTAAGTACATTTCTGTCTACTAATAATAAGTTGAAATATAAAGATCCTGGTTGTCCTACCATTTCTTGTATTATTGGTAACCACAGAATTGAGCATGCTTTACTAGATCTTGGTGCTAGTGTTAATTTGCTTCCATATTCAGTTTATCTTCAACTTAATCTTGGTGAGTTAAAATCAACTTCAACTACACTTTTGCTTGCCGATAAATCAGTTAAAGTACCAAAAGGAATAGTGGAAGATGTTTTAGTACAAGTTGATAAATTTATTTATCCTGTGGATTTTATTATCTTGGAAACTGAACCTGTTGTGAATAATTACAAACCAATTCCTGGAATTTTAGGTCGACCATTTTTAGCAACTGCTAATGCTTTGATTAATTGTAGGAATGATTTAATGAATTTATCCTTTGGAAATATGACTTTGGAATTGAATGTTTTCAACATGTGCAGGCAACCTAATGAAGAAAATGAGATTGAAGATGATACTGATCAACAAAAGGAATTGTTTGAATCTTGTATCAAGGAAAATATTCAAAAAGAGGATTTTTCTGAACTTTCTAATGTTTGTTTAGTTAATTCAATTGAGTCAAATAAGCAACTTGAACTTGATATTTCTAATATAAATTCATTGCTTGATTCTGTGCAGACTTCACAAAATTATGATGACGAGCCAAAATTTGAGGAGCTTGGAAGTATTGAAAAGATAGAACAACAAGAAGCGCCTAAAATGGAATTGAAACCTTTGCCTGAAGGATTGAAATATGCTTTTCTTGGAGAAGAACAAACTTATCCTGTTGTGATTTCGTCTACTTTAACAAGCGACCAAGAAGGTAAGTTACTTACTGTTCTTAAAAAGCATAAAAATGCAATAGGATGGACTTTAAATGACATTAAAGGCATTAATCCCTTAATCTACACACATAGAATTAATTTGGAAGAAAATGCTAAAATATGTCAACAACCTCAAAGAAGATTAAACCCACACATGAAAGAGGTAGTCAAAACAGAAGTCCTTAAATTACTTGATGTGGGAATTATCTACCCTATTTCTGATAGTAAGTGGGTAAGTCCTACACAAGTAGTGCCTAAAAAATCTGGAATCACTGTTGTTAAAAATGAAAAAGGTGAATTAATTCCAACACGAATTACATCTAGTTGGCGCATGTGCATCGATTATAGAAAATTAAATGAAGCCACTAGAAAAGATCATTTTCCATTACCATTCCTTGACCAAATCTTAGAAAGAGTAGCAGGACATCCCTACTACTATTTTTTAGATGGATATTCAGGCTATTATCAAATTCCTATATCACTTGATAATCAAGAAAAGACCACATTTACATGTCCATTTGGAACATTTGCATTTAAACGAATGCCATTCGGGCTTTGTAATGCTCCTGCAACATTTCAAAGATGTATGTTAAGCATCTTTTGTGATATGGTTGAACATTGTTTAGAGGTCTTTATGGATGATTTGACTGTGTTTGGGAATTCTTTTGATGATTGCCTTGATAATTTGGAGAAAGTTTTAAAAAGATGTGTTGAAAAAGAACTCGTGTTGAATTGGGAAAAATATCACTACATGGTTACTTCTGGAATTGTTTTGGGTCATGTTGTTTCTATTAAAGGAATTGAAGTTGACAAAGCAAAAATCGAAGTCATATCTAAATTGCCACAACCAAAAACAGTTAGAGATGTGCGATCCTTTTTAGGACATGCAAGATTTTATAGGAGGTTTATAAAAAATTTTAGTGCCATATCTAAACCACTTTGTAACCTCTTATTAAAAGATGCACTGTTTGAATGGAATGATGATTGCCAAAAATCTTTTGAAAAAATAATTTGTCTTTTAACATCTGCACCTATTATGCAATCTCCTGATTGGTCTTTGCCATTTGAATTAATGTGTGATGCAAGTGATTTTGCTGTTGGTGCTGTTTTAGGACAAAGAAGGGATGGTAAGCCTATTGTGATTTATTATGCGAGTAAGACTTTGGATAGTGCTCAAATGAATTATTCTACAACTGAAAAAGAATTACTTGCTGTGGTATTTGCATTAAACAAATTCCGTTCATATTTGCTTGGCTCTAAATCTGTTGTGTTTACTGACCATGCTGCTGTGAGATATTTGATGAGTAAACAGGATACCAAACCGAGACTAATTCGTTGGATTTTGTTACTACAAGAATTTGACCTTACCATCAAAGATAAAAAGGGTTCTGAAAATGTTATTGCTGATCATCTATCAAGACTCACATTCGAATTCTGCAATGATATAACACCCATAAATGATTCTTTCCCTGATGAATTTTTATTTTCTGTTACTTCAATGCCATGGTATGCTAATATTGTTAATTTTCTTATTACAGGTAAAATACCTTTGCAATGGAATACTCAAGAGAAGAAGAAATTTTTTGTTGAAGTAAAGAAATTTTATTGGGATGACCCTTATTTGTTCAAATATTGTCCAGATCAAATTTTTCGGCGATGTATTCCTGATAATGAGGTAAGTAGTGTCATTAATTTTTGTCATTCTGAAGCATGTGGTGGTCACTTTTCTTCAAGAAAAACTACTGCTAAAATTTTACAGTGTGGATTTTATTGGCCTACCATGTTTAAAGACACATATGAATTCTGCAAAAGTTGTGAAAAATGTCAAAAATTGGGATCAATTACAAAAAGAAACATGATGCCCTTAAATCCCATACTTGAAATTGAAATATTTGACTGTTGGAGAATTGATTTCATGGGTCCATTTCCATCATCTTTTGGATTTGTGTATATATTAGTTGCAGTTGATTATGTCTCAAAATGGATTGAAGCAATTTCTTGTCGAAATAATGATAGTAAAACTGTGATTAAATTTTTAAGAGAAAACATTTTAAGTCGATTTGGAATCCCTCGAGTCATTATCAGTTATGGAGATAAGCATTTTTGTAATAAGTCATTTGAGTCTTTAATGACGAAATATGGAATTACACATAAAATTGCTACCCCTTATCATCCTCAAACAAATGGTCAAGTTGAATTAGCAAATAGGGAGATAAAACAAATTTTGGAAAAAATGGTTAACCCAAACCGAAAAGACTGGTCTCTTAGACTTAATGATGCACTTTGGGCTTACCGTACTGCATTTAAAACGTCATTAGAAATGTCACCCTATCGGTTAGTTTATGGTAAACCTTGTCATTTACCTGTTGAACTTGAATATAAATCACTTTGGGCTATTAAAGCTTTTAATTCAAATTTGGATGATGCTGGTAATGTGCGAAAATTACAATTGAATGAACTTGAGAAATTAAGGAATGATGCATATGAAAATTCAAGAATTATTAAGGCAAGAACAAAAGCATTTCATGATAAAAGAATTTTTCGAAAAACATTTGAGATTGGTCAAAAAGTGTTGCTTTATAATTCTCGTCTTCATTTATTTCCAGGGAAGTTAAAGTCAAAATGGAGTGGCCCATTTGTTGTAAAAAATGTATATTCACATGGGGCCATAGAAATTGAGAATCCAAATAACGGTGTCACATTTAAAGTTAATGGTCAAAGATTAAAACCATATTTGGAACATCACCCACGTGACGAGGACACCGAAATTAATTTGGATGACCCACCAGTTCTTGATTAAGTCTTTAATGATTTTTTTGTTTTACTATTATTTTACCGTTTCATTGTTTGATTTTTTTTCTTTAGATTGATGCACTGTACATAGTTTTTTTTAACATTGTTTTTCTTGTGTAAGCGTGTTTGTTTGACAGTTGTACATTCTCTCATCAATTTTCATTTTACATCATGAGCACCTCAATGAGAAAATACATGTTCGCACATCTTAAAAGATTTCGGCGTATAAAATTTCACTTAAGAGGCCTGATACAAAGCTGTAAATCACATCCACTTTCGGATCTGCAACCACCAGAATTCGTGTCCTATGTTGAGGATCTAGAGGGACAACTCAGAACAGTAGAGAGTGGCATATATGAATTTCAAATGGAGCTTGAGGTTAACTCAATGAGAGGACGAATGTAAGTTCATTTTCCTTTTATATTGTGTGCTTCTTTTTGCTCGCTTTCACGCTTGATTTGATTTTGCAGATTTGATTTTGGTGTGTTTGATTTATTTTCCCGTATAAATGGCGGATAATGGTACTCCGTGACTTCTTAAGTCGGTATCTTCAGTTTCCCACAATAACTGAAACCCCAAAATCAAACATGGAAGAAATACAACATAAACTCCATAAGCATTTTCCCTCTCTCCCTTAGAATGCCCTCAGGAAAATTTACAAAGCTCGTTGTGAACGACTGCGTTTGTTAATGATCAATGGCATTCCTTCTGACATTCGTTGGTTAATTGAAGCAAAGGTCCGATTAGCAGGTGAGTTTTCTGGTCAATTTGTTTCTTACATGCCTGGTTTTGGTAAAAGTACGTTTGCTAAGAAAAGAGAGCTAAACGACTTGGCTCAAAATGTCATAACTGTGTAAGACTTGATTGCAAACGACCGGATTGTAAATCTTTAGGAATTGTTTCTGATACTCGTGAAAATAAAATTAAATTCGTTAAAGATGGCATGAGTAAAGAATCGTTGGATGATATCTTACGATCTCTTGAGACGCATCGAAGCGGAATTGTGCAACGTGAGATTTACAATTTGTGGATACTATTCCAAAAACAAAGTGCACAGTTAAGTCTTGGGAATCTGACTCAAAAAGACCTTGTTTGCCAGTTTATAAGAAAACTGGATGGGAAGCCGATCCTCGACCCATAGAGGGCGTTCAAGCCGTTACTGGACGTAAAACTAGAAGAAGATGTGAGCCACAATCACAACTACCAGTAAATATCCTTTTACTTCACTGTTATTTTCCTTTACTGTTATTTTATCATTTGCATTATTGCATTTAGCGATGTGATTTTGTATTTATTTGGTTTCTTTTACTGTTTGCTTTTTCTAATCATTACTTTTTTTTTTACTGTTTGTTTTTGAATTATTGAGCCACGAGCTTTCCTCGTCATTTGACAAATATGCCAACCCATTTACAGCTGTTTCTCATTATTTATGTCACGAAGATCTTTAAATATGAGCTCGTTTTTCAAACACTCACAACTTATTTTTGAAAAATTAGTCCAATGACAGTATATTCGAGTAAACAATTCAAAAATATTTGTGTGCTTTCTGGGTTTCACTATGGAAAGTACAAAGAGTTCGTTCAGGCAGCTGTAGATCTTGGTCGTGTCATAGCAGAAAGGAAATTGCATCTTGTATATGGAGGAGGTGAACGAGGGTTGTCAAGACTTGTCTCAGAAGCTGTTTTTACCAGAGGAAGCCAAGTACTCGACATTATCCCAAAACCCATGAAACTGCTAGTGTGCATGTCTGGCCCACCAATTGGAGAAGAATTAGTGGTATCAAGTATGCAAGAGAGAATATCTGAAATGATGAATCATGCTGATGCTTTTATTTTTTTTCCAGGAGATCTTGCAACTTTTGAGACACTAATTACATTTGCATCTTGGGCCCACTTGAACATTCATAAAAAACCCATCGGTTTGTTAAATGTTAATAATTTTTATGACGGCTTGCTAACTTTTATTAACCATGCAATAAAGAATCATTTTGTTCCACATTCTGTAAAAAAAACTCTTTATCTCTGCTTCTACTGCTAATGAGTTACTTGATCTTTTACAAGCTTATACACCAGAGCTAGATCCACAGACTGTTGCACTGAATTGGTCGGCTAATGATGGTAACGGTAACAGTAGCAGTAATAAGAAGTGCGATTTAGATTTAACTCTCCGTTTGTAAATATTTTCTGTTATAGTATTCATGTGATGTCTTCTACACTCTTTCTCTTTCCTTTTAAAACATTGAGGACAATGTCTTTTTCAGTTTGGGGGGAGGGAATAGTTGATAATTGTGGAATGTCTTAGTCCTGGTTATGTGTTTACAAAAAAAAAAAAACAATAACAAAATTTTTTTTTTCTGTAAAGACTAACTTAGGACAAATTTGAGTCGAAGATGGCAGGATATAGAGAATGTAGTCTCTCTAGAAACGCATCTTCTTAATCTTAAGGGTGTTGTTTAAAAAAAAAAATTGACTTTTTCTTCATCTTTGTTATCTACTTTTAAGCTTCTGCATCAAGTTCAGGTGAGATCCCATCTTCTTCTTCTTTTATTATTCTCTTTTATTTTTATTTATTATTATTATTATTTTTTTGCATATCTGTAAAATTATAAAATGTTAGGATAATGTTTAGATTAGGTTGTGGGGTGGGGATAATTGAGGTATGTTTTAAATATGTGTGTTGTTTTTTCTCTTTTCTCTTTTCTTTTCTTTGCCAAAAAAAAAATTTTTTTTTTTGTCTAGGATGGCCGTGTAAAGAGTCACGACTTTTGAGATGCATCCTAATAGTCTTGTTGTATTATATTTTAATTTTGAGATTCATAGTAAGTTGTTTTTGTTCCCTTTTCTTTGAATTACTCAAATTTGTGAACTCTCCACTTGGTTATTAAGTTATTTAATTGTTTACTCATTTAACAGGTATTATTGAATCATTCTTCACACACACATTATGACACATACTAGTGGGTTGTAAGTTAAAATTTTACAGCATTTAGTTCTTTTGATTTATTAGGAAAAGTATCTAAGGTAGTAGAAAGTGTATATTTCCAACAAAAAAAAAAGTAGAAAAAAAAATTGTTTTTAATTTTTCTATATCTAGAACCCGAGTAATTAAGTCTGTGGGGGTGTTTCAACACTTAGTGCCCTAAGGTCAACTGGTCTGGGAGTCACTGGCCTAAAGCTCGCTACATGGGTAATAGATATATTGTTTGTTTATTAGAAACCCGAGTAATTAAGTTCGTAGGGGTGCTTCAACACCTAGTGCCCTAAGGCCAACTGGTCTGGGAGTCACTGACCTAAAGCTCGCTACATGGGTTAGAAATGTAATATATAAAAAAAAAATTTGTGAATAATCTATTGCCTAAAGATATAATTTCTAATGAATTTTATAACGAAAATGTTGTTTTTCTTTTAATGAAGCCCCATAAGTATTGTGTTAATTACTTGAGCACAAAAGAAAGTTTGATGATATTCTGGATAATGAGTGAACATCAATGTGGTAAAGGAATTTGGGAGAGTTCATTTATTTGGTAATTTAGAGGATAGATGAACAACTATTAACTTGCATGTGAATTTTATAAATCTTAATATAACGCTTTAATTGCTAGAGGGCTAGCAATAAGCTGGTTGGGGGGTGTGATTAGTATTAAAAATTGTTTAATTATCAAGCGATAATATGTTATTTTATGCTTATGTTATAATTTATATTTGTGTTTATGTAATATATTATGAATTATTAATTATGTTTTAAATATATTTAATTTTGTGTATTTTTATGTGTTTATTAGGAAAATTATTAATTTCACGTACTTCGAGGCTCCAAACAGATAAACGGAGGTCAAATTTGGATTCCGGAGGTTTGAAAACCTTAAGATCAGTCAAGATCGGCTTAAAATTGGGCTTGAGTAAAAAAAGTTGACTTTTCCTATTGACCGAGCACTGATTTAATGATGAAATGAGCTTACAATAGATATGAGTGCATGGGATAACTGGCAATCTTGACTAAATCTCAACCGTTCATGATTCAATGGCCATGATTGTGCCACGTGGCAATGGTTGGTGAAGCAAGTTGGAGGATCCAAATCTTTGTATTCGGGTCGACTCGATTCACCCATTAACCCGCCAAATCTCAACCGTTCTTTGGGCAAATCGGACGAGTCAAATGATGCCATGTGTGATGTTGACTTTTGAGGTTTGACCAGCCATTGGATCTTGATCTAAGGGTTGTGAGGAGCACATGCATGAAGCCTATGATGGACCGCAAAGCACTGGATTATGAATTTATTTTTCTATAAATGGGGCCTCATTTTTATGTTTTAATCATCTCTCTACAACTCTCTTCTTCTCAAATTCTCTCCATCTCCTTGTAATCTTGATTTCCAGGTGTGTTTTTAATATTTTGTATAATTATTTTCATTAATAAAATTAGTTTTATTTCCAATTTTAGTTGTTTTTATTTCTTTTAATTATAAGTAATTCAATTTTACTACTTTTTATTTTAATTATGCTTAACTAAATAATATTAGTTAGGGGAAGGTGAAACTCTTAAGAAATAAATATGATTTAATCAAATTCTATGTTTAATTTTATAAATTAAATTATTTTCTATTTAATTTTATACAATTTTTATATTTTGAAAATTTGATTTATTGTAGACAAACAAATGAATTTGGCACAATAAATTCTTAAGATCTTAATATAAGGCATGGTGAAATGGTATTTTGACTTATTGTAGACAAATTAAATTTTGGCACAATAAATACTTAATCCATCATAAAATTAAAGGGAAAATAATAATAATTTGTATAATTAATCTTTTGAGTAATAAATCTAAAACAAATTGGCAAAAAGAATTTATTAAGTTTTATTTATTTCTAAGAGTGGATCCATAACCCTAACTAGTTCAATTCCATAGTTTCATTTAAATTAAGTTGTTTATATTCAAGTTTTAATTTCAATTTTTAGATAAAATAAAATAAACTAATTAAATCTTTTCTCTGTGGATCGACCTCGGACTCACCGAGTTATAATACAACAAGACACTCTTATACTTGAGAGTTAAAATTTACTTTTAAGTTGTGTCAAGGGTCATTTGAAGGTGTGCTGCTATCAGCAGTAAGTTTAGATGCAAATCAAGGCATATTTCCCATTGCAATTTTTGTTTGTGAATCTGAGAATATAGATAACTGGACTTGGTTTTTGGGCCACCTGCAAGAGTATTTAGCTGATGACAGATAGGTGACATTCATGACTGACAGGCAAAGGGAGTACTTAATGCACTTCATTTGGAGTTCGCTGGAGTAGAAAATAGGTTTTGTGCAAGACATGTATTTGCAAACCTGAAGACTAGATTCTCGAAAGTGGAGTTGAGGGATGAGTTTTGGAGGGCAGTTAGAGCATCAAGTAAAGATGTTTTTGTCAAGGCAATGAATGGCTGAGAAAGTTAAATCCCAAGCATTGGTCAGTGCATACCTTTGATAAGTTTGTAAAGTGTGATCACACAACAAACAACATGACAGAGAGTTGGAATGCATAGCTTGGTGATATGAGGAAAGCACTTGTTATAGCTTTGGTGGAGCACGTTAGGAAGCGCATGATGAAAGCAATAACAGAAAGAAGACAAAGTTGTTTGAAGTGGCCATTTGATGTTCCTGCTTTTATTAACAAGAAGTTGAACAGCATGCTGAAGGTTGGTAGGAATTATCACATCATACCAGCAAGTGATGCCTTATATGAAGTTGAAACAGGGCAAGAGTCTTATATTGTCAACCTTGATGAGCATACAAGTAGTTGTGCCTTATGGCAGATCAGTGGCTTACCTTGTAAGCATGCAATGCCTTGTATAGCTCACATTAGGGCTACTTATGAGAAGTACGTTGCCCCTTGTTTACTAAAGGATGCATATTTGAGATGCTATGCTGGCATTATTCATCCATTGCCGGACAAATCTAAATGGCCACAGGTTGAAGCTGATGAAATTTTACCCCCAATTGGTCGAAGACCACCTGGCAGACCTAAGACATGTAGAAGAAGGGAGGCTGATGAACCACCAGCATATAGAAGAAGGTTCGCAGTATCTTGTTCATATTATCCGAGTATTGGTCACAATATAAAGGGTTGCCCTGTTAATCCAGCCAATGCACATAAGAAAACTAGGCATATATTAGTTAGTGGCTTATTGCTTACAATATAAAAATTAATTATTCAAATTGTTTTTTTCGTCACTTTGACGTTATCTTCAAATTACCCCCACCTAGAGTGACTACATAAAAGGGTTAAGTGATGTTTTTACTTTTTTTTTTTTTGGATATATATTGTAGTTTTGTGACTATATGTTGGAACTAATATGAATGTGTGAAGATTAGGTGTACTAACCTTGACTTAATTGTGCTGAACAGAAGCATCGCAAGAACTTGGCAGCAGCCTCAAGCTCAAGAGCATCATTTACAAGAGTGAATGCTGCTGGAGACTCAACACCTGGTGGGTCAGCAGCTGAGCCATCACCTAATACTTCTACGCCTACCCCAGAACAATCAATTAAAGGTTCAGCAACAAAGAAGACAGCAGCAAGAAGCGGCAGGAATAAGCAAAGGGAAAGAGAGATAATGCCTTGCATCAACAATAACAAACACAGCTTTTGATCAATTTTCAGAGCTACCAATGAGAGGCATTGCAATTAGAAAGGGAGGCAAATCTGGTGGGACCACTTCACAATCTCGCCCAGTTCAAACAAAGAGAGATTTGAAGGGCAAAGCAGCAGCTCAAATTGACTGTAAGTTTTTTCTGTTTGTTTAAAAAATAATGTTTATATTTACATATAACATATTTAGATTAATTTTCTTCAAAAATTAATCTTTTGTTTCGGTAAAATGGTAACTACTAAGTGGGGCTTTATGTCGCAAAAAAATACTGTTATAGTGAATGGCATGACGACAATAGTTTGGACATTTACTGAAAATGGTGCTGCTGATTTTGATATTTTGATGTGCTTTTTTAATACACTGCTACGATAGTGCAGTGCAGTATATATTTGTAATTAAAACCTAATTGTAGACTTTAAAAAACTGAGACGCAGTATGTGTGCTCATGATTTTTTAGAATTGCTAATTTTATATTATGTAATTTTATCTAATTAGTTAGGCTAAGTTACTATTTCTTTGGGTTGTTGCAATTAATATTTGGTCTGGTCTGTAATCCCTTGTCATAGAAGCTGAAAAGGCAAAATGTAATATGCTGCTGGTGATAGTGAATATTGACTGCAACAATATAAGTGTAATATTTTGTTGAACTGAAAGTACATATCACTGAATGTAATACATGAGCTTCTGGTACATGGAAGTTTTTATTGAACTGAAAGTACATATCACTTAATTTCTACTTTCTACTACTTTCTACCCTCATGCTTCAGTTATGAGCAACACTAAGCATATACATCATGCAAAGTACCAGCATGAACAAGATAATATACATCAGCCTAATGATTGAATCTGATTTTGCAGCAAGTTTATTAATTCCCATCTCTAGCATCTTCTTATCTTTAATTCCAATTTCATCATCACTTTCGAAACCTTCGTGCAACTTTCCCAATCCTCTTATGAGTACTCTATACTCATCCAAACTTGGTTTCCACCATTTGAAAAAATTGCAGCCTTTATTATCGTATTTGTAGTACAGCTTCTTAGGATTCACAGCAGACTCTGAGATGTATACAGATGGACGTTTACCACAATCTCTGCATGTTTTGTTTATGAACTTGAGCACCTTCCCATTGATCTCCAACTTCTCATTTTCATCTTCATCTTCATCTTCCACATCAAACCAGCTTCCTCTTGAAGACGACATACTTACTGTTATTTTTTTATTTTTTGTGATGTCCTATTTGAGCCTTTTGCTACTACAAAGCTTGTTCAAATCTGTAAATTAACAGTCAGTTTAGTTTTTGAATTTGAATTGTTGTAGTCAAAGGGAGAGAAGGATGATTTTTTTTTTTACTTTCAAAATGAGTGGTTGAAATCATAGTGCAAATCCCCGTAAACAAGTGTTATTTAATGGCATACCTTGTAATTTTCTTTAATCAAAAGCCCAAATAAGGAATCAATTTAAAACTTTTTGACCAAATAAGTAAATATACATTTTAATATTAATCAATTTAAAACTTTAACACTACCACATTTTTTTACAGAAATGTCACATCAAAACCGCACCCAATAATACTGTTAGATAGAATATTTTGTTTCACACAAGGATAATCACGTAATTTAATTATTAAACGTCGGTCAACTGTTTAAAGTCACGGCAATTGGGGGCTAAAGTGAGTTTTCGTATCCTTGGGGGGTATTTTGAAGATAGTCACTCTAGTAGGGGGCACAGTGAATTTAACCTTATTGTTTATTCATTCAACTGACATTATAGAAATGTCATACACCTCTCAGAAACACTATAACAGTCATAACATACTTCTTTGGCTGACATATTATACACTCTACGAGAATATAACAGAGTTGTCATACATGACTATAAAAATCAGATTTGAGCTTCACTCTTTAACAATTATTTTAAAAAATTAAATTTAACTGTTTGATCATTAATTAAGTATAAATTATATTGTTTTCTATATTGTTAAAGTTGAAATTTGTCTTTCAAATCATGATTTACATTTATTTGAATCTACAAGTGCATGCAAATGCGAGTATAGGAATGCTAGATAATAAACTTGATCTAATCCATTTAACGCCCAAATCATGATTCATCATTGATAGCCAAAAGCTTCAGATTTTTGTTCAAAGATATAGAGATTAGCTTTCCATATGGTGCAATAATGGTGTGTTGGTTGAGTTACATGTGTGATTTATAAAATTTTTGTGTCTTTTGACACGACTTAAAAGTGATTTCTAACTCTCAAGTATAAGCGTGTCTTGTTATATTATAATTCGGTGAGTCCGAGGTCGATTCACAAAGAAAAGATTTAATTTGTTTATTTAAGTTTATCAAAAAAATAATAAATAAAATTAAAAATATGCAATTTAATTTAAGAAAAATTATGAAATTGAATTAGTTAGGGTTATGGATCCACTCCTAGTAATAAATACAATTTAACAATTTTTTATTTTTTATTTTATTTCCCAAAAGATTAATTATATAAATTAAAATAATTTTCCCATTAATTTTATTATGGATTAAGAACTTAATGTGCCAAAACTCAACTTGTCTACAATAAGTTAAAATACCAATTTACCGTACTTTATCCTATACACGACGGTGCATCGGTTCTCGTTGGATCCATGTAATCTCTCAAAGTTCTTAGTTGACTCTGATCATGTTGAGATTGGTTGTCTCCTTGATCAACTGAAGGATTAAGTTGGCCTAAAATGTTTTCGTCTTGGATCTCATCCATGATTGGTGGTGGTAGTGATTGAGATCTATGAATTAGCCTGTCACTTGAAGTTCGAGACTAACGTCTCATGCAATGATGATGTGTGAGTGTAAAATTATGTTGTAAAGATGATACACGAACAAATGAATAACAAAAAAAATAAATAAATAATTACACAAATTAAAGAAAAAATGAAAATTAAATAAACAAGATAAATGTACAAAAAAAATACAAGACAAAAATAAATAAACTAAAAATTAATTAACTAAAATTAAAATAACTAAATAGGCAATAGACCAAACATATAAAAAAAGTAAAAGCCAAAAAGAAAAATAAAATAAATTCAAAAATTAAATTGCATAAACAAAAAAAGAAAGACCAGAAATTATTATCTCAAAGTGTAGATTCTTTTTTTTTAATTTTAAAAATTACCAACCAATTAAACGATTAATTCATATTAATGGGCCTTGTAATTTTTAAAGTCAATATTCCTTGTATTGAGTCCAAATTAGGTCAAAAGAAATCCAGTTGTGGTAAGAAAGTTCAAGTTATAGGTCCGAATTTGAGATTTATGGGAAATTTTGGCAAGGGACCTATTCAAAATTTGTTGTGGTTTGTGGTCAAACTATAATTATGAGAAGAATGAGCCAAAAATGAGATTTTTTTTTGGGGTACAACTGAAATTATGAAAGATGTAGGGATAAAAGAGAATTTAAGAAAAGAAAAGGGGGATAAAAGAAAATTTACACAAAAAGTAAAAATAAAAGGAAAAATAAAACAAAACAAATACCTCTCCCCGGCAACGGCATCAAAAACTTGACACGATTTAAAAGTAATTTCTAACTCGCAAGTATAAGAGTGTCTTGTTATATTATAACTCGGTGAGTCCGAGGTCGATCCACAAAAAAATGATTTAATTTATTTATTTATTTAAGTTTATCAAAAAAATAAAAATAAAAATAAAAATATGCAATTTAATTTAAGAAAAACTATGAAATTGAATTAGTTAGGGCTATGGATCCACTCCTAGTAATAAATACAATTTAACAAATTTTTATTTTATTTCCCAAAAGATTAATTGTATAAATTAAAATAATTTTCCCATTAATTTTATTATGGATTAAGAACTTAATGTGCCAAAACTCAACTTGTTTACAATAAGTCAAAATACCATTTTACCATACTCTATACTAAGATATTAAGAATTCATTGTGCCAAACTCCCATGTTCATCTACAATAAATCAAAATGTCAAAATATAAAATATGGATAAAATAAAATAAAAAATAATTTAATTTGTACAATTAAAAATAGAATTTGATTAAATCATATTTTTTTACTAAGAGTTTCACTTTCCTCTAACTATGAATATTTAGCTAAGCATTTTTGAAATAAAGGAAATTATTAAAATTGAAAACACATAATTAAAAAATGGAATTTGAAAATTGAAATAAAACTAATTTTATTTATTGAAAATATATTACAAAAAGAAATGAGAAGAAGAATTTGGGGGAAAGAAGATAAGAGAATGTGTGTAGACTTGTGTTCCCCCGCCCCCCTCTATTTATACTAATACATGGTAAATCAACACCATACAAATAAATAAATCTAATTACATCTTAGCCTTACATTTGTCCCACTAATAAAATATAAACGTAACTTAATCCATTCAAGTATATCCAACACATTCCACTAACAATTACCATGCCTAATATGATAAAGGTTTATAATTTTATAATTACCACATTTACCATGGTAAAAACTCAAACTTTTACAACAAAAGTCTCGGATCCTCCTCAACAATGACATAATTTCTTGAACTTCCGGAATCCAAATTTAACATCTGCACATTTGTATGGAGTCTCAAATTGCATGAAATTATTATTTTTACCTAATAAACACACAAAAATACACAAAATCAAATATTTAGAAAAATAATTAGAAATTCACAATATGTTACACAATTACAAATATAAATTACATTAATAGCACAAAATAACATTTTTACCCCTTAATAAATATACAATTTTTAACACTAATCATCTTTAATAATATTTTGTGGTTTGTGTTAACTATCTCCAATATAATTACCTTCTCATTTATTCAGTTCAACAATCAATTAAGTAAGAAATCTTCTCAAATCAAAAAAATATAGCTTGCGCTCTTCAATTGTTCTTGAGAATAGTTGTTTGATTAATCAAAGTCTCTGACAAAACTGTATTAGAGTCAGTAATTAATAATTAACATAACAGTGTAGTATATCAAATCGAAGAGCTCGATGAAAGGCATAAGACACCATAAAAATTAACTTGATCAAAATTGGAAATGCCCACACTTACTGTTGGAAGTTTTTGCCTTGAAATTGAGTCGACTCACCGAGTTAAACCAAATTGAACCAAGGTGAACCATGCTAAATCGATCAGAACTGAGATAAACTGAGTCAGAGCCAATTCAAGTGAACCAAACCAATCCATTAACTGCTGACCATCAGCATTGACCATTAACAAATATTTGTATTTTTGGTTCGAGTCCCTCCCTAGGTTTTTTAACATTCTAGATCCATCAGTGCAATCAAATTTTTTAAATTTTAACTTTATAAAGTGTTATGGCAAATAGTGACATGGCATCATTTCAAGTTACATCACTAAAGGGAAGTAACATCGACAGTTGGAGTATTATAATGAAGGCCCTCCTTGGAGCTCATGATTTTTGGAAAGTCACTGAAAAAGGCTACAACGAGCTAGAAGATGAGACTTCTTTAGTTCAACACCAGAAGGATAGTTTAAAAGATTCAAGAATGAGAGACAAAAAGGCTCTTTCCGTCATTTATCAAGCATTGTATGATAACGGATTTGAGAAGATTTCAAGTGCAAATTGAGCCAAGGAAGCATGGGAGAAGCTTCAAACCTCTTATAAGGGAGAAGCTTCAAACCTGTTATAAGGGGGAAGAGAAAGTGAAAGGGTGCTAAGGGGGAAGAGAAAGTGAAAGGGTGCATCTCAAAGCTCAAAGAAATGAGTTTGAGTCGTTGCATGTAAAAGAAGCCGAATCCATTTCTGATCATTTTTCAAAAGCTCTAGTCATTTCAAATCAATTAAAAAGAAATGGTTAAAAGATAGAAGATGTAAGAATTATAGAAAAAAGTACTTTGCTAATACATATTATTTTAAATAATTATATTTATTTGTTTCATCTATTACATATATTTAAAATTTTAAATATTTAAAGTTCATATTTTGAAGTTTAATTTCATTAAAATAAAATTAAAAAATAAATTGAAAATATCCATATATAATATTATAAAATATAAAATCCAAACTTTTTAAATCTAAATAAAAAAACTTGGCCTAGTTGTTCAAAAAATATGTCTAGGCCAAATTTGGGCATTGTTATATCTGAGTCAGACATAAGTTTTTGCCATCCTTACCTGTGAGGGCACACGGGCTGGCATGACAAGGTCGCAAAGATTGGTGCCTTGTGCTATGCCTAAATAGAGTGTTAATATTTGAACTTCTAAATTTGTCCAAATAACCCCCACTAATCACTTACATTTTAATACCTATTTTATCTCATATAAAGTTACTAAAAAAATAAATATCTTTTAAGCATACCCAAATATAAATCTATTTTTATAAATCCCAATTTCTATTCGTAAATGATTATCACTTCTTAAATATATTTATTTATTACTTTTACAATTAAAGAAAATAGTTTCCAGCACTCCTTAATCTATCATAAGTGATTTGGTATTCAATTCGACGTGGATTAAAGATAAAGCCCTTAAAATAAAGAGACAAACCCGTGACTGTAACTCCATTTCCCAAAAACTAGTTCAAATTCACGATCCCTCAGCAACTGTCAGAACGCAATGAATGACCCTGTTTTTCTTGCCTATGTAGAGATGAAGATATTTATCTCAATAGCAGCAACTGTGGCTAGCACAACAGGATCTACATACAAAGCAGCCCCATCTAGCCCAAATGATATTGCCAATTCCATCAATAATTGCTTGTCTAATTGCAACAATTGTATTAGTTACCAAAGACTTCTTCGAACTCCCGTCGCCACCATTGTCAACTCTCTAATTCAATCAACTCGGACTCATTCCCCAATATATTGATTCTATATTATGCCTAAAAACTAGCATAATTTTCTTCAACTAGAACATGGAAACCACCTATGAAATTAGCATTCACTGAAACAAAATTCTGAGTGAATGCCAACTCAGAACAGTTAAGGAAATCGTTCCATAGTTCTCAAAGTTAACGAGTAAATTCTTCAAGTTTTATATGATGGGGGTGCATGAAAAACGTTAAAAATTATAATAACAGGTGCAGATTCAGAATTTTAAAGTACTCCGGGCTAATTTTTTTTTATAAAAAATAATATTGTAAAGTGAACATAAAATTTTATAAAAAAAATAAAGTACACATAATAAGATGAGGACATTAGAAATCTTACACCAAATAATAATTACTTTAAAAAATAATTTTATAAAAATCAAAAATAAAAATGTAATTCAAAACAAAAATATAACTAAAATTGTATTTTTCGCTGCTTCAAATAATGGAATTCATCAATTATGAATTCTGAATCAATAGTATCTGACCACTTGGTAGCTACTATTGAGGTTTTTAGCCACAACTTTATTCTCTAAAACTTGTTGTGAAGATTGTGCATTCATTCTTTTAACAATATGTTTAAATGGATCCTTTAAATTGCTCCATCTACTTTGGCAAAGAATGAAAGGAGAGTTTTCCTTGGGTCGGATTTGTTGGACATTATAACCTATAAATTACCATAACATGAAACTACAGAAGAATTAATAAATTAATTAATAATTACAAGCTTAATTAGCATGCTTAAATAAATTAAACAATTCAATTTTGTTCATCTTTTCCATTTTAAAAAAATATAATTAGTGAAAAAATAACAATAATAAATCAACTTAAACTAACAAATCACAAAACTAATTTAAAAAAGCCAATCAAACATTCAAAATAATAAATTAAAATAATATGTAAAATAAATCAATAAAATATATCTAAGAAAAATAAATAATTTATGCAAGTTCTAAAAGTATAGTAACATACCAATAGAAAAATGTACAAATTGCCAAGAAATTGGAAGATATGAATGGATGATGAATTATGATTTGTGAAGCAGGGAAGGTGAATTGATGAAGAATGAAGAATTGTGAAGGGTTTGGAATTTTTTTGTTTTTTTCTAATGGTGTCGGTGGAAGTAAAGGAAAAGTAATAATGATATATTTTTGTTTGGGCAAAAGTTCGTTCTATCAGATTAGTACTCATTTAGTCTCTATATTTTTAAAAATACCTCAAAACATCCCTAGTGTTAAATTATTGATACCGTGCCATTACTTTTTGTTCCTTTTGACTTGTTTTTACAATATTATCCTCTTACAATAATGCTTCTTTTTTTCTTAACTTTAATTAAAAGAAAAATTAAATTACTAATTTCACCCCAAAAATAAATATAGAAATAAAAAATATATTTTATTTTTTTTGGAACACTCTGCAGAGTAGCTAATATATTAATTTTTTTATTAATATCCAAAAAAAATTGATAGTTTAATTTTTTTAACAATATTAATTTGTTTGGACATACATGAACTTCCACAAAGATGAATATATATTATTTTTATTTTTATTTTATTTTTTGAGATTACTTTATTTTATCTTTTATTATTGTCCCACAAAAAAGAAACATTATTTAAGAGGATAATATTATAAAAGTAAGCCAAAAGAAATAAAAAGTAATAGCATGGATGTCAATAGCTTAACGGTAGGGATATGTTGAGGTATTTTTAAAAATATAGGGACTAAACAAGCACTAACCTCATAATGTAGGGACTAAACGAGTTTTTACTCTTTTTGTTTTTCTAATGGTGTCGGTGGAAGTAAAGGAAAAGTAATAATGATGGATGGTATTTTGTAATAAACAATTGATGGTATTTTCGTAATTAATAATTAATGGCATTTTCATAATTTTAATCAAATTAATTGACTTTTTTTCTTACACCGGGCTGCAGCCTGGTATAGCCCACTAACAAATCCGCCCCTGAATAAGGATAAGATGGGTGTTAGATAAGATATATTAAGAAAGAATAATTGTTTTAAAATTTACAATGGGGTTAAGTGAGAAATGTGGGCTGGTTGAGGTCAAATATCATTACTCACTTGAATATTGGCTAGCAGCCCGGCATAACTGATTTCACCTTTTCTTTTGAAATTTTGGTTCTTGTTTTTATAAAAAAAAATATATATATAGAGTGATGTTACTAGCACCCCTCTATTTCTCTTATAAAACACCTCTCATTTTGTTTTTACAAGTTTATTGAGTAATTATTGTTTGGTCCTCATATTTTGACTTAAGTGTTCTTTTAGTCCCTATATTTAAAAAATACCTCAAGACACCCTTACTATTAAATATATTACTCTCGTACCCTTACTTTTTTCTTTTCTTTTACAAAAATTTTCTTGCAACAATA
Organism: Citrus sinensis; assembly: GCF_022201045.2. Lineage (NCBI taxonomy): Eukaryota > Viridiplantae > Streptophyta > Magnoliopsida > Sapindales > Rutaceae > Citrus > Citrus sinensis. Next base: position 17,895,736 of record NC_068562.1, read on the forward strand.
TTTTTGAGGATGTTAATGATAATTTATCAAATTAGCCTTACAAGTATTAGAAAAATTCACCCAAATTTTTATATTTCTATTTTATTTTTATGATCAATTTGGTAAATTAATTTTCTATAAAATAATTATTAGTAAGATTGTTGGAAGGATATTAAACATTGTTTTAAGTTGGTTAATATAAATTTATTTATAAATAATTATTTGCAAGATTGTTGCATGGATAAAAAAAATACTAGTTCTTTTCATGTTGCTATTTATTGGTTACTTTGCTAATAATTAATTTTTGGTTAATTTACTGAAATTAACTTTTTCAAAGATAAATTAATTAATGTCAGAATATTATTGTAAGGATATTACTGTAAAAACAAAGAAAAATTAAGGTTAAGAATGTAACATATTTAACTTGAAGGATATTTTGAGGTATTTTTTAAAATATAAGGGTTAAATAGACACTTAAGTCAAAACATAGAAACTAAGCGAGCATTTATTTGTTTAATACATCAATTTACTACTTTTATATTAATTTACTTATTTTACGTTTCATTTACAAGTCTTATACTTTATTTACATAGTTTATATTTTATTTTACACCTAATATTGATTCTCAAGTTTAATGTTACATTTATAAATTTTTATTTTGTTTATCAGTGATATACTAATAAACCACTCCTTTATTAATTTACTTGTTTTATATTTTTTTTATAAACCTTATATTCTATCTACATAATTTGTATTATATTTTATAATTAATATTGATTTATAAGTTTTATATTTTATTCTTTCTGGAAAAACCATATAATGAATACAATAAACGATTTAGATTTCAGAGTCAAGATATTGTCGACTGTTTTCGTAATCGATATGAATTGCGTAGGAATGATAGTTCCAAAAAAGTTATGTTTAAGAAGTACAATTGTTATATCTCCAGCCGGATCCAAAATAATTAATAATGGACAGTGGAGTCGTTTTCCAGAGTTATTGTCCACCTAACAAATTTTGGTGTAATCTAGCAAATTCTTTCAAATTTTGTCATATTTACCATCTCAAGCCGTTCACATGGGCCTTATCAGATTTTTTATTTGGGAGAGTAATGGGACCAACGTCCTTTATGTGATCCAGTCCCATTAACCGTCATCGCTCGGCCGTAGAAATTCAGAAACAATTAATAATTTTCCTGTCCGACCCCAAAATCAATAAAGATGTCTTGCCTGTAATATGCATTTTCGTGGTATATAATTGTTTTGTATATTAATTATTATCATGATTCTATAAGTATCTATGTTATTGTAGAAAAATAATCTATTGAACATCTCTCTCCATTATATTGTGACTATATGGACATATGATATGATTTTATAATAATATATGAATGGTATTAAAATGATAGATTAACTAGATAACGGCATATTATTATAAGGTGAACAGCATCACTTAATAGATTATTATATTACAATATACAAGTTTGTAATGTAGTTTTGTGGTATGTTAAATAAAGAGACAACTACTAACTACTTTGTGGTGACATCACCAAAACATTTATTTTATAGAGACAAGGTCATAATTGAGTTCCAAACCAGAGTATAATAAATGACTAGATAAAAAGTTTCTTGATTTCATTCTCATTAATTTTGTAGGCCATCCTCAGTTTGAGAAGGACTTATAAAGAGCCTAGGACGGGTGAAAATGGTACCTGAATGATAATTATAAGCGTACGTGAAGGACAATCATTTCTTTAATTGTGTTCTTGAGAATTAAGAAGCATAATGTGGAGGCTTAAGATTGGAGATCATAGGACAAAAAATGATCCATATATATTCAGCACAAACAACCATGTCGGTAGGCAAATTTGGGAATTTGATCCTGATGCAGACTCCCCTGAGGAGCTAGCTGAGGTTGAGGGGGCTCGTTTGAATTACTTCAATAACCGCTTCAATGTTAAAAATTCTTCTAACCTCATCTGGCAAATTCAGGTAATTTGTGTAATCCACGAACACTAAGATGTTTTTTCCAATTCGATTAACAGAACATACATAATTTGTTTGCCAATTAATTACAGGTTTTAAGAGAGAAGAAATTCAAACAAACAATTCCGTAGTCAAAATTGCTGACCATGGAGAGGAGATAACACTTGAAACTGCCACAGGCGCATTGCGGAGGGCAGTTCACATATTTTCAGCCTTGCAATCTAGCCATGGCCACTGGCCTGCTGATAATTCTGGCCCCTTGTTTTATAACACCCCATTTGTAATTATCTTTAATTCATAATTCTCACAAATTTACAATCAAAGTACTTTTTTATTCATTCGACTATTAGTCTAGATTTTAAATTTTTGAAAATGTGCAGGTTATTTATTTATACATTACGGGGTATCTTAACAGTGTACTCTCTAGTGAACATCGCAAAGAAATGCTTCGTTACACATACAATCATCAGGTACTTAAAAATTAAATCATTGATTGTTGTACCCTGTTTAAATTCTCATGCACATTGACTAATTTTGAATTGCAATATTATGTGCATTATATAAACAGAATGAAGATGGGGGATGAGGATTACACGTTGAGGGGCACAGCACAATGTTTGGTACTGTTTTTAACTACATTTGCATGCGTTTACTGGGAGAAGGACCCGACGGTGGCGAGAACAACGCTTGTGCAAGAGCTCGAAAGTGGATTCTTGATCGCGGGGGAGCAATGGGCGTAACATCTTGGGGAAAGACTTGGCTTTCAGTATAATCCATCACTCTTCCTGCTAAATTATATATATAGTTTTAATCCATTGAAATCTTGATTATAAGCAACAATATTCATAAAATGAAATGATTTTGTTTTTTTTATTTATCTAATAGATTCTTGGTGTTTATGATTGGTCTGGATGCAACCCAATGCCTCCAGAATTTTGGAAAATTCCTTCCTTTTTACCTATCAGTCCAGGTTAGTTCATAGAACTTGTAAAATCATTATAAGCATCATTCATTATTGTTGTCAGTTAAATTTTCGGGCTTCCACTTTGTAAAGTATAAATTTTCAATTGTTCACCAGAAATTTGTTGCTGTAAAGGTTTTAATTTGTTCACCGGCCCATGCTAAGTTTATAAATTGCACCAGTTTTTCATATTTCCTTTAATAATGTTAAAGCATCTCAATAAAATGACATTTTGCTCTTGAAGTGTAGCATAATAACGGGTGAAATTTTGATACTTTTTAGCAATCATTGAGGTAAAAAAATATGATAGCTATTGGATAAAAAATTGATTTTTTTGACAAATAATAACATATTAAATGTCTAAATTACTGTTGTGACATCATCCAAAGCTAATTTGTATTGGTGACAAGGACCCAACAGGATATAATTTGAAAACAATGGATGGACTGCTGAACAAATTTAAATTTTTAGGGTATTTCAAAAGATTGAGTAAACGATTAATATTTTCTTTATCGGAAAATGATTGTTAGAGCATTGAATGAGCAAGGGTGAATAAGTAATTAAATAGTCGAAACATTAATTTGGGGGCTAACCTTAATTATGAGCATAAATAAACGGGTTAAATAAATAGTTATTATTGGTTTGAAGTTCAATTTTAATTTCAAATTTCAAATTGATGTTGCTATATCTCTGTTTAAGTTAAGTTCTAAAATATGCTATGAGTTCAATTCTTACTCTGAATTTTCATTTTGTTTCAATATTACAGGAAAATTGAATTGCTACTGTCGGGTGACATACATGCCTATGTCATATTTGTATGGAAAAAGATTTGTCGGTCCAATCACACCACTTATTTTACAGCTGAGAGAAGAGATTTACACTCAACCTTACACTGACATTGATTGGAGTAAAATGCGACATTTCTGTGCAAAGGTTCTTGCATTAAATTGATTTTAAATTGATTTCACCTTATTTTACCTGATTTTTTTTTTATTTTCCCCTTTGTTTTTTAATCATTCTTCGAGTTAATCTGTCAAAGTGTTCGGTAAACACTTGTAACTTGACCTCGTAGTACAACTGTCAAAAATACACCCTTTAACCTCAGTCGTTGGAATGAATGGTCATGCATTGAGAGACTTTATCGATTGATGGAATGATTATGAAAGCATTTTTCTTTGCAGGAGGATATCTTCTTTCCGCATACTACCGTTCAAAACTTGCTTTGGGATACTCTTTATAATGTAGTTGAGCCCATTCTTAATCGTTGGCCTCTTAACAAATTGCGAGAGAAGTCTCTAGAAATAGCGATGAATCACATTCATTATGAAGATGAGGCCAGTCGGTACATGACTATTGAATGTGTTGAAAAGGTAATTGAATTAAAGTAATAAGATAAGATGGCAATATGCGTATTATCAGCTATACATTTATATTTTCCAGACTCGTATATGTTAATTGATACATGCTTGATCGACCAGCCATTGAATATGCTCTGTTGTTGGATCGAAGATCCTAACAGCGATTATTTTAAGAAGCATCTTCCTAGGATCGGGGAGTATTTATGGGTTGGAGAAGATGGAATGAAGGTGCAGGTTCGTGTAAGTTCGTCCTGCATTAATTATATTATAAGCATGCACACATACTTTTAGCATTTTTCTTTAGATTGTATTTTAAAATCTTGAAGAAAAAAAGCTGTACTTTGGTAGATATTATTGTGGGAATCCTCAACTTATTAATTAACATACTCACGATTGGAATGCACACTATTATTCCAAATGATAGAGATTAGGGTAAATAGGACAGTGTGGACTAGTCCGTACGTAATAGAGGGAAAAATCTCAATTTAGATAAACAATAATTCTTGGAATAAGAATATAAATTTGAAAAATCCTTAACTCAAGAATTAGTTTTTGAATATTAGTTAGATCCATTAACTTTTATAATCTGATCACTCTAACCATAGATGTAGAACAGTACTAATGCGCATTTCAATACAATTAATTTCATGTAATCAGATATTTTTTCTTCTTTTTAAAACTTGTGATGTAATGCATGACATCTTAAAATGGGCAATTGATAATCACTTTCTAGTAAGATAATTCTTCATTTTAAAATTAAGATTTGGACTAAGACGAGAATAGCTAATAAATTATATCTTACGATTTTTCGTACAGATTCAAGATTTTACAATATTGTGAAAATCGTTTATAATTTTGTCAAACCTAAATTCACACGAAAATTCATGTGAATGTCCTCATCCGAGCACAACTTTACTTATAAGAAAATTTTTAATAGGAAATCTTTTAATTTAATAAAATAAAGGTAAACTAAAATATAAGAAATTTAATGTAATATATTTTATTTTTAGTATATTAAAATTTGTAAAAGGAAACCCTCTCTAGAAGAGTCTACATATAAGTATCTAATATCTAGCTTAACCCTGCATTTAATTGGTGAACCTCCGCACTAGAGAGTTTTCAATATTTTAATCGTTGTGAGTTGAAAAGTTATTGTTAACAATGAATGGAGAGTTTCGGTAGTCAAACATGGGATTGTGCTTTTGCCGTTCAAGCTTTGCTTGCTTGCACTCTCACTGACGAAATTGGTCCAATACTTATGAAAGCACATGACTTCCTTAAAATATGTCAGGTTAATTTTCCTTTTTATATATATATATATAAAACACACTTATCAATTTTTTATGTTGTTTCAAACATGTGCATGCATTTTGGCAGGTCACTAATAATCCTCCAGGAGATTTTAAAAGCATGTTTCGTCACATGTCAAAAGGAGCATGGACATTTTCCAATAAAGATCATGGATGGCCAGTTTCTGATTATACTGCAGAAGCCTTACTGGTAATTAAAGATAATTGAAATGTTCATTATTTTTGTTGCGGAAGCGCAGGTTTAGCAATTACATATACTATGGTTGCTGTGACTTCTGAAAAAATATAAATGTGGTGATAAATAAATGTAAAGAAAATAAAACACAATAATTTACATGGTTCGGTGTAATGCTTATGTCCACAGGTAAAGATTGAAAGATAATTTTATTAATAAATGAGAATTTACAAAAGTGGAAAAAGCTCTTAAAACCCACAACTCCAATACATCTAATTGTATGATCACTAGAACACTCAAGTGAAAGCTCTCTTAAATCTCTCAAATTGCTTCACTTGTAATTGCTCTCAACGCTCTCAATTGGGATGAGTTACAAATGCATTTTGCTTCTCTATTTATAGGCCAAGCATACAATATGAACGCATAGAAAAATCTTACCCATTTTTCAATTTTAATGGCTTCGGTGTGACTTTTGGTGAAGAGATCATGCTCACACATGAAATTGGATCACACTAGCTCAACAATTGTGTGCTTGAAATTTGCATGCTAACTGTCTCATGCAAGCATGCTTGACTTTTCAACAATTTTTCTACATAATTTTACACATAAATTGAAAATATCTTCCGTATTTCATGTATACAGTGTTGTCTACACTTCTCACTGATGCAACCAGAAATTGTTGGAGAAAAAATGGAACCTGAAAGATTTTATGATGCTATTAATTGCATACTTCCTATGCAGGTAAGGACTGAACAATTTCGAATTGCAACCTTATTATTTGTATATACTGTTTTCAAATTTTACTACATGTGACAAAAAATTAATCTCCGAACATCAATTGTATGCCTGAAATGAGATCTTTTCCTAATTTGGACTCTTAAGCTTTTTAAGATTTTGTGTGCAGTGGGGTCATAGTGGAGACAATGTAAACTTAAATCGACTGTAACATTATATCAATAAAATTGAGGAGCCAAATGGTTGGGGTCATAGTCCAGAAGTCTTAAAATATAGTAGGCTATAGCAAATTATGTAAAACAAAAAAAAAAAAATCTAAACATAAAATTTGCATAAAACATAATAAAATTTCAATAGAAATGTTCCAATTCAGATCTTGAACTTTATTAAAATAAAATAAAAAGTTATTAAACTATATAGTTGAACAGGATAATATGGTTTAATAGTATAATGGCATTATACTATTAAACCATTTATCTTAATAGTTTTTCTAGACTTTAAAAAAAGTTTAGAATCATAAATCCGATCAATGCTCAAATTTCAATTGGTATCTTTTTCTTCATGTACTTCTTTTTTTAACCTGGTGATTACCAAAATGATAATGGGCTTGTACATAATTTTCCCCTTGCCTGCATGACACGTGTTCATTACTGATAGTGTATTGTTAAAATTTAATTATTCTTATATTTTTATGTATTAATCCCAAAATCCCCATCTATCTTCTGCTTAGAGAAAGAGGGTAAAAGTTCGTTTAGTCCTTATATTTTGAAGTTAGTGCCCGTTTAGTCCCTATATTTTTAAAAATACCTCAAATCATCCCTACTATTAAATTATTGACACTTTTGCCATTATCTTTTGTTCCTTTTAACTTATTTTTATAATATTGCCCTATTATAATAATTTTTTAGACATTATTAAAAAGAAAAAAATAACCCTATTATAATAATTTTTTTAGACATTATTAAAAAGAAAAAAATAAATTACCAGTTTAACACCAAAAAATAAAATAAAATAAAAATATATATATTAATTTTTGTGGAACACACTCTTGAGTTAAAATATTAATTTTTCTAAAAAAATTGATAATGTAATTTTTTACGATATTAATTTTTTAGACATATGTGAGCTTCCACAAAAATTAATATTTACCTTTTTTGTTTTTATTTTATTTTTGAGTTTAATTTGATAATTTAATTTTTTTATTAATATCCAAAAAAGAAACATTATTGTAAAAATGTAATATTGTAAAAGCAAGTTAAAAATAATCAAAAATAATGGCATAAGTGTCAATATTTAGTAGCAGGGACGTTTTGAGGTGTTTTTAAAAATTCAGGGACTAAATGGACACTAACCTCATAATATAGGGACTAAACAAGCTTTTACCCTAGAGAAAGATACATTTTGAGAGAATCTTAATCATGTGAATGTATACTTGTCTATTAAAATTAATTATAACATCTCTGTAATTAGGTATGTACGTTACAATTATTCGATGAATATTCATGCAAATAATGGTATAAAAGTGGCTCCAACTAAATATATCTTTTAGTTTAGACTTACATATTATTTTAATAATTTACTTCTCCAAAAACAATTGATCAATGGCTCATTAGTCCAAAAACTTTTGTGCAGAGTGAAACTGGTAGAGTACGAGCCTGGGAGCCAACGAGAGCACCAGCCAGGTTAGAGGTAAAAATTTTGAATGTAAAATAATTTTTTCTAGCCGTTTTATGCAGTTTTATTTGACTAATCACTCGAGTTCAAATCCTAAAAAAATAAGATGATAAATAATAAATTTAGACTTTCTCAGTTCTTACCTTTAAAAAAAAATTCATTAATATCTATATTAATTGAAATAAATTTTTTTTTTTTTGTTCATCCTCAGTTGCTCAATCCTATAGAATTCCTTGACCAAGTAATCATTGAGCATGAGTAAGATTTCTTCAAATTTTTGTTTGATCATATACAAATATTCTTGCTATGAATTTCGATGTAGACTTATTAGAGAAATTGTGAATTGTGTTGGATCCAGTAAAGTTGAGTGCACTGCATCAACGTTGAAGGCAATGACTTTGTTTAAGAAGTTATATCCAAAGCACAGGGCAAAAGAGGTTAAAAACTTAATCAGAAATGCTGCAAAATTCATTGAAGATACACAAAAACCTGACGGTTCTTGGTACGTTTCGCTATAAAAAAAATCATGATTATTTTAAGGTGTGCGCTTTTATATTATATTTTATTTTTTTAATGGGTTGGTAACAATTCAATTTTCTCCTAATAATGGTAAATGAGTTGGGGCCAGGCTTGGCTTGGCCTAAGCCTCTGCTGAAGCCAGTGTTTTTAAATAAATGACTAGTGGCATTGACCCTTTAAATTTATCTCTTCAACCGCCATTTTTTAATTTACACCACTCATTTTCAAAATTACTCTTTTACATGATTCTTTTAACTGGTTAAATTATTCAGAGATTAGACCACGAAAGTTATACCAGCGCTCATATTTCATGAGTCGTTGCGTAATTATCACATTTGCTCATTTTCTGCGCTTCTAGTTCTGGTGAGTGAAGAGTATTTGAATTACTCCCTGGTATAAGAAGCAAGAAGTGTACCAAGAAAGTAATTATGGGATTTTAGTTAACTAAAATATATATATATTTTTTTAAATTATGGGTTAGGCCAAGCCCAGGCTTTTTGTTGTACCACCACGTCCAAGCCTAATACAAAACGGACCTGGAAAATTAAGGCGCTAAGCCCGGTCTTTTCATTGCAGGCTGGACTAAAGTCTTTCTGCCCATCTTAATCTCCCCCCATGTATGTGAGCTGCTTGGAATAGGAGATCTTTTATTAGTCGTGAAAAAATTCCAATTAATCTAACTAGCAAATTATTTAACTAGGTTACTTAATTTATCAATTCTTCACCTGTATGTCAATTTTGTATGAATCTTTAAGTTATATTAGACTATAGAAATACTATTTTACCCTTGAAAATCAGATGCAAAAATTAAAAAAGTAGTGACATGAGTGTGTTAGATGCTTTTAACTAGATAATTGACTTAAACTGTAGAAACTAAAAGAATATTTAAAGAGACTAATTAACAATTTCTTTTAAACTTTTCAATGGTCAACAGAAATCATAAAATAATCAAAAGTTGTTTGCATAGTTATTCGATTTCTACCAAGATGTTAAGCGGAGCCTAGAAAATTGTTTATCAAAAATAAATTATGCTTTGACAGGTATGGTAGCTGGGGAATCTGCTTCTTGTACGGAATATGGTTCGCAATTTCAGGGCTAGCTGCTGCAAAAAAGACTTACAGTAATTGTTTAGCCATACGCAAAGCAACAGAATTTTTACTCAAAATTCAGTGCGAAGATGGTGGTTGGGGAGAGAGTTACCATTCCTGCCCAAACAAGGTAATTTTATTTGGATTTGATCAATAATTATAAATGTATAGAAACTTGAATTCCCTCAAATATTATTAACCTTATTGTTCTCATGGAATTATCAGTAACTAGGATTTGCGATAAAAAAAATAAAAAAATAATAGATCCTAAAATAGGTAGCTAGTAATATGAAATGAAGTCCTGGTTCTGCCACTAGGTTTCGCTATGATCATGATTTAGTTTTAGTTTTTGAAATGTTTTATTACGAACTTAAGTATCACAAATGAATAGAATTAAGTGTAAAATTTTGACTTAACATGTTTTCGGTGTATACAAAGTTTTTTTTTTTTTAAACTACCAAGATGGGAGGGGGTTAGGCCGGACCCCTACCTTTAATATAAATCAACTAATAAAAAAAATCATAAGGAGGAGAATATAAACCAAAATCTCTTAAGAGAAGCAAAAATATCAAGCAATCTACAAAATACTCTAAGTCAACACGGTGAAATTAATGTCGAACATGTGGGATCTTGAGAGTATCCAACTAAAGAATGCTAGACAAATTAGCTCTAAGGTCCCTTTGACTAAAAAATCATTGATGAGTTTGACTAGTATAGGCCGAATTGGCCATGAAATCAGCAGCAGATGGAGCCTCTCGGAAGACATGCCTAATGATGATAGTGGGCGAAACGATAATGCCTATGTAGAATATGAATAAATCTAAATTTGACTAAAATCTATATGTGTGTATGTGAGAAAGTATAAATCAAAATGATATACATTTTGGTATAAATCAGAATGACATACTTTTTAGTTTTATTTTTTCCATCTCTAAATGAAGTATCTGAAAATATTGTTTTCACATATTTATCCTAATGAAAAATATTAGCAAGAAAAGATTAGGTTTTCTTAAGATAAATATTATACGAATGTATATATTCAGATCATTAAGAGTTTCAGAAATATATAAATATGAACGAACAAACGACAAATTGCTGCCTAAATTTTCAATAGGTTTTCTTGAAGTATAGGAACTAGGTTTCGCATTTCTTTTTTTCTTTTTAGTTTTAAATTTAAAAAATTAGTGATTTTTACAAAATATAATCATTGTGTTTGGTGATGTAGAAATATGTACCTCTTGATGGAAACCGATCAAATTTAGTACAAACTGCATGGGCTATGTTGAGTTTAATCCATGCTGGACAGGTAACTGGTTGCTAGTTACTACACAATAATTTCTTTAACGACTTGTACGATATATGAATCATAGAATTCTGCTAAAAAATAGAAAAAGTAACTCCTTTCATTTTGTCACTACATAAATTTAATTTTGTTTTTGTGTTAGATGGAAAGAAATCCTACTCCTCTTCACCGTGCTGCAAAACTGCTGATAAATTCGCAGCTGCAAGATGGCGATTTTCCCCAACAGGTAATTCTGTTTGATTATTACGAAAAAAACTAGGAAAATAATAATCATAATACATAACGGACATGAATCAACATGTAGGTGGAAGGCATGCAATTTAACATAAAGTGTTGACATAAAATTTTCATACAAATTTATGTTGATATGATAGAATTTAACGGTAAAGATATAAAACCAGCAAGTAACATGAATGTCGCTAATCATCGACCTTTAATCTTTACCATTAGATATTTGATGAGACTAAAGGATATAAATTTTTGTCAAAATTTTCAGTAAAAATTTTAAGTTCAAACAAATAGTCTAATTCATTATATAAATAATAATATTTAATTTAATTATTTATTTTTAAAATTAAAATAGCAAGTCATATGGTGTCACCATCGCAAGTGGCGTCCGATGGTGCTCCAGTGACGTCGAATGGTGGATTTATGAGATAGTTATCATAACACTGACTCAAAATTTTGAGATCTATGCAATTGTTGGATCGGCTTTCTAGAATAAAGTAATGCGGAGGTTCAGGCTCCACACCAGTGATTTTCCACCACTTTATTTGATAATTGATTTTAAAAAATAGTAAATATTTAAGATAGAAATACACACAGACACACACAGACACACACATTCGTTAGTCAAACATGGTTGATTATGCAAGGAAACAAAAAAATTAATAGCCTGAATATGGACTATTGACGTATCGAAAATCTGGCTTTGGATTAATGATAGTCAATTTATTCGAGTGTGTACTCGAACTTATCTTCAACAAAACATAAAATTCTTTTATGAGATTTTTTTAAGTAATAATTTTAATAATAATATCATATTTTTAATAGGTTGGCTGGGTTAGACGCTCAACCCAAACTATAAAAACAATATTAATAAAATAATACCATAAGTCACTTTTTGATTTATATATTTACGATATGGTTTTTATTTAAACTAATATTGCATGTGTGTGTGCAAATATAAAATTCAACCAAAAGTGTTCACATGTAAAAAAAATGGTGGACAATGAAAGAGTTAATTTCCAATTACCTCTCATGAATTGACCATGCACTCTCAATTTTTTAAAATTAATTACTCTATCACCATATTATTAGTTTTCCCGTAAACTAAATAATTAAATATGTAACAAAAATATTTATAATTTCAAAACAATAAATTTCACCCTATTACCTCCTTTCTCCCTCTCTCTTTTACTCATCTTCTCAGTATCTTCCAGTCCCACACCATCAAAAGCATAGATATTTGACTTCGATTGATTCAAAAGAAAAAGCGAGGACCGGAGAAAAACAGAGTGTATTTATTTTACACGTATTTTTGTCTTTTGTGCTATCAATCAAATTTTTCGAGCCCGGAGTTTGTTGATTAAGAGTAGGAAGAACACAGAGATGGAGAGAGGAAGGAGAAAATAGAACTTTAGTAAATTATATTTTAATAAATAAATTTAAGGGTATTTTTATCGTTTTATTAAGTTTAGATGCATTAGGAGTGAATGTAAACATTCATAAATCATGTTAGAAAATTGGTGGGTGAAGCAGACACGCAGCTAAAATGAAATTGTATGAAAATAAAGAACAAACACAAAAAATAGACACCAGAAATTACGTGGTTCGGCTTTTAGCCTACGTCCACGGGCGAAAAAAGAAAGAAAATATTTCACTAGTGAAATAAGGATTACAAGTATTGTAATATTTTGTCTCACTACCCAAAACCCCAATACACTCAATCTCTCAAATCACTAGACTCTTGAAATCACTCTCTAAATAAAGAAAAGAACTAAAGAACTCGATGATTTACAAATGAAGGGAACCAGCATTTTTATAGCCAAAATTAGCTATTGTTCATTTAATATTTTATTATTATTATTATTTTATTAATTTTTCTTTTTCTTTTTCTTCTTCGGCCCGGCATCTCTTTTTCTTCTTTTGTTTCTTTCCTTGGGCGGCATCTACTTGGCCTTCAAAGCTGTGTGCCACCAATTTTGCTTATTCAAAGCTTCTAGATGCTGCAACCAAAGCATTTTGACATTCTCCCACTTGGAGATTAGATTGAAAATCAATCAGTCTCCACACCATCCTTTCTACTTCGCCATAATCATGTTGCTTACGTTTCTGCTAGGCCACAAGAGGATCTACTCCAGATAAACTTGTCAGCATTTATCGGCTTGGTCAAAACATCTGCTAGGTTCTCCTTCGTATGGATTTTCTGTAAATCCACACTTCCGTCTTCCACTACTCTCTCGAACGAAGTGATACTGAACTCCTACGTGTTTTGTCCTGGAATGAAAGGCTGGATTCCTTGCAATGCGCAAGGCACTCTGACTGTCACAAAACACAGGAATTTTCTGTTGTTTGTACCCGAGCTCCTCCAGTAATCTTTGTATCCAAATAGCTTCCTTGCAAGCTTGTGTAGCTGCCATGTATTCTGCTTCTGTTGTAGATAAAGCCACAATGGTCTGCAGCTTCGAAACCCAGCTTACAATTGCTCCTACAAGTGTAAACACATAGCCAGTAGTGGATTTTCTTTTATCAAGATCTCCTGCAAAATCTTAATCCACATAGCCCCTGACAGTAAACTTTGATCCTCCATAACATAATGCAACATCTGAGGTTCCTCTGATGTATCTCAGAATCCTCTTCACAGCTATCCAATGCTCTCCACCAGGATTCGCCATGTATCGACTGACTGCTCCCACTGCTTGTGCAATGTCTGGTCTAGTACACATCATAGCGAACATCAAACTTCCCACTGCTGATGCATACGGTACTCGAGACATCTAGTTCCTCTCTGCTTCAGTGCTAGGACACATACTTGAGGATAATTTGAAATTAACAGGAAGTGGGGTAGAGATTGACTTACAATCTTGCATGTTGAAGCGCCGCAAGATTTTCTTCAAGTAATTCTTCTGTGAAAGCCAAATCTTCATGTTATTTCTGTCTCAGTAAATTTGCATCCCTAGAATCTTGTTTTCTGGTCCCAAGTTCCCACTGTTGATGCATACGGTACTCAAGACATCTAGTTCCTCTCTGCTTCAGTGCTAGGACACATACTTGAGGATAATTTGAAATTAACAGGAAGTGGGGTAGAGATTGACTTACAATCTTGCATGTTGAAGCGCCGCAAGATTTTCTTCAAGTAATTCTTCTGTGAAAGCCAAATCTTCATGTTATTTCTGTCTCGGTAAATTTGCATCCCTAGAATCTTGTTTGCTGGTCTTGTTTGAGGTTCCTCTGATGTATCTCAGAATCCTCTTCACAGCTATCCAATGCTCTCCACCAGGATTCGCCATGTATCGACTGACTGCTCCCACTGCTTGTGCAATGTCTGGTCTAGTACACATCATAGCGAACATCAAACTTCCCACTGCTGATGCATACGGTACTCGAGACATCTAGTTCCTCTCTGCTTCAGTGCTAGGACACATACTTGAGGATAATTTGAAATTAACAGGAAGTGGGGTAGAGATTGACTTACAATCTTGCATGTTGAAGCGCCGCAAGATTTTCTTCAAGTAATTCTTCTGTGAAAGCCAAATCTTCATGTTATTTCTGTCTCGGTAAATTTGCATCCCTAGAATCTTGTTTGCTGGTCCCAAGTCCTTCATTTCAAACTCCCTAGCCAACTGTGCCTTTAATTATTGGATTCGATCTTTGTTAAGGCCTGCTACCAACATGTCATCTACGTACAACAGCAAAATAATAAAATCATTATCTTCAAACGTCTTGTAATATGTACAATGGTCTGAACTAAGTCTGTTGTATCCAAGGTTCATGATGAAGGAGTCAAATCTCTTATACCAACATCTCGGCCCCTGTTTGAGACCGTATAGAGATTTGTTCAACCTGCAAACCAAGTTCTCCTTTCCTGTTTCTGCAAAACCTTCTGGTTGGAGCATATATATTTCTTCGTCAAGTTCCCCATAAAGAAATGCAGTTTTCACATCCAACTGCTCAAGATGTAAGTCAAATATAGCACACATCGCCAAGACAACTCTGACTGTTGTAAGTCGAACCACCAGAGAAAATATCTCGTTAAAGTCAATACATTCTTTCTGAGCATATCCTTTCACCACCAATCTTGCACAATACCACTCCACTAGGTCACTGCCATCACGCTTGATCTTGTAGGCCCATTTGTTTCCAATGGCTTTTCTTCTACGTGGTAGTGGTACAAGTTCCCATGTCTTGTTCTTATGCAGAGCTTCAATTTCTTCCTGCATTGCTGTCATCAACAAAGCAACATCTGAGCTTTCTAAAGTTTCATGGAAAGTTGATGGCTCTCCATCCTCTGTTAGAAGACAGTATGCAACGTTGATCTATGTGACATACTCCGAGTGCCACGTTGGCGGTCATCTTTCATGAGTTGACCGACGAACTTCTGGAGCATCGGATTCGACTAGTTCTTATTCCTCGTGTTGTGGTGCTGCTTCAGAAGAATCTGAATCTTTTGGATTACTTTCCACATATACCAGTATAGTCTCTAACTTTTCTTTTACACTGCTATCATCTTTATCTCTCCTTTACAGTTGATCTTCTATAAAGATAACATCTCTGCTAATGGCGATATGGTGGGCAGTGGGGTCCCACAGACGATACCCCTTTACTTCATCAGTATATCCCAAGAAGATACATCTTCTAGATTTTGGATCTAACTTTGTTCTTTCTTGTGCATTGTACATCACGTATACAGGACATCCAAATGCATGTAGGTATGAATAATCAGATGGCTTTCCAGTCCACATCTCCATCGCTGTTTTCAGCCCAATAGCTGTAAATGGCGACCGATTTACTATATAACAAGCAGTTTTGGCTGCTTCTGCTCAGAATGAATTAGGTAGACCAGCAGTCCTCAACATAGCTCTTATTCTTTCTGTAAGAGTTCTGTTCATCCGTTCCGCCACTCCGTTTTGTTGAGGAATATATGCTACAGTGAATTGTCTCTAAATACCTTCTTGCTTACAGAAAGCAAGAAACTCGCCGTCTGTATACTCTCCACCATTATCCGTCCTCAAGCACTTGATCTTTTTACTAGATTCAAGTTCCACCCGCGCTTTGTATTCTTTAAACACTGGAAATACATCTAACTTTTTCTTAATTGGATACACCCAACATCTTCTAAAATAATCATCAATGAAAGTCACCATATACTTTGCACCTCCCATGGATATATCCGGTGATTCCCAAACATCAGAATGAATCAAGTCTAGAATGCATTTACTTCTAGCAATAGATCTACTGAATTTTAATCTATGCTGCTTACTTATAACACAATGCTCGCTAAATGGTAAACTTACCGATTTGAGCCCTGAAAGCAATTTTCGCTCAGAGAGAATCTTCAAACCTTATTCTGACATGTGGCCAAGTTTGAGATGCCACATCATCGTTGACTTTTCTCCATTTGACGGGACACACGCATCAGCCTCCTGTAGTGTTTCTCCTTTAAGTATGAATAGATTAGCACCGATTCTTTCTGCCTTCATCAATACAAGTGCGCCTTTAACAATCTTCATAATTCCATTCTCCCTATGAGTTTTTCACCTATGACTGTCTATTTGTCCCAAAGACAATGAGTTTTTCTTCAAGTCGTTGACATGTCGTACCTCCCCAATTGTGCGAATTGTACCATCAAACATTTTTATTTTAATAGTACCAATACCAGCGATCTCCAAGGCATGATCATTACCCATATATACAGATCCTCCTGAGATAGGTTCATATGTGTGGAACCATTTTCTCCGAGAGGTCATGTGCTAGGTAGCTCCTGAGTCTATAAGCCAGACATCAGATAATCATTTTCTGCCTTCTGAAACAATTGTTGCCTCGCTGTAAAGAATTTCGCCATCATCCGAGGTACTTGCTACACACCCCTAAGCATTTGATGACTCAGGTTCTTTGCCCTCTTTTCTCTTCTGGTTACTCCAACACTCTTTCTTGACGTGTCCTTTCTTGCCACAGTTGTAGCATTTAACATTCTTCTTACTTCTGGATTTTGATCTACCATAATTTTGAATCCCACTAGGGCCACGTTCCGTTGATCTCCCTCTCGTCACCGATAACGCCTCTGCTTGCTGCGAACTTACTTGTCTATTTTCCTTATTTTTCCACATGCTCTCCTCATTTAATACGGAGGCTGCAACATCGTCGAAAACTAAACTGTCTACTGGATTGTTGTTCGTCAGGTTGATGATGAGTTGATCATATGAATCTGGTAGACTTTGAAGTAAAAGCTCTGCACGTTCATTTTCCTCTATATTATGACCCAACGTTGTGAGTTGTGAAAATTGAGTCTTCCAGGTGTTGATGTGGTCGGTCACCATTGTAGATTCTGCCATTCGAAGAGTATAGAGTTTCCTCTTCAAGAAGATTTTGTTGTGTAGTGACTTGGCCTCGTACAATTTTGTGAGAGTATCTCATATTTCCTTCGTTGAATTTTTGTCTACCACACTGGATAATACTCTATCTGCAAGTGCCAATTGTAGATCAGAAATGGCGTTGCTATCTATCTCGTTCCACTTGTCATCAGTTATCTCCATGGGCCTTTCTCCAATTGCTGTCAAGCAATTATTTTTCCTCAATACAGCTTTCATCTTCATTTTCCACAATGAAAAATTGTTTCCGTTAAATTTCCCAATTTCATACTTTGCCACCGTTTTGTTGATAAATACCGCACATAAGCTAGTGTACCACCTTGAATAGTTGTGAGTATGTGTGAGAATGCACACCAGGAAAGTTCTCAGGAAAGACTGGAGGGGTCACAATGGTCCCACTTAAAACCCATAATCCTTAAGCTCTTATCGCCTTTGTGACATAACTTTCCTAGACATGTACAAAACCACACAGTTGTTTTACTCACACCACTATTCCCTGCTTTGCACTGCAAAATTCTTGGATCGCTCCCACCGTTTCACATGAATAGTACCGTATACGTAAATAGTACCATATACGTAAATAGTACCGTATACGTGAACAGTGCCGTATACATGAATAGTACCCCTTACGTGAACAGTACCCGACTCCAAAAAATACAACCAATAGCTACCACTGTTAGGAAATTGATGGGTGAAGCAGACACGCAACTAAAATGAAATTGTAAGAAAATAAAGAACAAGCACAAAAAATGGACACCGAAAATTACGTGGTTCGGCTTTTAGCCTACGTCCACGGGCGAAAACAGAAGGAAAATATTTCATTTTTTGTGCTTGTTCTTTATTTTCTTACAATTTCATTTTAGCTGCGTGTCTGCTTCACCCACCAATTTCCTAACAAATCAGACATGGCTGATCACCTAAAGGAACAGAAAAAGTAATGAAGTGGAGGTTGATTAATCCTATGTTGAAAATCTGGCAGTGGAATAATGATAGGCAATTTATATGATTGTGCATTCAAACTTTCCCAAAATAAAACATAAAATACTTTTATGAGTATTTATATGATTATAATTTTCTAAGTGATATGACGTTTCACGGGAAAATAATACCATATTTTTAATAGGTTGGGTTGGATTAGAAGCTCAACCCAAATAATAAAGGCAATATTATTAAAATAATACCATATGTTACTTTTGGATATACATATTCATGATATATAATTTATCTAAACTGATGTTATATATATATATATATATATATTGGACTCATATATATCAAAGTAGAATTCAGGCAAAAGTTGGCATGTTAGGGAAAAGAAAACAGTGGATAATAAAATCAATCATCATCAGTTAAAATAATTATTGATACCATTAGGATTACGCTATATAAATTATGTAAGGTAATACTATTACTCCAAAACAAAATGACTATTTAATATGAAAGAATTCATTCTGAAGTAGTATAAATAGATTGATTACTTGCTTATTGATGGCAGGAAATTACTGGTGCTTTTATGTGGAATTGCATGTTACACTACCCAACATTTAGAAATATTTTTCCGATGCGGGCTTTGG
Source organism: Citrus sinensis (assembly GCF_022201045.2). Taxonomy (NCBI): domain Eukaryota; kingdom Viridiplantae; phylum Streptophyta; class Magnoliopsida; order Sapindales; family Rutaceae; genus Citrus; species Citrus sinensis. Next base: position 17,914,987 of record NC_068562.1, read on the forward strand.
CAGAGTACCGATCAAGGTTCCTACTACCAGAGAATTTCTAAGACTCTGTGCTAGGGATCAGATTATGATTCTAAAAAGCTCGAATAAAGACCATAATATCATGTATATATAACCAAAATTATTTTCAATTATGACATATAAATATGGTAGTAAGTGTCATGATAATTTTGGTATGTATTAATACAAATACAAAAATATTCCCAAATTATGTAATTGATTGTGATTCTACTATGTTATTCATATTCTTGTATAATAAAGTGGGCTTTTGTATAATAAATTGTGTTTTTTTCATAGCTGATGATTTTTACTATACAGATGACAATAATTATTTTAAAAACTACAACATTACAAAATTGGCTCTTATTCTTATTGATTTAGGGCCATTTTAGTAATGCTATAGCTTTTACAATAATTGCTATTACCTTTGCATTAAAAATAATCATTGTGAAGATAATCAGTTAAATGTTTGGTAATTTTTTTTAAAGTGTTATAAATTTAAAAGCAGTTGTATGTGTTAAAATATTGTAAGAATGAAAAGTGACTAAATTAGACATAATTTTAAATAATATTTATTTACATGTTAATAAACATAAATATAAAATACTTTTTGTCATGTATATATAATAATTGATAATTAAAATTGACATTTTTATTATTGATTTTTAATATTATCTTTTATTTTGTTATCTCAATATAATCAGTCATAATAATAATCTTTTAAGGTTGATGATTTTATTTTCTAATTAATAGGGATAATTTTAGATTTTTATAATATATAAGAATATATATGGAATTGTATTAAGTATAAAACCGATTCTCAAAATCAGATTTTAAAAACTTACTCCTTCCATACTTTTCAAAATCTGCTATAGAATGAGGTAATTTTACTAAAAGATATTTGTAAAAAAGTTTGCTAAATATTAAAATTAATTTTTACCTTTTCAAAATCACTTTTAAGTAACCAAAAAATAATTTCAAAAGGGCCCTAAATGTTTAATGGGGTAGGATTTGAAGTCCTCTTTTTTTCGACACAGTAATTTATACAAAACATTGGCCTTTCCATACCAACCAGATTAGTAGATCAAATTGAATGGTAAATTTTAGTTCAAAAATTAATGGGCCCATAGGTATATTATTAAATATTATATTTTCTGTAACTAATTAATATCTATATATATATATATATATATATATATATATATAAAGGTGAGACTTGAGGAGGTGATGTGGTATCACCATTTCTCATCTTTGTATATTCTCTATTATCTAATAAATAGAGAAATTTTCTTTTACATTTAGCTTTTCATCTTCTCACAATTAATTTGATTATTATTACACAATAACAATTATGTAAATGTTTTAATGAGGTATATTCTTTGTAATGAACATCCAAGGGGGGGTGTTATGAATTTATATATATATATATATATATATAAAGTTGGGGCTTGAAGAGGCGATGTGGCATCACCATTTCTCATCTTTATATATTCTCTATTATCTAATAAATAGAGAAATTTTCTTTTAGATTTGGATTTTCATCTTCTCATAATTAATTTGATTGTTATTACACAATAACAATTATGTAAAGATTTTAATAAGGCATATTCTTTGTAATGAACATTCAAGAGGGAGTGTTATGAATTTATTAAAATAAATGTAGATGTTCATAACATATATCTCTTAGTCTCCCCACTATCTCTCATTAGCAACCTTTAGCTTTCCTATAACTCCCTCTATCTCACAAGGAATTATGATCCATATTTTTTTCATTAATTTCATGGAGTGATTATGTAACTATAAAAGGGGAGCTCATCTTTTTGTTTTGTACACACGCAATTAGAATGAATAAAATCACTCTATAATATATTTTCTCATTTTATTCTTTATCTTGCGTTGCTTCTTTATTTGTATTGCTGGCTAATAGTTTTTTTTTTGTTTTTTATAAGGCGTCCTCATCTTAAAAAAAAATTAATTCATATTTTTTTATCAATTTCATCAAGTGTAAAGTAAGAAAAAAAGATAATACTAAATTCTTTTTTTAAAGCCGCGTGAAGCGCGGTTCTATTTTCTAGTTTAATTATAAAATACATTCCGTGCAACACTAAATATGGTTCTTTATTAAATTTAATTCAGACTCAGAGAAGATTATACATTCTATTTTATACTATAAACTCATTTAATGCGGTGTATATGTGATGAACATTCAAGGAAGCTTTAAGGGAGGTCAAGTTTCCAGCAGTTGCTAGGTTACGAGAACTCAAAAGTTGTTGCTCAACACCTATAAATTATAACATATGAAATAAATGGGAGATCATGGACACTTATTTTTAGATTTATTGTAAGTTAGATATGATGTAACTTAGTAACCCTTTCCTCTTACTGAGTTGGTATTTATTATTTAGTTGGCTCTTCTAGTTGATGTTTGAAAGAGAGGTCCGCTTATAATGCAGCCGCTGCATTAGACCGGCCACCCAACAAAACAATGGGATGGGGGGAAATGGAAAATATCAAGAGTAACTGTCACATAGCTACACTCAGTTTAACTAAATATCAAAAATATTTATTTAAATTAGGAAAAATACCAAAGTTCCCCTCAACATGAAAATTTACATATTTTTACTCATGAAAATGTTACTTTAAAGTATGTAACGTCTATATTTATGACAATAATATTTAAATTAGTAGATCATATAGATCATAAATCAAATATGGTTTTTTGATTTTTCGATCCTTGTGGATAGTTTTCAAATAATTATAATTATTAATAGTAATAAATATCATAATAACTCATCAAATATCACTGTTTTCAATAGTATTAGTTCTAGTGACTGATATTAATAATACAAACTATACTGCATTTAAGATACATGTAATGCGTCATAAATTTGATAGATGGATAGTACTCACAAATAGTCTCTTACACAAGTTTTATGTTATATTTGCAAGTTTTTATTTTAATATTAAAACAAATGAATGGAAGTTCTTATTTTATCAAATATCATAGCCGTATATCATGCCTAAAACTTGTAAATCAATATTAACTGTAAAATAAAATATAAATTTTAGAAATGAAACATAAGACTTGTAAAAGGAAGATAAAATAAGTGAATTACTATAAAACTGGTAGATTAATGTATTACTGGTAAATAAAATAAAAACTTATAAATATAACATAAAACAAGTAAATCAATATTAAATGCAAAATAAAACATAAAAGTTTGTAGATTATGCCTAAAACTTATGAATAAAAGATAAAATTAGTAAATTAATAGTTATTGTAAAAAACAATTTACAATTGTAAAATTAAAACTAGTTATAATGTTTATTACCTTATATGTTTATTGATTTTTTATATTTAAATTGAATAATGTTAGTTTTGCATTTATGTAATACATGTGAAGTTTTTATTAAGGATGAAATTTATGCTCAAAATCGGATTCTGGAAAAAAAAATTACAACAATGATATTTATGCCTAAAATTTATTATAAAAAATATCATTATAAAACATAAATATAATAAAAATTTATACCTGAAGCAAAAATTTATTATGACAGAAAACTTATTATAATAAAAATTTATGCCTAAAACAAAAATTTATTATAATAAAAAAATGAATGTAAGTTCTTATTTAATCTAATATCATAGTTGTAGATTATGTTTAAAAATTGTAAATCAACATTAACTGTAAAATAAAATATAAATTTTAGAAATGAAACATAAGACTTGTAAAAGGAAGATAAAATTAGTAAATTACTATAAAACTGGTAAATTAATGTATTACTGGTAAATAAAATAAAAACTTATAAATACAATATAAAACAAGTAAATCAATATTAAATGCAAAATAAAACATAAAAGTTTGTAGATTATGCGTAAATTTTATGAATAAAAGATAAAATAAGTAAATTAATAGTTACTGTAAAAAACAAAATTCACAATTGTAAAATTAAAACTCGTTATAATGTTTATTACCTCATATATTTATTGATTTTTTATATTTAAATTGAATAATGTTAGTTTTGCATTTATGTAATACATGTGATGTTTTTATTAAGGATGAAATTTATGCTCAAAATCGGATTCTGGAAAAAATATTATTTTAATATCTTTCATAGTTGTTGTAAGATGAGATTATTTGCATCTTTCTGCACTTCCTCAATAACAACTTTAAATGGTCACTAAATAGAAGTAAAAAGTTTAAAACTATATAAAATATGCATAACACTCAAAATTAGATATAATTTTATTGATATATCATATATGTGTCTAGTAATATAAGAATATTTTTTTATTTTGTTTTTACTTGATCCACATCAAGATATATAATTGCACTTAATTAACATGTGTAATAAATAAATATCATTATAAAAAATGGGGAAAAAAGTATACAAATGTCCTAGAATAAATATAGAATTTATGGTAACCAATTCAATAAAACTTATTCCTCTTTTTTTTTTGTTTAACTAATGAGTAATTTTTTTGTTTAATTAAAAAAAAAATTTTTTGTAAATAAATAAAATATTTTTCACTAAAATTCTATAGAAACAATGTTAATTTTTTAAATAATTAATAATCTTATCTGAATTTACTGGTTTTACTTTACATTTACTAATTATATGGGTAATTTACAATATTTATGTCTATCACGGTATTGACGCCATAATTTTCACGGCATTATAGAATTTTCCTAAATTATTGCATGTAAATATTTGGTATTGTGTTATTAGTAGTAGTATAATTAATGATAGTATAACACTCAAATTTATTATTGATGTTGCTAATAGCTATCATTATTAATTATTATAACTATGGTTAAACTAAACTCAACTTACGATACTTTTTATGATATTATATTTTTTTTAACTGAATGTGGATATTGTCTATACTATATGAAATTGTCTTTTATAATAATATATTTATAATAATTTTTTTATATTATTTAATTTAATGTGTTTATAGAATATGTCTATAGTCTAAATTGACTTTTTAACCTACCTGAAAACCACTGGTTAAGCCAATAATGAACATTTTTAAAAAAATGAAAATCTCAATAATATAATGAGTTGTGGTTGATGTTAAATTGTACCCGGGAAACAAAGCAATTAGACAATTGTAACTTTAGGGCAACAACTAGAATTAAATAACTTATATTTAATTGCATTTATGATTATATGATTTAAGAGTAATGATATAGCCATAAACTCTTGTACAAACTTATTTTGTACAAACTGATGTGGCATGATAAGATTAGTGAATTAAATATCACTTGGCCCATATGATTTGTTTTTATTATTTTATATTTTCATTCAACCAATGAATTAATGCCACGTCAGTTTGTACAAAATAAGTTTGTACAAGAGTTTGTAACTGTATCATTACTCATGATTTAAGCATGATTGTAAAATTTGAAACTAACTAAATTAATTTGAGTGATACTGCACATGTAATATGTAATCCGTGTACTAGTTGATGAAAATTTGATTTGCAATCAATTGTTACAAATTTATTACACTATCAATTGATACTAAAATAAACTATCACTGTTACAATTAGAAAAAGAAGGGCAATATTAATTAAGTTATAAATTATGTATCCAATTATAAGTAAATTGTTAAATAAATTTATTTTAATGTTACATCACAATTAAATGAAAAAATTATTTTTTAAGTTGGTCACATAATTCGTTCATGCCGTTACAAAATTATTCTAAACCTAGTATATGATAAATAATAAAATCAACTGTCACTCAAACATTAAAAGTAAAAATAAGTGTAACGTTAGTTAGAATAAGAATTTAAATTAATTTGTATTAATATGATGATAGTAATTAAGGATGGCAATAGGTACCATCCACTAAGAGTTTGTCGTAACTAAATCCATACCTATAAAAAATTTAAATTGCTAAACCACACGCAATCTGTTGTGGATTTTAATAATTACCAAACTCACTCGTAACCTGCAAATGCGTTTTCCGTAAGTTTCCACATTGAAAATTACAAATATTAAAAATATTTTCAATAATACATAAAAATTTAAATTCTTTGTTTCAAACGGTAAATTCATACCAGCAGCCTAAAATATTGGCATAAATTACTCAATTCTAGATTTTATCAGTATAAATAAGAAATTAAATTTTCAACATTAAAATAAATACGCAAAATTTATCACAAAAAAAAAAATTCTACGCAAATCACCATCACTAAGATCAATACCTTACTTCATCTTTTAATCAATATATAAGTAATGTCAACAATATTAACAAATAAATTTTGGACAATTGCCATTAATAATTAATTAAACAAGTAAAAACACAACTTCAGTAAGTAATTATTAAGTTTAATTCATTAAAGCAAAAGAAAACAATAATAAAATCAAAATAAAATATCAATGATATTAAACTTAAAATTATAAAGTTTCTACTTTATATATGTATATATATATATATATGAAAATTAAAAACATAAATAATTTTTTAAAAAAGAGTACGGATGTCCATTGGATCTTTTTCTCAATATTAAACATATCCACAACCGCAATTAATTTAATTTTAAAATACTAAAGCCTTTAAAATTACCTTTATACGTGGGTTTTTGCAAGTGAGTTTGGATAGATAAACGGATTCGTGGTTAATTTTACCGTCCCTAACTAGTAATACAAATAGAAGGATAGTAATACAAAATGTAAAATGTTTCATTTAGGTGCCCAAATTACTGCATAAAAGAAAATCTCATTAATCATATTTTTACTCAAAATAAAAATACTCCCATTGGGACATTAACTACCATAGACGCTCAGTCGCGTCAAACCCTCATTGGCTACCATGCGAGCAGTCTCCGCCGTCCTCGTTTCACCGTTCCACACAATCTGTGCGCACAAATCCTTGTAAGTGGACAATGTACAATTTCATAACGCTTTCTCAGCCATCAACAGCTTAAAAAAGAAAAAAAAAAAAAAAAAGAAGCTCGGGATGTTTTTGGAGGTTGATTTATGTTCTTTCACCTAGGCATATAATCAAATTTTGAATTTTATTTTTTTGCTTCTGTGAATGAAATTATCATTATCATATTGTTGGTTGATCTTCAGATTCAATGACAGCAAAGTCATCTTTTCACAACATTTGTTATCGCCATAGGGAGCAACATATTATATAAAACATTGCAAAGAATTCCAGAATTTAGTTCTTCTTTTGATTAAAAAAATGTTTCTGATTGGATGTTGTAAACATTATTTATAAAATTATTGTTTGTGTTTAATGCGGTTTTTTCTCTTAAAAGAAAAATTAACTTTTTGATTGTTTACTAAGGAGAAGTTTTTTTGTTATCTGTATTGTTAAAGTTGAAATTTGTTTTTGAAATCATAGTATACGTTTATTTGAAGCTACTAGAGCATGCAAATACAAGTACAGGAAGCCATGCAAAGCTTTTGCCTGTATTCCTTAAGGATGCTACCACGACATTGATCCACACCATTAGTGAGTTCAGAAATGCTGCTTATGTTGCATATATCAATAATTATCTTGCAGGGGATGAATTTCTTAGAAATACCTCCATTGACCCTTCATCTAATGATCTTTTCGAGATTGTAAATCATGGAGCTTTTCTTCGCTAACTAGAAGTTTTTGTTGATTCTACTGCTCTCTTTTTATGGGCTAGTTAAGATTTTGAGGATTTGTTAATTCTTTTTTGTTATCAATGTGGCAGTTCGTAGTACGATAGTAATTGATATCTACCCTAAATTATTGGTATCTTACCTAATTAATGGGAACATCTAATAAAAAAATAGTGAGATTATTTGTTGAAATACATGAAGTCACAAGATAGAAAGTTTAACTAAAATTAGGAACTCATTCAATAAGAAATGAACTATAGTTGAAATTTAACCCAAAATATTGATATTAATAAATTTAGTATGAACATTAAACATAAAACCAGTGTGTAACGTGTGAACCTATAATAGAGAAAGTTTAAGCAAAATTAGAGATTAACCTTACTAAAATAAAATTATAAAAATTAAAATTGGAATTTAACCTGGAATTTAACCAAAAACTTTGAAATCTTATCAAGTTAACTAGAATACATAAAAGTAGTGAAAATAATTAGTGGAAACACATTAACTCAAAAGGGAGAATGTATAACCAAATTTTGGAACTCATCCAATGAGAAATGAATTAAATTAGAATCAATATTGGATTGAATGAATCCAATAGTAACATTAAACACAAAACTGGTGAATTCTAAGTTGCAACAAATACACCAATAAATGAGAAAGTTTAATAAAGGGACATGTGACACCAACTTGAAACATCCAACTAATATATTGGTATTTAACTAAAACAGTTGGGAGATTATAATTTTATAGCTTTCTCAAGTATTCATTTAAATTATAATTTTTTTGTCATTCAAATATTTTTTATGTTAATGATGTAAGTTGGCTGCGTGGGACGAGCAAGGTACCTTCCGAAGCTCATAACAACACCCAATCTGACATCTACAAAAAAAAAAAAAGATAGAAATCCATAAAGGAACAGGAAAATAGAAAAAATTTTAAAATTGAAAAATGTCAAGGAAAGAAGTGGAATTCTCGGCTTGACCATGGGGTAAGCCGTTTGTTTTAGATTTCTTATTCAGTTATGAAAATTTTATTATAAAATAATATTTCAAATTTGCCTATTTTAGTAAATTCACGATATTCAAAGTTATTATATAAAGGGACCCAAAACCCTAGTTTTTGTTAATTCAGATTTATTTAATAAACTTCATTATTTAGAAACCTTTGTTTCTTCTATCAATTAACTTGAAATATTTCTGCATCTTTGGTTAGTATTAGAGCGTTCTGTTCTGACAGCTTTCCTAGCTACCCATATTTGTCCCCACCAAATCCTTTTTTTAAAAAAAAAAAGTAGAAAAAAATCTCAAATTATCAAACCCTAGACGCCATTGCTTGTCACCATAGCCACCTCTTCACCAGCTGTTCGCCATCAGAAAACACTTGTACCAAACTCGCCAACAACCACCAGCCAAATGCCAGCCAGTCTGCATTTAACCACTGCCTGAATAACCACAAATCACCCAAAACGTAAGGCTCCACCACTAGTGCCACCACCAATACTTCCTCACCTTCAATCACACCCATCATCAAATTTCCCTCAAGCTGCACATCCAATCTTAGCCATACTGGGTTCGATAAGTTGCGATAAACCACCATATAGACCCTTAAAACCCACAAGATTCACATTTTTTATCTACTTTTACCGTTGTGAATCCAGCTAATCCACGGCCACCAGTCACTGGCCCCACCAAACCTAAGAGTTAAGCTTATTTACAGTCTTGCCAATGGTCGTATTTTTAACATGCGAAAAAAATGATATAGATAGAGTATCGAGGTTCATATTGTCTTCTTGAGTTTGAAGATATCTGGATTTTAATAGTAATCCTAATGATATTTTTAACTAAATATGGATGATGGATGATTTTTTTAAAACTATCTCATTAACAGTTGCCTTTTCTTATGCATCATCCAAGTTGATAGATGATGCTTTAGATCAGTGGGATCAACTACTAGAATCAAAGATTCGACAAGGACAAGAAGAAATCAAAGAATGATTTGAAATGAGACAATTGATGGAAGTCCATTTTGTTCGTTGTGATAATGTTAAACCATCCCTTTTTACACCATTAAAAGTAGAAGATAATGAGATTATTGATTTGTCTCATATTTTTAAAGAAGAGGTTTTCACATTGAGTTGAATAGCGCGATCGAATTTTTACTGTAAAATCTAGTTAAAGAGACCCTGGCAATGATCGACATGATTATGTCTGTCTATGTTGAAGACAAGAAAGTTATTCTTAAAGAAGATTTGGCTGCAAAGATAAAGGTCATTGGCGAAATTATTGGACAAGATTTGGCAAAAGACTTGAGAGGCTTAGGATTGATTTGTTCATACAAAACTTCACTTTTTTGTCAGGTGACAAGCAAGATCAAGAAGAAGATAAAGCATGGAGAATTTTGAGTTTTGAGTAACATTGATGAGCAAGGCTATAAGTTCAAGCTCTAAGATGAATTGATGCTCTATTTCAAGTTCTATCCTCTAAGTAAGCTCAAGGAACGAGTTTTCTTTTAAGAGGGCCAGACTGATGTAGGATGTTATTTAGGGTCCTAGAATTTTTATTATTTTAGGATTTTTATTTTAATTAGAGTTAATTATGTTATGTATCTTAGTCTTTTGTTTCTAGTATAATTGTAATTTTATTTTTCCCTTTTTAAGTTAACTTAGGGAAGTAGGTTTCCTCAATTATAAATAGAGTGGTCTTGTTATTGTTTTCACAATTTCCATTTTAATAATTTAATTAAAATGCTCTTTTAATTTTTTTTGATTATCTAGCAAAATCTCTCATGTAGAGTTGTTTATATTAGAATATCATCTAATCTCACTGCACACGTTATTAAAAATCTCATTGATCATTTGGATTAGAATAAGATCTAATCACGCTTCGATTAGAGCGTAATTGAATTACATTGGCTTGGTCCGGTACTAGACTAATATCTAATGTTTTCCTATCCTATCAATTTCACTTCCATTATGCCCGCTCTATCAGTTTGACACACCTAAAGCATTTGAGAATAGTTATGGAGGTGCTGTGGAGAAATAAACTTTTTATTAATTTGAAGAAGTGTAGCTTTCTGCAAAGTAATATGGAGTTTTTTGGTTTTATAGTTTGCATGGATATGATTCGAGCTATTGAGTCGAAGATGCCCTTAGAGAGTGGACTATGCCCAAGATAGTGGGTGAAGTTAGGAACTTTCATAGGTGATGACATTTTATAGGAGATTTATTCATGATTTTAGCACTATAACTGTACCTATTATAGAGTGCTTGAAGAAAAAAAAGCTCAAGTGGGGAGAAAATGAGAAGTTGTCTACTACTCTTGTGTTAGCCCTACCAAAATTTAAAAAGTTGTTTGAGGTTGAGTACGGTACTTCTGTTTAGGGTATTATGGTCTTTCTTTCTTAAGAGGGATGACCAATTGTGTAACATCACAAATTCCCATACATATTAAATTATGGAAATTGGGCTTTCATTGAGAATTATGGGTGGCCTATAACCCTTATTAAGAAAGGGGTACTAATTAAATAGAGATTATTTATGAGATAATTTTGGAAAAGGGTTATTTTTCCTTATTAAATAGGGTTTCTTAAGATCCCCTATAAATGCATTCTTTTTCCCCTTCCATAACCCTAAGTTCACAACGTTTATTCTTCTTCTCTGCTGCTCTTTACGCTCCTACCCAAATCTTAGGATTCAAACCTTTGTTTAGGAGAGAATCAAAGCGACAGGTAAGTTATTCTCCCTGTTCTCAACAGATTTCTAATCACTCTATCTAGTTAGGGTTTATATTGGCACGATTCTAGATGGTTGTAGATCATAATGCAAGATTTAGAATGTATTTAGGCGTTGTTTAGGGTTTTGATTTATTATGAGTTTAGTTAATCAATTCTTGACGTATTAAGCACAGGATAATTCTGGACAGCATGAGTATCTCGACTTTAAACCTATATTTTCTGAACGAATTTTCTTATAAAATTTATATTTCTGGAAACTAGACATGTAGGGCTTCTTGATTAAATTTTATTTCATTAAATTCGACTTCGTTTTCAATTTTATACGTATTTTGGAAATAGAAACCACTGCACTGGAAAACTACGATTTACTACTAGAAAAATGGTCTTTACTGACTTTAGAATAGTGTCAGAAATTACTTTCACTGACACTTGTTAATTGTGTCAGTAATCTGGGAGTCAGAAAAATAGTGACACTTGTAAGTGGTGTCAGTGATTACTATTACTACAGTATCACCGATATTATGACACCATAGTATTAGTAGTTATTGATATTTTATTAGTGTCTATGATTACTGTTACCAAGGTATCACTAGTTAATTTATTTTAAAAAAATAAAAAATTGAATTGGATCATTGCTTATTGATTTATTCGGAAAATTAAAAGGCACCACAAAATAACAAAAAGAAATTGATTTATATCATAAAATCTTTCATTTCACATTTAAATATTATTAGTATATATTACAAATTCCAAAACTTCAATAACAAAAATATGAGATATCCTACTCTCATAACTAAATAATCCAAATTCAATACATAAAAATTTCTACTATCCAATCAAATGCCTACTACTTGTGGCTAAATTTAATAAATCTATAAGCTAAATTGACAAGGATGACTGCCTTTCACTCTTTGAATATGAGTAGTATAATTGCGTTATCCACCAGCAGCTTCTCCATTCAATAGACTGTATAGGTTAGGATATAAGTGAAGTTGAAGAATAAACACTTCAAACACATTGATCAAATCTGCATATGAATACATGGAAAAGAAAAAAAAAATTAGCTGCCAATATCGAGCCATTAGAGAAACAACAATTAACAGAAATAAAATTATTTTGTTCGAAAGAAAAAAATACTCATAAGCTATTTATAAATAAACTCAATTATTCTCTTTTGGTAAAGGTTATATATATAGCAAACTATAGCAGACAAGAAGTTTTCAATGTAATATCTACTTTCAGCACAAGCATGTTACTCTATCTACATATACCAAATGATTTTTGTGCATAGTTAAAAGTTATCACAAATGCTCTATTATAAATAAATCACCACTCATTTCCTCAATTTATTCATTCTAAAAGCTTATTTAACAAGGCAAAAAATAAGTTCTCAAACTGCAGTTTCCTTAAACTGGGCATAAAATAACTATGAATCTCCATATTTATATTAGGCATAATAAAGCTTGGACATAAAATATTTCAATAATTTGAGAGTTCGATCCAAAATTATTACTACTAAAAGAAATAATATTTGTAAACTTAGTTAAGCCTTTATAAAGTGAGTAAGAGATTTATTATACTACTTAAATCTATTCATGTGAACCATTTAAAGAATATCACCCTAAATTGTAATTAAGTATTCATTAATTTTGCCTAATTATAAACTTTAAGAAGATAAAAAAAAAGTAGAATAAAAATATAATCATTATATATTTCCACTCACAAGTAATGTTGCTTTAACTTGATTGACATCATAACCCAAAAATCGCTTTGAACATTAGCTCATGAAATAATGGATAATATTACTTACGAGAAATTACTAGTTCTCCAAACTGGTACAGATCCAAACTGGTACAGACCTCAGAAATGGGATGGTCCCCCACATTAATGCCATCCTGCATGCCATAAACGGGACTTCAGGTTTTGTGCAAAATCTCTTTAGGAGAAATTGTTTTTGAAGATAAACAGTTTGTCAATACCAGCAGTGGTTTTCATACAATGAGATAAAAATAAATGGTTTATAAAGGAGAATGTGGTCGTACAAATGCGGTAGCGCAGTTATGCAGAAATTCAATGGTAAAACAAGACCAGCTTGCAAATCAACACATGAAGTTATAGGATGAGTAACCAAAATGAAAATATTGAGATGGAGAGGAAAAGTGACTCAAAAAGTAATACAAGGAAAGAATGAAATCAACATAAGATGAGAGAAGCATTCGAGAGAATGCCAATAGCATGAAGCTAAGATGAAAAAAAGATGAACTTAATAAAATGTGAGAATGCCAATTGCATAAAATTTGTTGCCTGCTTAAGACATGCAGCAGGGGTGGTATCATTATGTTTTGCATTTAGATCACATTCAACATTTTTTACTTCCAAAATCATTCGACTCATGGAGAGCCAATAAAGCATTCTTCTAACACCAATAAGAGCACCCTTAGAATTATAAAGAGTATGATAAAGAAGGAAAAGTGTGCAACTAGAGCTGGATAGTTTATGAGTTCAATAATAAATGTGCCATCAAGAACTCCAAATAAACCCACCAAAGATTGTTTCCAAAATGCAGTGAACGCAAGCTAAAAAAAAAAAAAAAACCTATTCAACCTAAATAAGCAATTTGTATATTCTTCGCCTATCTTTCTTCTAGTCAAACTGAGCAAAGAAGTTTTGTCTGAAACTACTAACAACCGGTTAATGTCAAGGAAGTGCAAAAGAGAAATAGTCCTATGAGACTAGAAATTTATTTTCGTTCAATTTACCCACCGCAGGAACTATTCCAAGAGGAATAAATCATTATTTTACCACAAGTTCTTCCTAGGCATGGCATGGTGATAATATTGTATGTCTATAGAAATGAATAAAAAAATCCCAGTAGTGCAGGTCCCAAGCAAAACCGATTCTGTTCATTTTCGTGAAAACTTTAATGAATTTCGCATGATAAACTTAAGTACCTAGTTAATTGCCAAACTTAATTAAAATTTACATCCAGCATCTTCTAATGCATCAGCTTAAGCAGTCAAACCATCTAAACAAGTCCCAGTAATTCTTGTTATGTCCTACTGTTCAGTTCATTTTTGACACATAATAATTCAATTCCAAATAACCAAATGGAATAAGATACAAGAACATTTAACTTCAGAAGTTTTTCTCAGAACGAAACATACCCATCAACAAGCTGAACAAGTTTTGGATATAGCTGCTCATCTCGTAAACGATTTATTTCGAGAACTGTTGAATCCATGGATTGCATATCGACAATATATCTTGTATGCAGATGACTGACTGCTGCTTTTATTTTCTCCAGTGCTTCAGAGTTAGTACCTCGTTTCTTTTGCTTGTTAAGCATAGCAACCTTTCTTTGGTAGTCAAGTTTCATAAGTTCACCTGCCTATCAGTAACATCAGTACCGAATAAGATTCAGAAGACAGTGTGTATGGCAAATGTAATACAGAGAAAAAAATATCATGGAAGCTGCACATTTTGCAGAAACGAAAAAAAATTAAAAGTTTGCTAGTTGATTTTGAATAATTTTTTTTTTATTTCAACCAAACAGAGAGGTGAGATTTAGCTTACCAATCAATGAATAATAATTACAAATTTTCTAAATATGGCGGTATTCATGCAAAAAGTTATTCAATCTTAGATTAAAGGAAGAAAAACAAGGACTAAAAATTGACTTCTATTTGGCAAGGTGATAATACAATTTACAAGCCAAGTCCAAAAAAATGAAGAGGAATAAGAAGGGCACTCCATCAAGCATTTCCTAAATCTGACCAACAATGTAATGCTCTTTCCCTACTCATTCCCCTCCATGTTTTCTACTGCAAGTTTATCAAAGGAAACTTCATGATGAACTTAAGCATGGAAATAGAAACAATCACCTCTCTGCAGGCACTTTAAACTAGGATTTACATATATAAAAGTAATGACTCAAGAAGTAGTCATTTGAAGTTAAACAAAAGCTCAATGGACATCCATATAAATATCTACTAGTTCAATGGGATGGTCCCCCACATATTTAAATGTTTGACAAATACCCAAAAATCAACTTTCCCAATTATAGAGTTACATGTTTGCAAATATTACTTATGGATAATGATCCACAAAGTAAAAATCAAATATTTCCCTTAACAGTTCTTGATTATGGAAGTATAGGACCTCCTTTTATTCCGAAATGAATTAACTTTTAATCATTTTAAGACAGTGTTCAATCATCATTATTTTTCAAAGAAAAAACTGGTCCTGAAGAACTCTAAATGACCATTTACTAAGGCCAAGATACCTTCAGATCCTTGATTGATAATGCATCATATATCTTTCCTCAATCATACAACCACCCAGATCAAAGCATCATATGTTGCTTAAATTCCATAAACTCAACAGAATAGATAACTCACCTCCAGGCGGAATAGGTTTGTGGGAAAAACAATCCCAGCTCTAGCAGAACTTCGAGTTGACTCCAAAAACTTTGGCAAAGAGAAATTCCGTATTCATTCTCTATTAACTTGGCAACGTTCCCAGCACATGCAAAAAGATGTCCATGAATTCCTTTTTCTCTAAACCACCTCAATGGAAGATCAAAAGAAATATCTGCAAAGGCTGAAACAGCAAGGTCTCCTCCAAGAAAATCCATTTCAGAAGCATCAGCATTCTCATCAAGGAATCGCCTCTAACTTGCCTTCTTGGCTCTGCAGGGCCCAATCCCCTTGTCTTAAACCCCCACAATGTCGATGGCCTCTCTGAACTCAACATTAAAAACAATAAAATACCCCTAAAAAAAAAGCCCTAATTTTTTGAATCTGACTTTCGAACCCTAACTTTGGCCAAGTTCTTCACAACACTTTCTAGGCTTTTTTCCAAGGGTATTTTAGCTCAAGGATGACGGCTTATTTTGAAGGTTTACAACAACGACTTGTAAGGTAGAACGTTGTTAGAGAGAGAGGTAGAGAGAGAGAGGGGGGAGAGAGAGAGAAGAAAGCTTCGGTTCAAAGAAGAAAGTGGCGGTGGGGATAGATTTTTTGCTCGTCAAAATTTTTAGATTTTAGGTTTCCATGTACACCTCATTAAAACGACATAGTTTCTACTTTCTAGATAATTTAATTTAATTTTTAATAATTATTGTTTATTAAGTAAAAATGCAACTTGTGGTTTGGCGGCTTAACGTTTAAAATTAAAAAGTTAAAGTATAGAAGTCTGCGGTTCGACTCCCAGTGGATACATAATTAAAATTTTATTTTTTTAATTACTGATACCTTAATGTCACATATTTGTGATACTTAATTTACAGACACTATAGTATTGAAAATTTGTGATACTTATCTGTTAAACACGGAAAATGCCCCAAACACATGTAATTACTGATACTTTTTAATTAAGTGTCACAAGATAAGTATCAGTAAAGACCATTTTTCTAGTAGTGATTCCAGCATTGTGATCGGATTCACAAGACTATTTGTACCACCAAATGAACTCGGAAAATTATGAAAGTTTATATGTATGTTAATATATGTGTCTAGGATTCCCAGTTTTAATTTCATAATTTTCTTATTAGTATTTTATTTTATAAAAATCATGGAACCCGTTCTGTTTAGTTTAGATTATGTGAAAACAGTTTCGAATTTGCTGAGAAGTAAATAGTTTTTAAAATGTTTTTGATATCGGATCCTCTTCTAAATTTTGCATGGGGTACTCATGGATGTCCAGAATAGTTCCATAGGATATTATATCATTCTGAGTCTTAGATTAAGAGTTAAAATTCTGAGAATCAGACCTGTACGGGTATGAATTAGAAAATCAGATTCTTAGAATAAGTTATTAATGGTCATATCTTGTATTTGTTTAAGGTATTGAAGGTGATTGAGGCTCTTAGAAGCTTAGAGGTGTGTTTATTCATTCATTTGTCGAGGTAAGTAACTTCATTCCTAATGTACTAGATATGTATTAGTATTTTGATATTATTATTATAAGTATAAATGTTTTGATACTACTTAAAGGATTAATTGATTTTGATAACAAAATTAGTTTTATGTAAATGTTTTCAAACCTAAATCCTTTTTAACAAAGTATTTTATAAATGCTTTTTAATATGTAAATGATTTTATGACATGACAACCTTTTATGATGTTATCTTTAAAATGTTATGCAAGCCTAAATTATTGATATGAACTTTTATGAAACTGATACGAATGTTTTGTACCTATGTTTGATTTCAATTATTGATGATTGTATGAGATTCTTAATGTTTTGGCTCATTGTCCATAGTTATTCTGATTCTAATTCTAATTCTGATCGTAATATACGATATATCTGTTTGGACCAGTACTAGGTTTCTGTTTGAGTGTGCACACGATATTCTGATTCTGTTTCTGGCCGGGTCACCGGGACTATAGGTGACACTATGTGACAAGAGCTAACCATTTGTTTTCTGTATACGTATTATATGATTTGCTTCGTAAGTAAATATGCTTTTGAATATTCTGAATTATTAAGAATTTATGTTATGTTATCGTGATATATCGTTTTATGAAATTTATGGATTATGATATATGTTTTAAACAAAAGAAGGCTTGCAATATTTTTTTGTATCGATAGGCCTAGTATGTTAGAAATGGCTTTACTTGCCGAGTTGACGGCTCACCCCTCGTCATTACTTTTTGCAGATTAAGTTTCTTTGAGAGGGGCGCTTAGCTTTGGAGTTAGTAATTTTCTGTTTCCGTTGCTATTCGAATAAGAGGAGGAATAGACTCGTGTTTCTATTTAGTTATTTCTATTATGAACGTGTAATTTGGAGTTTGATACTTTTGTTATTATTTTTATGTCCTCGAGAGAGATTAATTAGTATTAGACGTTTGAATTTGTGGATTTATTTGAATAAGAATTGGAGGTATTTCAGTTTGAAACTTATGAATAAAGATTATGATTTGTGAGTAACCTCCTTCTTCACGTGCTCCGCATGTGTTAGATTTGGGGTGTTACAAATTGAGTATATAAATGAGAAATTAAATGAAGCACGACAGAAGTGGTCTACTTATGACTAAGAGCTTTACGCAATCCTTTAGGTTTTGAAGTCATGAAAACATTACATGATTCAAATGGAGCTCGTGCTTTACAATGACCATCAAACAATAAGGTACTTTAACAACCAACAAAATCTAAGCAAGATGCATGCAAGGTGGGTGACCTATATGCAAAAGTTCACTTCCGTTGTGAAGTATAAGTCTAAGTAGCAAAACAAAGTGAATGATGCACTCACTAGGTGAGCAACTTTACTAGTAACTCTAATCAATGAAGTTACTAGTTTTGAATGCTTAAAGGAGTTATATAGTGAGGATGAAGACTTTGCGCATATTTGGGATCGGTGTGTTAATCATTAAAATACATAAGATTTTCTCATTCAAGATGGTTATCTATTTAAAACTAATTAGTTATATGTGCCTCGAAGTTCTTTAAAGGAGCAGATTATCCGTGAGTTGCTTTGAGGAGGATTCAATAGACATATTGGTCGAGATGAAACCAAGGGGCTTGTAAAGGAGCAATATTATTGACTGCAATTGAAAAGAGATGTGCGTAAGATTGTGTAGAGGTATCAGATTAATCAATAAGGCAAGAGATATGTGCATAACATAGAATTATACATGCCTTTACCTATTCTAAAAAATAAGTTAGATCTGTCCATGGATTTTGTGTTAGGTTGCCTCGTAAAAAGATTAGTAGAGATTCTTTAGTGGTTGATAGATTTTCAAAGATGGCACATTTTATTAGGAGGAGGTACATTTACATGGTATTCTAAAGACTATAACTTCTACTAGGGATGTAAAGTTCATCAATAAGTTTTGGCATCATCTATGGGATAATGTTGAGTGCTAGAAAATGTATATTCATAATAGGTAAAATTGTCATTTTAGACTCCAAATCTCATTAACATCTATACTTTTATGTATTTAAGTATGTTGAACTTTGATTATATGAATTTTATCATAATTTGAGTATTTTATGCATTTCTAGTTATTTCTAAATTAACGAGAAATCAAATAGCAGAATAGATGACATTTATGAGCTTAGAATGGTTAAAAACCCTAGGATGGGTACAAAGGGTAAAATCATAATCTTTGCCAACGACATCATGAATGGACTTAAAAGCCTTGAAAACCTAAGGAACGACATAAACCAGGGTTAAAATGGACTCCGATTGCATAAAACAAGATTTACAAATGCCTGAATCTTGTGTAATAGGATGTTTGTTAATTTGATAGAGCCCAGCCACTTTTGTGTTGATTCATGATATGATAGCACCTTATGCGACTGTCCTATGAGCTTACTGTAGACCTATACACACTAAAACGTGTCCATTGACTTTGCATTGACCAATGATGTGGTAGTATAATAATGGACTAAAAACCGTATATCATGCATGCATATACACTTATTACAACCTTATACACGTGCTCCATTCAATCAGAGCAAGCCATGTTTCACAATCCTGTGCATCTAAGTTGTTTTCATTCAATGGCCATAATTTACCAATTGTATGTATAAATAAAAGGGCTACCCCTTAAATTCGGGTGTGCTGAATCTTATTTTCACCTCTATTTTATGTAAATCTCACTTTATCTTGTACTTATACATATTACTAATTTACATTTAGTTCAAAAATGAGTGACTAATTTAATTTCAAACTTGAGTTGAAGGTGAAACCTCAACATGATTTATGGGCTTAATCCAGTATATGCATGATATTATTATAAACTAGCCTTTAGTGAAAGATCATTATTCTTTGACGCAATGAGCATATTTCACAATATTTATTAGAGAGAGATTGCTCTCTAATATATGATGGGTCATCTTGACTCAGTGTTTGACAGAGAGTGAACTAAAGTTATTTAGTGGATAGTCTTGCCACGTTATTGACAGAAGAATTGTTATTGTTTGGCACAATGTGTACTTGTCATCACTTTTAACAGAAGATCGTTATCCTCTGGTATAGTGAGTGTCTGATACCATATATTTATTAGAGTGAGGCTTGTGAGGAAGAGCAATCACAATCTCATAACTTAATTAGCACTAAAAAGGAATATTAATCCCACAGTGCAATGTTTAGTATGAGTTCAAAGACTCAAGTGTTTTATTCACATTGTTTCATTCGTAATTTGTTCCCGCCATTTTTATTTTAAATTTTAGGATAAAAAAATCACCATCCAACTAATTCAAATACTAAATTGAAAAATTAGTCCTACACACAATTAGATCTACCTCTCCTACAATCAACACTTGTTACCATTAATCAATACTAAAATAGATTTGTACACTTATAAGTTCACTAAAATTTGCAACAACAAGGTTTTGGCGCCATTGCTGGGAAGCTAAGTCATTTTAATTTGTAGAGTTAATTTTCTTTGTAATTATTTTGTGAAAACATTGTGTGTAGATTTCGAGTATGTTTTCATAGTAGTATGTAACATTGTACTAGGGTCAATATTATAACTTCTCTTTTCTTTTTATTTTCATTAATTTTTTTTATTTTTTATGTGTTTTTTGAATGCCTGGTCTAAAGTTACAATCATATGATCTAGAACCTATAGATCTTGAACTTTAAAATACATTTCGTACTCATAGGCACATTGCATCGCAGAGTAAAATTGTGGATAAATTTAAAATGGAATTAGAGCAACAACAATTGCAAGCACTTCATGATAGGCCATTTAAGGATTACTTTAGTCCGTTAGCTAATTTGAGCAAGTTATGCATAAGATACCCAACTGTACTAATAAGAGTTTCAGGTTAAAATCTAGTGTGTTAAATTGTCTCTTATCATTCTATGGCCAAGAAAACGAAGACTCATACAATCATTTGAATAATTTTCATACTGTTTGCCAAACTTTTAAGTTATGTAAATTTATCAAATAAAGATGTTAAGCTTAGGCTATTTTCATTTTCTCTAAAGGATAAAGCTTGTTTTTAGTTCATTACATTGCCTACTAATAGTATTACATTATAGGAACAAATGATAAATACTTTCCAATTCATAAAACCAATGCAATTTATTGGGAAATCTCAGAGTTTACTCAAATAAAAGATGAGCAATGTTTTGAGGCATAGGAGTGATTTGACAAGATACTGTTGAGGTGTCCACATCATCGGTATGAAACATGGCACCAATGTCAATATTTTTTAGAAGGACTATTGCTGCATGTGCAAGAATGGCTATTGGCAACAATTGGAATTAAGCTAATGTCTAAAAGTGCCCTTCGCATCTACGTTTTCTTATACTATTGTTCAACCTCGCAAATTAATGAGATTTCTTCCTGCGATAAATAAATAATTCTTAATAGCGAACCCAATCACTTAGGAACATAAAAAAAAAAAAATCAAGGGAGTAAATGAAGTCCATGTTGGCAAGTCAAGATCATAAACTAAGGAAGTTAGAGCAATAGTTAAAGGGTTTTGTTACTAAATAACATCATTAAAAACTGTCAAATCAATAGAGCCATATCTACAATCAATTTGACCATGATACACACTTTAGATCAAATCAATGCCATCAATATGATGAGAAAACAATCGAACTACAACCCTTATTTTAATACTTATAATCTTGTATGAAGAGACCATCCTAACTTTCAATGTTCTCAAGGGTTCCAACTAAACGAAACAACAGCTCCAACTCTACCAACACAACTAGTTCTTTAAACTCCTCAAGTATCTCAGCCACCATTGAGACAATACATTCAAGATTAGAATTATTCACAATACTAGACCATGGGAGGAAGTGCTCCAAAAATTTAAAAATTTGACTTACTTTATGTTGGAACAACAAAGTCGCGCCATTGATGAGTTGTGGAATGAGATGGGAGCTAGCATAAATTCCCAAGCCAAATAATCTTAAACCTCAAAAAAATGGTGGGTCAACTTTCTTTTTCAGCTTAAAACATTAACTACAATTGTTGAGAAAGACAAATTCCCAAGCCAGCCAGTGCCTAATCCTAAGGGAGTACATAAAGTTTGTACCAATTCATCTAGCAGCATAAAGAGGTCACAACCATCATGACCTTGCAAAAACGATAAATAAGTCAACAAAAAAGTAAAGATGCTGGTAAAAAAGATAACTCAAGTTGTACCTTTAGACTTTGAGGACTCATCACTAAAGGAAGAAAAAGAAAGCAACCCATGAGAATACATCCTTAAAGCTCTATTCACTCAAATGTTAGTTAAGTAAAGAAGGAAAATTCCAAAAGTGAGATTATGGAGATCCTTAAATAGATATGTGTTAACATCCTTTTGCTTGATGCTATAAAGAAGTGCCCTTTTATGCTAAATTTCTTAAAGATATTTGCAGTAAAAAGAGAAGTATTCACGTTCAAAAGAATGCTTTTCTAGCATCTTATTGGACTTAAGAGCTAGTATAAATCTTTTTCCTTACTCAGTATTGGTAAAACTTAGATTGGGAGAATTACATCTAACACTAGTTTTATTTTCATGTTGATTACATCTAACACCCGTTTTATTTTCATGTTGATTACATCTAACACCAATTTTACATCTAACATCCATGAAAATACTTGGCATTATGGTGGAGGATATACTTATGCAGGTAGACAAGTTTTATTTTCATATTGATTTCATTGTGAAAAATACTCAACCAATGCAGGATTTGACGAAACATATTGCTATTATTTTAGGCCGACCTTTCTTAGTAACTGTCGATGCCTATATTCAATGTAAGACCAGAAATATACAGTGGTCCTTTGGCAATATGACTAGAGAGTTGAATATCTTTAATATTGCCAAATAACCTTATGATGAAGACAATGGAATTATTAATGTAAATCTAATTAAAGAATTAGTTTATTATACTTTTCCTTTTAACCTTAGTGGTGACCATTTGAAGCATGTTTAACTCACTTTGGTTTAGATTTTGACATTGACAAATCAATGGATGAGGTTGATGCCTTACTCGATTAATCACCAACTATGGAAATCAATAAGTGGAAGTCAAGAATAGAGCAATTGGTACCATGAGGAAAGAAACTCAGCCGATCATTAAAATCACTTCCAAAGCCTGAGCACTTTGGAATATGCATTCTTGATAGAAGAAAATATTTTGTCAATAATCATCTCATCCTCTATTGACAATAAGAATATGCATTCTTGATAGAAGAAAACATTTTGCCAATAATCATCTCATCCTCTTTTGACAACAAACAAAAGAATAAGTTGTTGGATGTTTGAAAAGAGCATAAAAAAGTGTTTGGATGGATCATAGCTGACATAAAATATATAAACTCAGTAGATTGCATGCATTACATTCATCTTAACAAAAATGATAAACCGATTGGGGAAATGCAACTTCGATTAAACCTCAATATAAAAGAAGTTGTTAGAGCTAAAGTTTTTAAACTATTAAATGCAAGTATCATTCACTTTATCTCTTATAATTCATGGGTCAGTCTTATACAAGTTGTCCCTAAAAAGTCAGGAGTCACAATAGTTACCAATGTTGATAATTAATTAATACCTACTAAAGTGACAACATAATAGTGTGTGTATTTTGATTATAAGAAGTTGAATTCTGTAAATTTATTGATTACATGCTTAATAGATCAGCGGGTTATCAATTCTATTACTTTTTAGATGGCTACTCAAGATACAACCAAACTTCCATAACATTAAAAGACCAAGACAAAATCATTTTCACTTGCCCTTTTGGCACTTTTATAGGTGAATGTCATTTGGCTTATGCAATGCACTACCGTATTTCAACAATCATATTTTCTGATATGATTGAATGTTTTCTTGAAGTCTTTATGGATGACTTTTTTATCTTCCATGACTCATTTAAGTAGTGTTTGTATCATTAAACACTAGTTCTGTAGTGATGTACAGAGAAGAATTTGATCTTGAACTATGAGAAATGTCATTTCATGGTAAAATAAGGTATTGTTCCAGATTATGTTATTTCGAAAAAAGATATAAAAGTTGAAAACGCCAAGGTAGATCTCATTTATAATTTTTTTCCACCCAAAATAATCATTTTCCTTAGGCATGCTGGTTTTTATAAATATTTCATTAAAGATTTTAGTAAAATTGCTAGACCCCTATGCATTTTACTTGCTAAAGATGTACCTTTCGTCTTTGATGATTCATGTCTTGATGCATTTGAAAAATTAAAGTATTTATTGACCTCACCTATCATTCAGCCCCCAAATTGAAACTTACCTTTTGAGCTCATTTGTGATAAATCTGATTATGCAATTGAAGATAAGAAGTTGATTGTATTCCATTGTCATTTACTATGCTAGCATGACATTGAATAATGCATAACTGAATTATTCAACCATTGAAAAAAATGCTAGCAGTAGTATTTGCATTAGAAAAATTTGATCTTATCTGATAGGATATAAAATAATTGTGTTTACATGCTGCTTTTAAGTATCTTATTACAAAGAAAAATGCAAAAGCCAAACTAATTCAATGGGTATTACTTTTGTAGGAATTCAACCTCATGTTCAAAGATAAGAATGGCATAAAAATGTTATGATAGATCATCTATCTTGCCTCAATTTTGAAACAATTCCAAAATGATTACATTTGAAAGAATGGTTCCTAAATGAACAACTAATTAGTATATAAGCACTGTCATAGTATGCTAATATAGCCAATTACCATATTACAGGACAA
The DNA here is from genome assembly GCF_022201045.2 of Citrus sinensis. NCBI lineage: Eukaryota > Viridiplantae > Streptophyta > Magnoliopsida > Sapindales > Rutaceae > Citrus > Citrus sinensis. The sequence continues at coordinate 17,940,002 of NC_068562.1, forward strand.
CTTCCAAAACGTTGGACTAAACAGGACCTAAATTTTTTATGAAAATAAAGAATTTCTTTTAGGATGACCCTTATCTGTTCAAGTATTGGGGATCAAATTACTAAACAATATGTCCCAAATAGCGAATTTTAAAAAATCCTTTCATTCTCCTATAAAAAAGCTTGTAGAGGTCATTTTAATACTAAGAAGATGGTTGCTAACATTTTACAATGTAGTTTTCATTGGCCAACTTTATTTCGAGGTGCTTACATTTTTTTTCTTCATGTGATGGATGACAATGTATGGAAGTATTACACGAAAGCACATGATGGCATTAAAACTTATTCTAGTGGTCGAGATTTTTTATGTGTAGGGCATCGATTTTATGGGACATTTTCCTCCTTTTTTTTGGCCATCAATACGTATTGATTGATGTCGGCTATGTATAAAGTGGGTAAAAGCAATTCCATATAGAACTAATGATCACAAGATGTTGATAGAAAATTTGAAAAGAAATATTATTTCATGGTTTAGATTACCTCAGGTAATAATTAGTGATGGTGGTACCAACTTTTGTAACAGATCATTTAAAGCTCTTCTGACAAAGTACTCTATCACATATAAAGTGGCAATCCTATTCTGTCCACAAACCAGTGGCCAAGTCAAGATCCTCATTCAAGAAATAAAAATATTAGAAAAGATGGTAAGACTAGATAGAAAAAACTAGTCATTGAGACTCGATAATGCGTTATAAGCAAACTAAATGGCTTTCAAGAGACATATTATATTGTATTCTTATAGGCTAGTATATGGGAAAGCTTGTCACCTATAGGTGGAACTCAACAATCGTGTATATTAGGCCATCAAGAAATTCAACTTTAGCATGCAACAAGCTGGTTAGGAAAAAAGATTACAGCTAGCAAAAAATAAAGAGATTCACAATTATGCATATAAAAATGCCAAGAATTAAAAATAGCGAATGAAAGTATTTCATAACAAGCATATTATGAGAAACGCTTTTACACTAGGTCAGAAAGTACACCTGCACATACCTTAAGAAGTCACGCGGCTCATTAATTAAGAAGCAGTCATTTAACCGACACATGGGAACTCCATCACGTCACCTTTATGTTTCACTGATTACATTTGCCTGCTTTATGTAATACTTCACTTACCACCTCCTACTTACCACTCCTATTTTTTTTATTCGGTATTGTATATAAAGTTCACAAAAATTAAAAGATGCTTTATTTTTCTTAACTTGGAGAATCTAAAACAAGAGTAAACAAAAGGAAAATGGAAGAGAAAAAAAACACGAAGAAGGAAAACGAGAGAAAATGGAAGGAAAGAAATAAAAGAAAAAAGAGAAGCTGGGAGTAAAGAAAAAATATAAAAAAGAAAGGAAAAGAAGAATGGAATTAATAAGCCAAGAGCCAAAAACAACTTGAAAAGAGGAATTAAGAGGAAACTTTACAGGAAATGGAATTGGGCAATTAAATTAATATCCAGTGAATTAGTGAGTAACAAATTTGTGAAGTTTGAATAGTTATATTGCAGTTTTCATGATATGTATTACTAACAATTAATTTTTGAACTTGTATTTTAAGAGAAATCTAAATATTTAAAATGCTATAGAGACCCAACAAACCCCAAAGTGAACCAAGATCTGTGAATGGATTATTATTATTATTATTATGTATTCTATAAAGCATTTATATTTGATAGTATGATTTAATATCTTGTTATGATTATATGTATATATATTCTATGATTGATTAAGTCATCAGATCTGATTGCCAGTCATCATATGTGTACCTTTCCTATAGGCTTGCGCATGAGTATTTAGAGTTATATTACTTTGCCTGTGTGATATAGTTAAAGAGGTTTTTCCCCAACTCTACTCATGCTATGACAATGATCCTAGTGAATTATTTCCTCTAAGTACTATTTGTGCAGTTTTGTCATGTATATCTTTACGATTTTATGTTTGCTTATGTAATATGTTCACTGTAGAGTTATGTCATATGATTATATATAAGCACTAGTGCATTTATTTCTATATATATAATTATATCCACTCACTGAGTCGCAAGCTCACTATTTTCCTATTTACTCAATTTCTCTCAAGTTTTTACCAGATTTCATGTAGTTTAGTTTCTAATTGGTTAAGGTTGGCCCACGAGAAGCATTGCTGCATGACTAGCATTTTGAGCATGTTTATATTTATATGTATATATTTAAGTGTGTGTATGTACGGTGAGATGTGAACCATGCAAGTTTTAAATATATTTTTGGACGAGGCACAAATGCTATTAGAAGATTATATTCGAGGCGTGAGGCTAGTTTTATATATTCGTAGATTAAATTTATGCCATAAGTTTTAGAGATGAGCATGAGATAAGTAATACAATGACTATCGCACGATTCACCTCGAATCCGACAAAAGGGATGGCGTTGGTCATGTCAATATTTTATTCAATTCTATGCTTTTATTTCCAAATAAATTATGCTCTCAATGGTCTCGTCTATTTATTTTTTCTACTATATCCATGTGGGGCCGTTGAAATTGAAGAATCAAAGAATAATGTCACTTTTAAAGTTAATGGCCAAAGATTAAAATCATATACAGAATACCAACCATATGAAGAAGGCGCTGAAATAAATTGAGTGATCCACCAAATCTTGATTAAGTCTTTTTATTTTTTTTTTGTTAACTTAACTTTTTTTCATTTAATTTTATTGTTACTCTACTGTTTAAAATTGTTTGATTGTTTTTTTCTATGTCTCAATTGATATGCACACACATCTTTTAAGTGGTATGATGTTTCTCAAGTGTGTTTGTTTGACAATTGTGTTTCTTCATCACTTCTAATATATGTCACGAGTACCTCAACAAAACAGACCCTCTTCAACCATCTTAAAGCACTTTTATGTGTGAAGTTTCACCTAAGAAGCTTGATACAAACTTGTAAACCACATCATGTCCTGGATCTATGACTACTATTGTTAGCATCTTAAGTTAAGGATCTAGAAAAACAAATTAGGAAAATAAATGATGATATACATGACATCCAATTGGTTTGTTAAATGTTAATAACTTTTATGATAGTTTGATAGTATTCTTAATCATGTAATTAATAATCATTTTATTCTATTCACAGTGAAAAAACTCTTATTGCTAATGAGTTACTTAATCTTTTACAAGATTATAGACCAGAGCTAGATCGCAAGACCTTTGCGTTGAATTGTTGGCTAATGATGATAGTAGTAGCTTTTGTAAAAAGTGCAAACTAGATAAATTATGTTGTAGTGTTCATATGATGCCTTCTAAACTCTACTTCTTTTCTTTAAGACATTAAGAACAATGTCTCGTTCTGGTTGAGAAAGGAATAATTAATAATTGTGAAATAACTAATAATTGAGTTTGTTGTATTAAATTTTTTGTCCTGGTGATGTTTTTACTAACTTTGGATAAATTTTAATTGAAGATCATCAGATATGAAGTTTAGTTATCCTAGAAATGCATCTTCTTATTCTTAAAGTCTAAATTTCAAAAAAAAAATGAATTCTCCATTATAACATTATTGACTAATCTTTTCTACCTACTTTGGCCATCTTGAAAGGTTCAACAAATCATTCTAGACACACATGAATGAAAAGTGATGACTGTGGTAAGTTGAGATTTTGTAATAATTAGTCTTTTTGTTTCATTCATGACAAATAACCGAAAGTAGTAGTTATTTCACCCCATAAAAAAAATCAAAAGGAATGTAAAAAAAAAAGAAAAAAGAAAGTGACGTTCTTTCTTAGTAATAGGATCTTCTACCTATTCAGCAGAGGGTATTTGCATAAAACATAAAGAGTTGATCAAGCTTGTGTTATTTGTGAGCTCTTACTTAGTAATCAGAACTCCCACATAATCAATAGTGAGTAATCGTGTAGAAAAATAAGAGTTCGATTTGTCTAACTTAGATCTTTTTTAATAACTGAGACTCTTACCTAGTAAGCAGTGAGTATTCGTGTAAAATAGTTGGAGTTGATAAAAAATATACTATGAATAACATGCTGCCTAACGAAGAAACTCTAATGAAATGGTAAGAACCAAAATATTGTTTTATTTTGACTAAACCCCATAGTGATTATGTCAAACATCACTGAACACAAAGGACAATTTGCTGAATTATTGATTAATGGTTAAATGGCGAAAGAGAAATAGACTTTTCAGATAGTTCATTTATTTGGCAAATAAATTTCAATTCGAGCTTGAATTTTGCTAGATATTATCGCTTAATTTGCTAGGAACTAGTAATAAGTTGGATGGATGCAATGTTGAGTGTTGCAAAGTGGTTTTTCATAAAGGGAAAGATTGTTATTTTGCACTCCAAGTCTCACTAAAATCTCTACTTCTGTGTATTTAAGTCTTTTAAACTTTGATTAATTGAATTTTGTTATAATTTGAGTATTTTATGTGTTATTGGGGGTATGTTGGTTAAATTAAGGGGAACACTCTATTTATAGATACAATCGACAAATTATGGCCATCAGATGAAAACAATTAGGACGCTCAGGATTGCGCCACGTGGTAGGCTTTAATTGGTTGAAACACATCATTAGTCAACACCACATCAGCATTTCGGTCCAATAACATGCTACCACATCATCGGCCAACACCATATAATCAGTCAATGTCAAATCATTAGTTTAATAGGATGATACCACATCATCGGTTAATACCACATCATCGTACTATATATGTAAACAATATTGTACTTATGAATAGTGCCATATATATGAATAATACCATATACGTGAACAATACCAAATGCCCTTTTATACTCCTCCTAAGGTTTTCGATCGTTCCGAGTTAAAAAAATGCCATCTATTTCGCTGTTCGACTTCTCGTTAGTTGTGAAATGGTCAAAATATCCCTAAAATACGTAAAATACTCAAATTATAATTAAAAAATAATAAAAACTTAGAAGATTTACACACGTAAAGTGAAAATGTTAGCGAAACATTAGAGCATAAAATGATTATTTTACGCTGTATAAATATGCATTCTCTAATACTCAACACCCCCCCCCAACTAGCTTATTGCTAGTCCCTAGCATATTAAGAGATGAAATCTAATAAAATTCAAACTAAAGTCTGTTTACCAAATCAATGAATGTTTCCGAAAAATTGTTTCCTTCCATTTTGCTACTCAACTATCAATAAAAAATTCAGTAGTCGGTCAAAATAAATCAATACTTCAATTCCTACCTCGTCTCATTAGAGTTCCTTCTATGGGCAGCATATTTATTTATATTATTTCTTTAACCAACGCTATCCATTTTACGTGAAGACTCTCTGCCTACTGAGGCAAGAGGCTAGATTTCTAAGAAAGAGCTGGGTTGGACAAATCGAACTCTCACCGTTTGACATGAACACTCTTTGCTAGTTGAGGCAGGAGGCCCAATTACTAAGTAAGAGTTTTCACAATTTTGATCATCTCTCACCGTTTCACATGAATACTATCTGTTTACTAAGGCAAGAGACCTGGTTACTAAGTGAGAGTCTCTTTTTCTTCTTTTTTTTTCTTTTTTTAAGGTATAATGACCACTGCCTTTATTTGTTGCTCACGAATGAAACGAAATGATTAAGTATTACAAAATCTTAACTTACCACCATTATTACTTGTCGTGTGTGTATGTCTAGATTGGTCTGTTGAATCTCTCGAGATGACCAAGGTAGACAAAAAAAGTTAGTCAATAATATCGAAAAACAATTCAACAATTTGGCTTTTTTTTTATCTTTTTAACTAAACACCAAGACTAGGAAGATGCGTTTCTAAAATAACTAAACTTCACATTCAGTCATCTTAGACTCAAAAATTTAGAAATGGTTAATAATTACTACAATACAACTATCATTTATTCCACAATTGTCAGCTATTCACTCCCCCCAACCACAACGAGGCATTGTCCTCAATGTGGAAAAATGTATAGTTTAAAAGACATCACCTGAACATATCAATAGAAAATATTTACAAATTGAGAGTTAAGTTTAATTTGTGCTTCTTACTACTACTGCTACTGTCATCAGTCGACTAATCCAATGTAAGAGTCTTGGGATCTGGCTCTGGTCTGTAAGCTTCTAAAAGATAAAATAATTCATTAGTAGTAGGAGTACAAATAAAGCTTGTAGCTCAATGATTCAAAAGCAAACAATAAAATGTAGCTCAATTATTCAAAAGCAAACAATAAAAAAAAGAGCAATGATTAGATAGAAATCACACCATTAAAAGCAATAATGTAAACAGTAAATCAAAAAGATATATATTGGTAGTTGTGATTTTGACTCACATCTTTCTCTGGTTTTACGTCCAAAAACGGCTTGAACGCCCTCTATGGATCAAGGATATGCTTTCCATCATGTTTTCTTATAAACTAGCCAGCAGTCAGATTCCCGAGACTGTTTTGTGCACGTTCGTTTTAGAACAATGGCCATAATTGGGAAATTACTCTCTGTACATATCCATTGGGATGTGTTTCAAGAGACAAAAGGGTATCGTCCAATGACTCCTTATTCAAGCCATCCCTAATGAATTTAATCTTATCTTTCGTATTATCAGATACCATTCCTAGAGCGCATGGTTTTTTATAGCATTGCATTCTGGCACACTTATGACAAGAAACTATAAACCGTACAACTCTTTGTTTTCTTACAAAATTTCTTTTTCTGCAACCAGGCATGTAGGCAACAAACTTAGGAGGGAATTCCCTTGCTAACCGTACTTTGGCTTCAATTAACTAATAAACGTCGACAGGGATATTATTCTTCATGAACAGGCGCAAATGTTCGAACCGAGTGTTGTAGATTGTGAGGAGTGCATTTTAAGGAAGAGAGGAAAATCGCTTGTGAAGATTTGCAAGAGCTGTGTTCTTATCCATACCTTGGCTGGAGAATATCGATTATTGTGGGAAACTGAAGGAACCGACTTCAATAGTCACGAAGTATCGTTATCCGACACTTTACCGGGGTGACAAAAGATAACATACCAAAGAAAAGAATAAATCTAGCAAAACTACAACACACGTGAAAGCAAACAAAAATCAAAGCACACAATGCAAAAAGTGGGATGTTAAATGATTTGTCTCACTAAGATACTCGTGATTTATAACACAAGTGATGAGAGAGAAAATACAATTGTCAAATAAACACACTTTAGTAGGAAACAAATAAATCAATTAGTAAAGCAAAAAATAAAAAAATTTCAATTCAGATTTGGTGGGTCACTTAAATCTATTGCGTTGTTTTCTCCATGTGGTTGGTATTTGTGACTTAGCTTTAAATCTCTTACCATTAACTTTAAAAATTGGACCATTCTTTGGATTCTTAAGTTTAATGGCCCATGTGGAAAAATAGTGTGCATAATAGATGGACCAGACCATCGATAATGTAATTTACTTAGGGAGACTTGCAAGTGAGAATTGAATAAAAACACTTTCTAGCCTGATGCGAAAGATTTTCTCATAATTTGTTTGTCATGAAAGACTTTCATCTGCTTCTTATAGTCCTTAGCATTTTTTTCGTTGTGAATCTCCTCAGGTTTTGCCAGTTATAATCTCTTTTTTGAACCACAGATGCGGTATATGACGTCTGCATTCTTTTGTTTTACTTCAAGGGGGGATGAGATGATTTTTGACAATGTGTTTTCTTCTCTCAGGAATGTATACTTCAAAGAGTCGGGCGACGATTTGAGCTCAATCTTTGATGGTGATTATGATGATGGGATGAGATTTTCCCTGATGGTGTCAATTTCTTTTTCTTTGAATTCCATGAATGGAGAAAGGCATTGATCTCGTCAAAAACCAATCCAAAGTGAGTTAACCATTCTTGTAACGGGCCATCATTAAGGTTGTAATTCGACTGCTTTCTCATTACATTTATAGCATTAGCTTGATTTGGGTAGGAATCATGGTCAAATTGGTTGTATGCTTGTGACTCTATTAATTTGGCAGCCATCAAAGATGTTATTTTGCGAGAGAGTCCTTCAATTATCTCTTTGACTTTCTTGATTTCTGATCTTGACTCGCCAACATGGATTTCATTTACTCCCTTGATTTTTCTCACATTCCTGAATGATCAACTTCGTTGTTTGGAATTATCTGCTTGTCGCTAGAAGGAATCCTAAATCTTTGATGCACTTTTAGACATGAGCTCACCTCCACTTGGTGCCATTAGCCATTTTTGCACATGTGGCAATAGTCCCTTCAAGAAAAATTGACATTGGTGTCATTTCTCATACCTATAATGTGGACACTTCAAACATAGCCCATTGAATCGCTCGAATGCTTCAAAGAATTGCTCGTCTTCTCTTTGAGTAAACTCTAAAATTTTCCTGCGAATAGCATTGGTTTTATGTACTGGGAAGTATTTATTTAAAAACTTAGTTACCATCTATTCCCATGATGTGATACTATTAACAGACAATGTATTAAACCATGAATGAGCTCTATCTCTTAGAGAAAATGGAAATAGTCTAAGTTTAACATCTTCATCTGAAAAATTTTCATACTTTAAAGTTTGGTAAACGGAAAGAAAATATTCAAATGATTGTATGGGTCTTCATTTTCCAAGCCATAGAATTATGAGAGACAATTTAGTCATTAGCTTTTAACTCAAAACTCTTAGCAGTTACATTTGGGTATCTTAAGCATGATGTGTTCAAATTAGCTAATGGACTGAAATTATCCTTAAATGGCCTTTCTTATGGTGCTTGTGCTTGTTGCAAATCCATTTTAATATTATCCTCAATTTTACGCTGTTATGCAACGTGTCTTAACGTACGAAGTATTTTTTCTAGTTCGAGGTTTACAGGTTCTAGATTAGGTGACAATGATCTTTGACCATGCATGCAAAAAACACGTAAAAATTAAAAACAAAACAAATGAAAATAAAGAGAGAGGGGGGAAGTAATAATACTGACCTTATCACACTGCTACACACTTAAAACTTGCACACAAAATTATTTACAATATATACAAAGAAAATTAACTCTACGAATTAAAATAACTTATTTCCCCGGCAACGGTACCAAAAAATTATTGTGCAAATTTTATTATAGAATAAATTTTATGCTGACGAGTGTCGATCCCACGCGGAGGTAGATTTAATTATGCGTAAGATAATTTTCTAGGTGTATATATGAATTGGTTGGAAGTGAATTCTTTTATCTTAAGATTTAAAATAAAATGGTCCGAATGAATTAAAGATGAAAATAATGCAAATGAAACGATTGAGTCTCTAGATTTACACTCAACATTCACCATGTGCTTAATATTTCTCTTTTAGTTTCGATTAATTCATGAGGGAGGTAATTCCACCCCTCATAATCATCACTATAATAAATATAGTATCAAGCACTCAGTATGTCAGAGATAATAATCTTTGACTTAGTGTGGTGTTAAGAACACGCTGTGCCGGGTTATAATAATCCTTTTGTCGACAACGTGGCAAGACCATCCACTAAATAGCTTAGATACACTCTCTGTTGACACTAAGTCAAGACTACCCACAAAATACTAGAGAATAATTTTCTCTCTAATTAATATGGTGCTAAATACTCCTTGTGCTAGCCAGTAACGATATTTTACTAGGGAGCTAGTATACAGTACAAAATCTAGACACGATACACTATGTGTTGACAATGAGTCAAAAAACCAGCATAAATTAGAGAGGAAAAGAAAATAAACTTACCTAATTAAACTCATGGATCATGTTAAGACTTCACCTTCAACTCAATGTTGAAACTAAATTAGCCACTCATAACTAAACTAGAGGTAAAATAATAATTTTACTAGAATATGTAGAAAATACAAGATAGAGAGAGAATTATAGAAAATGAAGCTCAAAAATGGATTCAGGGGTGTCAAATTAGGGGGGAGCTCTTTATTTTGATTGTTCAACACATCATCAGTTAATACCATATCAGCATTTCGGAGCAATAAGATGCTACCACGTCATCGGTTAATGCCACATCAGTATTTTGGTTAAATAGCATCCAACCACATCATTGATCAACGTCACATAATTAGTCAATACCACATAATTGGTCCAATGGGATGCTACCACGTCATCGATCAATGTCATATCATCATACCGTATATGTGAACAGTGTCGTACTTGTGAATAGTATTGTATACGTGAACAATACCAAATACCCTTTTATGCTCCTAAAGTTTTCAACCGTTTCGAGTTCCAAAATGCCATATGTTTCGCTGTCCGACTTCTTGTTAATTGTGAAATGACTAAAATATCCCTGAAATACATAAAATAATTAAATTATAATAAAACACATAATAAAAAGGTTAGAGGATTTAAACACGTAAAAGTGAAAATGTTAGTGAGATTTGGAGCATAAAATGACAATTTTACCTTGTATAAATATGCAGTCTCCAGTATTCAACATAGGATAATTGAAATATATCTCACGGTTTTAAAGTTGTATATGCCACACTCGAGGATGAGTTCTTTTCCAAGTGAGGGGGATTGATGTTGGTTAGTCGCATGGGATGAGTAAGTTATCTTCCGAAAGTCATAACTTGTGTTGTAGGTGTCCATCTTGGGTTACAATATACCTTTCGAGGTTTGTAATGAGATGAAGCAAATTTACAATGGCTTGTGTTGTTCTGTTGTTCTGCCCCGTGATCGAGTCAGAAATTCCACTTCTTTCCTAGTTATTTCTTCAGTTTTAAGTTTTTTTTCCTATTTTTCTTGTTTCTCTTAAGATTTTTGTTTTGTTTCTAGATGTCAGATTTGGTTGCCGTTTATTTTGGGTTTCTTATTCATTTAGGAGAATTTTAGTATAAAATAATATTTTGGATTTGCTTATTTTGTTAAATTTGTAATTTTTAGAGTTATTATATAACGGGCCCAAAACCTTAGTTTTGTTAATTCAAACTTATTCAATAAACTTCATTATTAAGAAACATTTGTTTCTTTTATCAGTTAACTTTAAATGTTTCTGCATTGTTAGCTAATTATTTACAATTTCCTTATTTTTTATTTTTTTATTTATCAGCATTAAAAATAATTTTTATAAACTATTCAATTAACAACCGGCAAAAAATTGGTTGTTCAAGTGTTTACAGCCGCTGCATTGTAGGATGACCCAAGAGAGGCGGAAAATAGAGGGGACAAAACAAAAGGCATTTTAATCGATACCAAGGAAGGAAAGGTTTCCTATTAAAAAAAGGGAAGGAGCATGTTGAAAAAGATGTTAGCATTGCATTAATTATTGTTGTTCTTCTCTCTAACAATTTTCATATCAATCTTGAAAATTTTCAAAAAAAAAAAAAAGATACCAAAATTGAAGAATGAATGGGAAGGAATTGTCAAGGTCTCCGGATAGACCCATTGCGTATGAATGAACAATATATTTTAATAAGATTTAATTTTAAAAAATTCATTTTAAATTTTCATAAATTAAAATATTTGTGTTTCCATTGACAACTCAATTGACATTAAAAAGTACATCTCCAGTACAATTGAAAAAGTAAAGAATATTGTATATTGCTAACTAAATATTATTTAGAAAATAAATAAAATATACGCTTAATAATTATTATTCATATCATGTCCATATTGTATCATAAACTTATTCATGTCATATTTAATATAATGTTAACTTATTTATGACTTTTTTCTAGAATAATATTTACATATTTTTTATATTTTTAATTAATTTTTAATTTTTTATTAAGTATGTTAAACGGCTCAACATGATTGATATAATTATTAAATGGGTTGTATTGATGTTTTGATATTTTGACACGAATAATAAATGAATTATATCTATATTTACTTCAATTTAACACGCTATAAACAAGACACAGCAAGATAATAGAAATTACCACCGCTAAGTGTATCCTATAAATGATTACATCAGTAAAAATAAAGGATTAGGCGAAGTTATTAGTCGGGGAAATGGGGCGGATGCCGGATTTGATTTTTTTTTTCTCCTTTTATTAGTGACACTTTGCAACAATTAATAATATCCTTTCCAGTATGTTTCAAAATCATTGCCACTTTGCCAGGTCTAAAATAATGGAAAGTGAAGACACTACTTGTTCCTTTTTGCCAAATCTCTCAAATAGTTATTTTCATCAACCGTTGCTTTGTTTACTTTAATATTACCACAGAAACGTGTACTATACTCAAAATATCTATAGAAGTTAGTTGTTTTGTTTATAAATTATTATCATGACTCGTCATTTTAATACAAAAGTAGTGACTATCTTTACGTGGATTAATTTACCTTACAACCATTATAGGTTAAAATTGATTAAAAATTTTTCACCATCGATCATAAAATTCGTAGAAAATGATGTTCGTTATATTTTTCGAAATTGGCATTATGCATCGAGAATTTATTTAATTTATTAGTTGAATCTTGTTAAAAAAAATTATTAGTGGATTATTTTTTTTTTTAAAGCTCTTTAAAAGAGCATCAATGGATTTCACTCCATTCCTTTAATGTGGTTTGAACAAAGGATTTTAACCCTAAGAAGGATATGCTCTTAGCACTTGACTTAAGTCTTCACCTCATCACTGAGTTAGTTTACCTTACAATTACTGTACATTATAATGATTACCATTTTTTGGTTATCAATCACAAATTTTAAAAAAAAAATTGTTGTGTCATTATCATAAAAAAAGGATGCATGACATATAATTTTTTTGTCGTCTATATCATTGTCATTAATTTATGACAAAATATTTTCCGTCATAAATTCATAATGATTTTTTACAATCATATAGTTATCACACAATATTTTAATGTGAAAAAATAATTATATTTAAATTTATTTAAAATTTGCACATTTTTTTAAATTTTTGGCTAAACATGCAATTATCATTTGTAAATTTATTATTCAATTTTAGCGAAAATTATTTATGATAGAATTTATGACAAATATATTCCGTCATAAAGTTTTTTTTAAATATATTATAATTATAATTTGTTGATGGATTCCTGTTTACAAATTTAATTAATTAATAAAACAAATATCATAAAAAAAAACTAAAAACAATTAATATTAATTAACATCCATTCAATCCAACAAATTAATTTCAAAAGAAATAGATTTAGTATCGAATGTGATCACCACCAATACATAACAGAACATCCCAAATTGAAAAAAGTTATCCCAAAGTATAAAATAACAATTAAATTCCAATCAAACTCCAAGAAAAGCAATTAAAATTGCAGCCACGAAACCAAGTTAACCAACAAAACTTCCAAAGATTATTGCAAATATTGCAATAGCAAGACTTCTGGCAAAACTTCCAGCAACAATACCATCTTCCAACAGCACTCTAATTCCAGCATCAAACAAAGTAAAAGTCATAAATGGTACTTGTATGAGCATAATTATCCACATTAACGAACTTTACCTGCTACTTTTTCTACTGCTGTGAAAGAGCCCGCATTAGGGTCGATCAACTTAGCAATAATGTCGGAGTAATTCCAGCATGTATTTTCTATTTAGTAGGGCCCAAATCCTCATCTTATGGGGCTAAGATAACGAATGAAATAATAAATAAGTAAAAGGTAAATATGAGGGATACTAAAACAAAAGTAAACCTAAAACGACAGAGAGAAAGAACCACTTTTTCCATTACTAAGAGTAGCATTAGATGTAATTGCAGTTGATGCTACAAGCATTACCTGTCTTTCAGATTGCGCAAGTAATGACCATGCTTCATCCCTTTCCTTTTTAAGTCTAGCAATTACACGACAAGCAGCAGCATCCTGAGGACAAATCAATATGCTAAGGTTAGTGAGTTGCTCAAATGATGATTTAATTACAATTTATAGGTTATGGTCAAATAGAAGAAGATATAAAATGTAAATGTGTAATTCTTTTTTTTAAAAAAAGCCAAAATTTGCTAAGGCTCAATGCGTATTTTCTAGATAAATACATTTTATAGAGATAACAACAAGCCTACAAACTAATTATCTATAAAATCAAATTATTTAGCAGCAAACTCATATTTCCATTAACTTCAGCTAGGACAATACAGTACGTACATCAATACAATAAATGCCCGATATAAAGAGATAATTTGTGAATTACACTTTGGCAAGCATAACCTAAAGTGCTATTACTTGGTACGATTCATGACTTAGCTCTTGCTTGCTGTATGATGTTGTTGCTCCAAAGCAAAATTAGATACCATCAGACCATCCCATTCTTACAATTAGACAAACAATGTAACGGATAGGAAATGTAATAAAGAATCATGTATTAAATTGTAAAATTCAGCATCAATTAAAATTGTGAATTTGAAGGAACATCACCAAGAAATCAGCAATATTACGGTTAAAAAAATGATAAAAAGCATTAAATAATGTTTACACAATTATCATTATTTATAAAAGAAGTATTCACTTATCAAATGAAAGAAATTACAAGAGCACAGAACAAGGGATCTCAAAACAAAAATCTTACAATAGCTCTATTTTGTAAAGTATATTAGATAAATCTAGCATAAAAAATTTGGCAAGAAAACTCTAAGACAAAATATCCGTGTCATACATTCTAAATTATTATGGAATGAAGAGACCTAATGAATACGAAAACAATATAATCTTATGGATGAAAAACATGGGCTAAAATCTGGCCGACAGTATACTTCATAGAAAGAAAAAGATCACCATAAAAATTAGAGCTTATTACACACTGATGAAATTAGAATATAATCTAAGCTTGCATTCGGCAGCAAATTGGTAATATGCTAAAACACAAGTTCATGAAAAAACATATGAAGTCAAAAATCAAATTCTTTTTAAGCACTAACCAATTAAAACCTCCTTCCAAATAAACTTAAACATTTAACACAGCAGGCACAGAGTAATAAATTAGAAACACATACATTCTGGAACATTCCAAGCATCCCACAAATGCTAGCAGCCGTCAATGATCTATGCTTCACATACTACATGGCAAGCCATTAAGCAAAAGACAAAAATTATCATGCAATAGTACATTAAATAATGATGACGGGAACCTCCAAAAAACCAAGAAAAGCAACCATCATAACTTTCTTTAGCCATTTTCTCCTAAATTATGTAGAGAAAAATAGTAATTTAACTATATAAATTTCTAACAGACATTTAATCAAACACCTTCTCATATATTATGTAGATAAAAATAAAATTATTAACTATATAAATCTCTAATAGACATTTAATCAAACACCTTACATGCGTCAAAATCTTTCGGAATTATAAACCAATTAAACATGTTAAATCCTCAATATATATTCAAATTTTCCCAAATCATGATTTTTTAGACAAGAGCGGGTAAAATGTACAAGATAATTGAACATGAAAATTTCAAGATAAAGCCAAACCCTAACCATCGTGACAGCCACGAGCCACCACTACCTTGCCCTCCACAACAAGTCCAATATCATGCAAATCAAACACAATCAATTTCTCCACCAAAATCCCATCAATTTTAGTATTTAGAAAACTAAACCCACAAGTTTTAATACATACCCTTCAATTTTAATTTTTTTTAAAAAATCAGCAACCTTACCTGAATATGGATTGATTTGTCGAGGAACGAAATTAAAAAAACAATTGATTCTCATGGCATTGGTAGATCTCTGCATGTGGAGATGACAAAAAGATGAAGAGATTGAGAAACAACTTGAAACGAGAGTGCAAGCAAGCATGACGGCTTGAACGGAGGAAGAATGGTGGCATTTTGAATGGCAAAACTAGTGGAGTTTTTATGATCCATTAGGACTAAAAGTTTAGTTCTAGGTTTTCAAATGATGAAAGAGGGAGGCAAAATGGAGAGTGGCTGGGTGAATGTCCAACACTTAGACAAACTTGCATGTTTTAAGCAATCCTTTGTAAATTGTAGCATTTTATTCTTTTTTTTTAATTTTAAAATGCATTGTTTGATTTTTAAAAATAAAATAATACATTAAAATTTGGTCAAACACAGTCAAAATCATAATCTATCACAATTTCTTGACAGAGCAAATTTCTATCACGATTCTATCATCTATTCTTGATAAACAATAATTCTATCACAAAAATCATCATTAAAACGGGATAGAACCATATTATATCACGAGTCCATCATACTTTTATGATATATACAATTTCACTCAGAATCTGCCGCAAATTGTTTGTCATCTATTGCCAATTTTCTTGTAGTGAATGACTAATAACGAATAACTTATGATAATTTTTAGTGTTCTTATGTACTTACAAGTTTGTACACTACAAGAAAATAGGTAATATATGATGGGAAATAACTGTTATAAAAGGGGGTGCATGAGAAGCAGTTCATCCGTCATCTATGTCACTGTCATTAATTTATGACAAAATATCTTGCGTCATGATTCATGATGGTAATTCACAGTCATATATCCATCACATAATATTTGAATATAAAAAATAATAAAATTAAAATTTGAATTTATTTAAATTTTTGCACCATTTTTTTAAATTTTTGGCACGAAATTCAATTATCATTTATAAATTTATTATTCAATTTTGGTAGGAGATTTTTTATGACAGACTTTATGATGGGTATTTCCCGTCCTAAAGTTATATATATTTTTAAAAAAAATTATATTGTAATTATAATTTCTTAATGAATTCCAATTTACAAATTTAAGTAATTAATAAAATGAATATCGTAAAAAAACTAAAAAAATTAATATTAATTAACATCTATTCAATCCAGCGAATTAATTTCAAAGGAAATACATCTAGTATCCAATGTGATCACCACCAATACATAATAAGACATCCCAAATTAAAAAAATACTACCCAAAAATATAAAACAACAGTTAAATTTCAATTAAACTCCAAGAAAAGCAATTAAAATTCTAGCCACCAAGTCAACTTAACCAACAAAACTTCCAAAGATTAATGGAAATATTCCAACAACAAGAATTCCGACAAGACTTCCAACACCAATACCATCTTCCAACGGCAATACTCTAACAGCTGCATACCCAGCAACAGTCTAATCCATACCCCGCAACCCACCATTTTCCAACAGCACTCTAATTCTAGCCATATACCCAGCAATATTCTAACCCAAACTTAGTAAACCAATCTATGCAGAATCAATCAAAATACCCTATGTTATCAAATGCATAATATCTACTATACAATCCTTAACAATAACCATTATAATGTGACACTACAACTTTAAATTTCAACAAATTGTAATATCTAAAGTTTTATATGTATACTAACCATTTTGCTGACGGGACAAGGATGTTGGAAAATGGTTAACCCACTCCAAATGAACCCCATCTAATTCATCCTAAGTTTATGCTTTCTTTCCATTAAACTGTTAATCACAAGAATAAATATTGTCAAACTTCAAAAATAATGTCACATTTATGGAATAAAAGAAAATTAAGATATCTTATCATTAACTCACATTGTTCCCTAACAAGCTAACATGTTCTATTATTTCCTTCATGTACCTTAACACATAACAATTAGACTCCAATTTTGCAATATTTTATTTCGAAGCTTGTTCATGCAAAACCAAAAAAAAAAAGCTCACAAAACCCATTTGTTTTAGTTAAGTAATTGATTGGCCTATGTAGTTTCTGTAGGGCTACTTTTTTTTTTACATTCACAAATCTCATATTAGTACTATAATTCCTTTTTTCCTTACCATCCCCATCTTACTTATAAATATTCCAGCAGAAATACCATCTTCCGACAACCTGTAGTATTAGAATAAGGAATGATGACAGATTATCTTTCAAGTTCACTTATCATGCTCTGTAACTAAATGTATAAGTAGAGCCTCATAATGGCATGATAATTGCAATAGGAATGCATTAATCATTAAATATAATTATGAACCGGAGAAGTGGTTATCATAAGAGCCGAAGAAGTGGTTATCGTGAGAGCTTGTCACGACAGGCTCTATTTGGCTTCCAAGAAATAGAAAGATTATTAACATTGATTAAGGCTCCATGATTCTGGCTCAATAATCATATAAAAAATAATGATAGATAAGAATGATGCATGATTCTGGGCTATTACCTTCTTGGCAAAAGTTGCAATGCTGAAGAACTGAGCACAAAGAGGATTGTTGAAAATCTTAACAAGTTCACTTGCACTTGTTCAGCAAGAAGTAAATAAATTTAAATAAAAATATTCGTAAATACTAATTTATCACGTTTGAGAATCCAACCAAAATGGAAATAAAAACAACAATAAGATTCAAATGTTTCAGTTATATGCTAGCATTGTTGCAATAAGAAGAAAAATATATGTATATAACAAGTATACGCATAGATAATCATCCTAAAGTTGTGTTAAAGTAATAACGTTCAATTTTATCATGTAGCAACTAAAAATTTGAGCTTAATGTCAATAATTGGTTTTTCTCATCTAACTCTTTAAGCTTCTGTAGTCATTTTGCTCTATGTTTCAAGCACTTTCAATGACTCTAACTATGTTACATGACCATAAAAAAAAAAAAAAAGTAACATCTTAGACTAAAAGTAAGGAAAATGTCCACTCAGCCAAGGCATTCTTAATTGAACATGTAAAACTATCAGTGGTCTTTGAAACTTTTAAGAAGAAAAAAGAGAGTTATTTCATGATTATAAAAGGTGTTAGTTGGTCATGGATAAAATATAAATACCAACTGATTGTAATTTTGATTTGTGGTCTCACCGGACAGCAATCAAATGATTATCTAGTACTTCTCGGAAGTGATTTTTATAAGGAAAAAAAATTAAAATAAAGCTCAAATTCCAGGATTTTAAGTGATCCTGGATTATAAGGAATTACCCAGTGAATAATACATACAAGATACTCTTAAGGCATATAGACATTAAGTCCTATCTATATTAAACAAACCACAGAGCAACAATTTAATGAACAAATTAAATTCTCAAAAGTAGGAATATGGATACATTTGTATTTCAAAGTAAAAATTAAAAATGAAATTAAACATACAAAATTGATTCAATCAACAAAAATTAATTATTTGTGCATATGTAAAAGAAGCAAACTCAAAACTACTCGCCAGAGAATTAATTTTATTGTGGATTGTTGTTGGAAACTAGACCTGTGAAAGCGATGGCAGCAAAAAGTTCAAGCCTAAAACAAAAACACAGGATCAACAATTAAGCTTGCACCTAGCTATTACACAAAAGCACTCGTCTCTTTCAACAAATTAAATTAAATTTGGCACCAAGAGGAAAAGCAACTTGAGATTTTATAGGCTGGAATTCGTAGTTGCTGGGTTTTGAAATTGAAAGGATATTGGTTGTTAACGAAAGGGGAAAAACAGAAAAACTAGTTTTCTAAAACAAAATTTAAAGCAATAAAGAAAATCATTAAAAAGCGAACTTGGGGATTAAAAATTCTTGCTAGGAGAAAATCCTGTCATTGAGGAAGTTTTAATTTAGCAATGAAAATTCACAAATATTAAGAATTGTACAGATTTTCAATGACATGTTACTATTTTCTAATTCTCTCACTAAACTATGCATACTACAATAAACTTCCACTAATAATACCCCGAGAACGGAAAAAATATTAAATGAATCATATAAATTTTTAGTCTTTTAATAGCATGTTTATCTCTTGTCCTCACCTATTTGGGTCCTAAAAAATTTACTTCTAGATCTTTATCTTTAAAAAGTCTTTATATTGAACCAAAATGATTTTTAGATAAAACTAACAAATATTAGATTAAAAAAAAAGTTCTTTAGCCTATGCAGTAAAGAGAAAACACAATAGACAAATCAATGAGATCAAGAAAAAGCAAGTAAATCGAACAGCCGTTGAGTTAGATGAACTAACCTTCCTTTAAATTACAAGCCAACAATCATCTCTATTATTTTGCCTTGCCACCTCTTGAAAATCATGAACTTTGGCCACTCTTTTCTGGCTATGTAGCTACTGTTCACGCAGAAAAAATTTATTTAAAAAAAATTAACATGCGAATTTGCTTTCAAATAAATAATTACCAAAGTGCAAAATCATTACAAAAAAATTCTCATTCCTAACCCATCCTTCACTAGATTTCTGATTTAAATAAAAAAAACTCAAAATTCTTATTAACAATCCATATTTGACCAAAGAGGAACTTTCGGTTCCAACGTGGAATTACAATTTCCCATTATCAGTCCCTAAAAAGGATCATTTATTTGATTTTATCAATTAATCAACAGTCAATTTAAAAGAAAAATCCCAAAAATTAATCAAGAAACTAAATACAAAACCAAGGTCCCTAAACATAAATTAAAATGAAATAATTGATAATTAAGAAAAGAGAAAGAGGCCAACTAACAAGCATGAGATTAAAGAGAGCGGCCTAATTGACTTTGACGAAATCAGCATCCCAAGCCTTCAGATAATCATCGATGCCAGTAGTGGCGAGATTGTCGGACTTAGATGCCTTGTCATGCTTATTACAGTACTCGATGGCCTTAGAGAGGATCTTACCTGTGACGTTGGGCAAAGGGATATCGTCATTGGCACAATCATCCACGAACAAGCACTTGACAACGGTTAATTAGGGTTTAGTTGGGAAAATTTGAAAGGAAGTGAAAGAGACTGACAATAATGGGGGACAAAATAAATCTGAGGATATTGAAGGCTTAATAGGAAGGAGAGTGATAGCTGAACAAGAAGAATAAATTAAGAATGACGGCAATAGCAATGTATGAATGGTAGAAGAATGGAAAGAATGAGGGTTTCAGACAAAGTGTATGTCAACGGCAAGAACGTTAGAAGCTGCATTTAGGGATTTTGATTTCTAAGTGTGTGTATGTGTGTTTAGCACTTAGAAAAAGAAATGGAATGTTAAAAGTAACCAAAACGGAGCGTTTTGCTAGCATTTTCTTTTCTTTTTTTTTTAAGAAAAATTATCATTCATATACACTTAGTTTACTTCATTATAAAAAATACTACAACACTTTGAGAGTGTATCAATCGTATACCCTAAGTTGACAAAATGACTTTAAATGGGTAATCTGATCTTTTTATTTGATACAAGTGATAATTTGAAGATATATAAGTGATAATTTGAGAGTATACAAGTGATAAAAATAGAATTTAAGGGTATATAAGTGATAATTTAAAAGTATACAAGTGATAATAAGAGAATTTAAGGATATACAAGTGATAATTTTTCTTTACTTTAATTTAAGTTTCAAGGATAAAATCGTCAATTCGCTATAATTTCTTTAACTTTCAAACGGCAGATAGCTTTTGTCAATTTATGGTGGATGATTGAAAATCGTTATTATTTAATCTGTCATAATATATAACAGTTACAATGATGATTATTAAATGTAACAGTTATTGAATTTATAGTTAAAATACAATCTCATTTTTAATAACGGTTATTTTTAAAAACTATGATAAAAAATATAAACAAATAATGACGGTTAGCACATATAACCGTCATTAAATTTATAGTTAAAATGTAACCGTAATTTTAATGATGGTGTATAAGAAGGGAAATTTGCAAAAATAACCTAAAATTTTTGTAATTTTGACATTTAACCCTTTAAATTTTTTTCTATCAACATTAGCCAAAAACCCTCTCAAGTGCCGAAAATACCCCTCTCATACTCACCAAGCTTCCTCTCTCTCTCTCTCTCTCTAACCAACAATTTCTCTCCCAAGGTGGTCACTCATCGTTGGCGGCTTCCCGGAGTCCATCCTCGGCAGCCAACATCACCAAAATTTCGGTCAAGATCTGAAATCAATGATTAGTTCAAAAACCCTAGATTTTGAAGCATGTTCTATTTTCTATTCTTCTTTTATATTGTGGTTTTCCTATTGTGTTGGTGATGGTGAGTGAAGATTGAAGTGTTTGTGACATTGATGGCATGGGTGAAGTTATTAATGTGGTGCATGGGTGAAGATTGAAGTTGGCGTGGGCTTAGTGCCGGGAGACATCTCGCCTGATCAGGTGCAACAGTACGCCTGTCGCACCTCATTTATGCGACAAGCGCGCGCTTGTCGCTCATGCTTGGTGCGACAAGCTTAGTGCGATAGGACTTAGTGCGACAGGCAGTCTGTCGCACATACTTAGTGAGGTAGTCTGTCGCACCAAATTTGTGCGACAGGCACCAGTCACACCAAGAGACAATTTCAGTGCAACTCACTCTTGGTGCGACAGGTTGCTTGTCGCACAAATTCAGTGTGACAGGCGCCTGTCGCACTAACATACAATCATATTGAAACTCTCTTGTCACACGAAATCAAGTTGACTCTATTTCACTTTGTTAGAATTGTGTCTGATTAGTGTTGAATCTGGATAGATTCAGCTATATTTGATCGGAGTTCACTTTTACCGTTCGCCGTCGTCGTTTGCCGTTGCCATTTGCCGGTGATGATTCAAGAGTGCAAAGCTGCGTTTGGTTTGATAAAGAGGGAGAAGAAAAGTTGCGTTTGGTTTGATAGACAAGGGTAATTTAAGAAAGAAATCTTGTGTTTGGCTAATTATGATAGGAAAAAATTTGAAGGGCCAATTATAAAAATCACAAAAGATTTTAAGTTATTTTTGTAAATTTTCCGTATAAGAACCGTCATCGAAGAAAGCACAAATAATGACCGTTCTAAGGGTTATTTAGCGTCAGCCCCCAAATGTTTCGACCATTTACGCCGCGCACCCACAAGTTTCGACCATGTGCGCCGTGCACCCATTGCTGTTAAAATAACTGTTATATGTTACTGTACCGTTTGTGATTTTGGAAAATGACGAAATTGCCCATATTTATTAGGATGACATTTTTGCCCTTAAATAACAATCTAATTACAGTAAAGTATTTGCAGCTGTGCATTGTAACGGCTATATAGGCAGAACAAGTCTTTGATTTACAGTTCATTTGCAACGGTAACATAACGGCATGCCACTTCCACTAGCTATAAATATTGCACATGACAATTCCTCATCTTCAGCATGCCTATCAAAACCCACCATATTTAAATTACTACAAACAGCAGTCATTGTTTAGCTTCAAGCTGTCATTATTAAGCCCAATTAGAAGC
This sequence comes from Citrus sinensis, assembly GCF_022201045.2. Classification (NCBI taxonomy): domain Eukaryota; kingdom Viridiplantae; phylum Streptophyta; class Magnoliopsida; order Sapindales; family Rutaceae; genus Citrus; species Citrus sinensis. The sequence goes on from NC_068562.1 coordinate 17,963,050, forward strand.
ATAACCAGAAGCATTACTAGAAGTATCACTTGAAGCATCACCAGCTACTGAAATTACAACCTAGTCAACACATACATTGGTAGAAGAATGTCTAACTGCTCCGGGGGTGCTTCAAGTTCATCAAAATCAAAACCCGACTCAGAAAAGAATTTAATCAATGGAGGAATTTTCAAGTTCCACAACAAAGTTTGCTATTGTAGAGTCAGGGCAGCCATTAAAATATCAGAATCTAAGTCAAATCCCAACAGATTATACTATAGTTGTCCTAATGATCCTGCATGTGGTTTCTTTAGATGGTGGACGCCATCTAGAGAGGAGATTACAGAATTTACAAGACAAATGAACCCGTTTGAAGAGCAAGGTGTTGACACCAGTGACAATAATATTATGAAATTGACAATGGCTGACCTTGATCAGAGGACCGTCACAATTGAAATCTTTCTTTATCAACTGAAAAAGTATCAATTCATCACAATGGTTATTTTATTATTTCTTGCAACTATCATTTACTGTAAGTTATGAAAAATATTTTCAGAATGGTTGCTTAGCTTTAGAAATTGCAGAGAAATTAAGTGTAACAGTTGCTCATATTCATTGTAGTTAATAATATAAAATAGATCATGGAGTAATATATATTGGCAGCATCTGAAATGGTGTATTAATCACCTGTATGGTTACACAGCAATGTATCCAACAAAAAACAAAAAACAATGTTGGTCTACCTATATGTAAGTCCTACATATATACTTTGCCAACAACTTTCATAATGCCACAAACCCATGGCAACATAACCTAAGCATTAGTTTATATTTAAGCTCCATGTGCAGACTAACATTACACATCCAAAAAGGACCAACTCCAGAATTTCAACTATAAACTAACCATTGCATTCTTCTTTCCAATAAAAAACAAAAGCTTCAGCTGGTTCACTGTGGCATTGTGGAAGGTGTCAAAAAATGCTTATATACCTCCACTACTTGGTACTGTTACTGCTGCCAATGTCTCAAATGCATTCACCAATCACTGAATTATGATAAGTAATAGAATACAGAGTAAGTAACATGATGCTTTCATTACCTAATGATAATATTAATCACAAAATCACATGCAGGATAAAACAATGCCTAACCATATCAGGTGGGAAGGCTGGTGCCTTCCCTTTGCCAGCATTGTTCAGTTCACTCTTTTATGTTTAGTCTGGTTTTCTCTCAAACTGATTCCACAAACTGCCATTATCTTCCTGCCTTGTACACCCAACCACGGAGCATCAAGTTGAATATTTGCCATCTGTTGATGATTCATTTTCTTGGTACCTGATGGCCCTTCTTGATTCCTAAATGCATTTGTCTTTTGTGGTGGCAACTGCATCTCTCTAGGCTCGTGAACCTCAACTGTTGTCCTCACATCCTCATATGGCTGCATGTGAATAACAATGGTGGACCCACTGCCTAGTGCACTTGACAGTGGATCCACTAGCCTATCTTGTAAAACTGATATTTTTTTTTTGTCATTTGAATTATTGACTAATGAGTTAACAATTGTATATTAACAATAGAAACATGAGTAGTTACAAAATCATACCTCGAGCTGCTGATCCTGTCTTTGTCATGTACTGTTTTAGATTGGTCTGTGGGCATGCACAAATGTACAAAGTAAGGTTCAACGTTACAGAAAGACAACTGTAAAAATCACAGAAACTGCACTGACCTTATAATGTTTTGTACATTTGTTTGCATTTAAGGGGTTAATGGGACAACCTCTCTTGTTATGGCCAAATTGTTTACAGCACTTACATTGCATCCTATATCGCTTCTTCTCTGGAGGAACCTCATCAGCTTCCCGTCTCCTATTCATTTTTGGCCTCCCAGGAGGCCTTTTCACCAATGGAGGATAAATCTCATCACCTGGTGTAATTGGCCATGAAGATTTATCTGGAATAGGGTGGATCATTCCAGCATAAGTCCTCAAATAGCTCCCCTGCTTTAATAATGGGCTAAGGAATTGTCCTAACTCTTTTCTACTATGAAAGATACATGGCATTGCATGGATGCATGGGATGCCACATAGTTGCCAGTGACCACAGTCACATACATGGTGCTGTAAATCAATTATATAAGTCTTGTGGTTGTGGTCTACTTCATATAGTCATTCACTAGCTCGAGCTACAGGGTTTGGACTTCCAATCTGCAGATTATTCATCATCCTATCATAGATCCTCTTTGGAATCTCAGACTCCTAAGCCTTAGCTTTTTTTCTTCTGTTCACCAGCCTCTTCATTAGCTTCTTCCTCATCCATTCAAGCATATTCAACAATGAGACTTTTCTTTGAACCCTAAGCCATGCATTAAAAGATTCTGTCATATTATTTGTGCAGTGGTCACTCTTACAACTGTTGTCAAAAGCATGTCTAGCCCAGAATTTTGGTGGCAACCTTCTTAGTGTCTCATAAACACCTTCATCTATATTCTTCAAATTAGTCATTGCTACATCAAAATCCTTGCTGTTACATGCCCTTGCAGCTGCCCAGAAATAAGCCTTGAAGTTTGTATGCGGATGCTTTGTCTTCAAGTTTGCAAGAATGTGTCTCGCACAAAACCTCACCTGAGCATTTGGGAACTCAAGGGCCAAAGCATTCTGGATACCTTTCTGCCTGTCACACATGAAGGTTAGCTGCCTTGCATCTTCAAGAAATGTTTTTAAATGGCCTAGAAACCATGTCCAAGTACTTGTGCTTTCAACACTACACACACATACAGCAACTGGAAATATTCCAGTGTTAGCATCAAGTGCTACAGCTGACAACATTACACCCTTATATGGACCCTTCAAGTGGCAGCCATCAATCCTAATGAATGGTCTACAACCAGCTTTGAAACCATCTCTAAGTGCTGGAAATGAAAGGATAAATCTATCAAAATGAGTTTGAGACTGCTCCCTTGGGAACCGAATAACACTAACTAAGGCCAGAGCTTGTGGCATCTTATTTAGTATTATCTGGGCATAACTTCTGATCAGCCTGTAGCTTGATTCATGATCTGCACCTGCTCTTTGCAATGCCATTTTCTTTGCCCTATACACCTTGAACCTATTAACCTTACAACCATATATTCTTCTCAGCTCATCGATAATGAAATCAACATTTATGTCTAGGTGATCTAGAAAGGTTTGTTCATACTTCACAGCTATAAACTCAGCAGTACATTCAGGATTGTCCAGCTCTCGTGAACATGTATGCACATTGTGCAGTCTCTTCAATAGGTAAACACTATTAAATCTGGTCCTGCCAGCATGTAGAAACCAAGGACATTTGTAGTATGCACAACCAATAGTAATTCGAGCCCTTTCAAACTTATGCCTATACACCTTAAATTTGTTTTCAACAGAATGCTGCCTGATTGCCCATGCAAGCTCTCTAAAATTTCAAAAATACATCCCTATTATGAAAGTCACATGATCCCAACTTGGAATGTACAAGTTCTCTTTAATAATAGCCTCCATTTTAGCCAAAACACCATCACCTTCATCATCATAAACAAGGCCACAATCATCATCACCACTTTCATAATCAGATAGGATATAATCTCCATCACTACCATCAGAAACAACAGAAGCCATTTCAGGCTCCAACACAGTCTTTGTAGATGGCTTAATGACATTAGGAGTACCGAATGGATGCTCTGGATCTTCATCACTGTCAATCAAACTGAAAACATTGTCGTCTGAGTCATATTCAGCACCCACTGCTGCTTTGGAGTTGGGTATGTTACCATGGTCAGATGAATTATTGAAAGGATTGGAAGCAAAAGTAGGTTGGGATTCAGGATTTTGAGTTTGCAGGAAAGAAACTATATCATTTTGGTCAAGAGATGTAAAGGCAGCTTCAGATGTTTTGTCTGTCTCTTCGTGAGGGGATGGACAATCATTCAAGAAAGGAGATAGGTTTGGAGATTGGGCAAAGTTTTGTGGGAGCTGCTGAGATGGACTTTCTGGAGTGTAACATGAAGTATTGTCCATGAAATCTTCAAATAGGTCAGAGTTTGCATCAAATTTGTTCTGAATCTTGGTTATAGAAGGAGGTGGTGATTTTTGTGAATTGGATTGAGATTGAATGGAATCGGGTGCAACCAAAGATTTCATGATATTGGTGGTGACAGTGATTGGAATTGTAGCTTCTAATTCAGGCAAGAGTGTTTCATTTGAAAACTCAGTTGGGTTTGTCGACACATGCAGGGGTAATGGAATTGGATCATTGAGGTTTAAGGTTGCTGGATTGTTGGTGTCTGGATCTCTAGATGAGTTTAGTTTAGAAGGTTCAAATAACACTCTCTTTGCTGTAGAGTCATGGTTTTGGGGTATCTTATCAAGGTATAACTGCATGTAGTAGATTAGATGATGGTTGTGCTCTTTTAGTTGTGAGATGAGGTCTGTATCAGTGTCAATCTGTGCTTCCTTACAGTCCCACGACTGCCAAATACTCATATTAAACCTCTCATCAAACAACATCTTCCTTCCATACACTCTCACCATAACTTTGTTGATCACAGACACCCTACTGAATTTGTCTCGATCAACAATACCAAGGTTATGTGTCTTATCCTTGTAACTTACAAGCATAATGGTATCATCATCTCCATCCATTATTCCTGTAATGACAGTACCTACTTTATAATGCAGAGATTTTTTTCATGAAATAAATATAAATCTCAATCAACATAAAAACTTAAAACCTATAGCACACACAATTCATTAAATCAAAGCATTTACCCAGACCATTAAACAAACAAACCCTTGTTAATTTCATCGATTACACACATCAGCCTAACAAACTATCAACAACCATCTCAACGCTCTCCAAATAAGCTATAATCAATGACCAACAAACCAAATATCCAATAGCAAAAGAATTGAGCCATAACCATCTGTAATACAATCAAATCTATAATCATAACTCTATAGATTCAAATCACAAAACATAATTACTGGAATCGAAATGCAGATCAATATAACTACCAAAAATTAAATGAAGAAGTATTCTCACTCACTTAAGCTTCTTCAAGAACGTGTGATTGGTTCAGCTCTCAAACCTCTGTTTCCTCAGTGCATTTTCTAAATAACACAATGTAATAACTTTATCTCCTTAATATATATGACTGTCGTGGGTGACAATGGATGCTTTTCCCGCCATTTGCTCTTCTTCGTCTTCGATTTCCCTCCAATTTCCAATACTTGAGCATCTTGTATAAGCAAGCTCACTGCCATGATGAAGGAAGAGTGAAGTCACAGAGATTGAAATGACAGCTCGTATTCGAATTTTCAAAGTACAAGATTTTAAAATATTTCTTCATTTGTTTCCATTTTTACCCCTCCACCGTAACAGATAACAGTTATTTTAACGGCAATGGGTGTGCGGCACACATGGTCGAAACTTGTGGATGCGCGGCGCAAATGGTCGAAACATGTGGGGGCTGACGCTAAATAACCCCCGTTCTAATAAAGAACGATCATTGTATGTGTAATTATTTTATGACGGTGATTAAAAGCCATCATTATATATAACTTTTAATTTTAATAATTAACATGACTGTAATTGTTTAGAACTGTCATGTTTAATCTCATCCCCTTTCTATTACAACACTTTCCCAAAACTTCAAACATTCCCTCGCTCCCTTTCTCAATACACAAAACTTTTGGATTCCTCTCTCACTTCATGCAATTTTATTAGCCAAAATCTTTACCTTTCTATCACACGAAACCCTAATATCCAATTTCATGTCACACGAAACCCTAACTTCCAATTTAAATGGCCACAAAACTCCAACACCCTCTCACGGTGCCATTCACGGATTATTGCGGCATTTGGTATGATTTACATCGCTGTTTTAGATCTCATTTTTCTTGCGTTCATTTCATTGTCGTGAGCCTTAATCCTTTTGTGCAATAATTTCTTCAATGGTTTTGATTACTTGTTTTGGTTGCTCTATTTAATTTTTTTTCCCTTATATTGCTGATTAAGGGAATCTTTTGTGCTGTGGCAATAGAAAATGATTATGTTCTCTCTTGCCATGGTTTTTGTTTTGCAATTTTTCGACTTATCCCACTTTACAGGTTTGATAGCCACCTCAGTTTTTTTTTACATTATTTTTAGTTTGAGTTAGTTCACATAGTTTTCGGGAAGAATTTCTTCAGTAGTTTTAATTTCAATGGGGACGGTGAGTATTGTGAAAATATTGTTGTCTTTTTCCAGTTAGATCTTAAACACATAAATTGTTGCGACGTGGTGAAAAAATATGGGATTTATATTGTTTACAACCAAGCTTCTAAGAAATCAACTGAAGATGCAGCGCAAGTTTCAGCTGATCTTTATCAAAGTTATCAATGTATGTTCTTGGATTTGACCTTTATCATATAAGTTTTAACTGTCCCTCCTCCTATTTTGGGCTTTTTAATTTTTCCAAATCATTGAAAGCTCTGCACTAATTTTTTTATTTATTATTAATATCAAAATTTAGAAAGGAAAATGATAATAAGGCTTATTTATTTTGTTTTTGCTTGATAACTTTGCTTGTTCCCATTTGAGGTTGCTTTGATAATTTCCCATGGTTGTTGAATCATCTATTGATTTTGTTCATAGTTAAAAAAAAAAAATCAATTTACCGTTATTTTTCATCAAACTAAAACAGCAATGGACGATTCCAAAGGTTGTTTTTCTATAGCTTTGCTGTCAAAATATCCGCTAGAAGTTTACAAGGACTGCTTTTCTGCTTTTCTGCACCAAAACAGCCCTTGGTAATTTGCGGGGCTGTTTTCACCACAGAAAAGCAGAAAAACAGCCTCTGCAAATTTCTATTGGCTGTTTTCACTGTAAGACAGTAGCAAAACAACAGCTGGAAATCTGCAAGTGCTATTTGGTTACTGTTCTTCAATCAAAACGGCTCCCGGAAACTTTTTTGGTTTATTTTGCATTAAAAATATTTTTGAAGATTGTTGAGGAAGGAGGGGAATGGGAGCAGTAGTTTTTTACAAGGCTTGATGATGATTTTGATAAATTTGACAAGTTTTATAGGAATAAAGTGAAAGAAAATTATGCTTAGGTTGAATGTTTGAGTGAGCAAATGGATGCTTTGATTGCTTTTAAGATAAAAACTGAGAAATTGGAAGGAGTTATTTACGACTCTATACAATTTAAGCCTAAAGAACAAAAGCATGAAAGCAAGTTGATTTTTAAACTTGCTGTTGATTATTTCTTTCCTTGTTTTTATTTCTAGGTAGTTTGAAAGCAATTCATTTTCTTAACTTAGCTTTCGAACAACTTCCTTTCTTCATTTTAGTTCATTCAAAATTATTAGTTCTATCAGTAATATGACTTTGTTAATGCAGATTATGTAGGAGACAATAAAGCAACTGCATATTTTGACTCCAATGGTTTCCTCATCTTTGTTGATAAGTTAAATGATTTGACAAAATACTAGCTGATTAGGTGACCTTTGCAGTTTGTGCTTTAATTACCTGTATGGCATTACAACTATACTACTCACCATTCATATCTATAAAGATCATATATTTATATTTCTTGCTTTAGAACATGAGTTCTAAAAATATTTTTAGATAAACACTCATATCAGGGTACCAATAGAGTCTTCTAATTGTTTAGCTTATAGTGTATACGTATTAATGCTCTTAGACGACTAAATTGGAATACTATATTAAATTAATATAGTACAAGCATAGGAATGTGCATATGTAATAGATTATACTCTTTCAAAATTTCAGTTTAGTAGATGGAGGTTATTTGCAGGATCTTTCTAATCATATATTCTTTCAAAATTTTGTAGGTCAAGAATTTACAATTAAGTTTGGTGACAGTCATTAAATTGATAGGCCATATGAAGAGGTTAAATTCCTACACCTTAAAATTTTATTATGTAATAACCGTCATAAAATATAAGTATACTTACTATAAAATATGACAGTTGTGAATAAAACCGTCATTAAAAATTAATGGAAAAGTGCAATAGATAACCGTTATTAAAAGAATCGTCATTAAATGTGCCTTTTTAATGATGGTTTTTAGGAAAAAAATCATGATTAAAATTTTAGTATATATCATAAATAACGAATGTTTAGCAAAATAACCATCATTATATGTATACATTTAATGACGGTTTTTGAACCGTTATAAAAAGTATGCCTTTTTTAATGTCACTTTTAATGCCACTGCCTAAGATGATGGTTTTAAAATCGTCATCTTATGTCATTTAAAACCGTCATTAAAGACCAATTCTATAGTAGTGAATGCTTCAAGTTGTGAAGATATGCTTGTCTGATTTAGGAACAAAAGTGAAATCAAATGAGAACTTTGTGGGTCATTATGCAGATTGCATTCAGTTGAGGGGTACATTTAAAAACTTTTGCTGACATGGCCTGGGTTGTTAAAAGGTAGTTATATGGTTTCTGGAAGATGAGGCTAAGGGCTCTGCTTGTTCATTAGGGCCATGAGTCTGCTCTAGAAGAAGAAGATCTTGATAGAGCTATAAGTTCCAAACCTGATGAAAAGAAAAAACAGATCCAGAACAAAGCCCACAGTACCTTGATTTTGAGCCTTAGTGACTCAATCTTAAGGGAAATCTCTGAAGAAAAAACACCTTTGGGGATATGGAATAAGGTGGAGGCATTGTGTATGAAGAACTTAGCCCACAGGCTTTCTTGAAGAAAAAGCTCTATGCGTTTTCGATGAAAGAGGGTGTGTCTATCTAAGATCACATTGATACCTTCAACAAGATCATTCTTTATCATGATGGGTTGAGAATGTGAAGATTCGAGGTGAAGACAAAGCATTCTTCTTGCTAAGTTCACTGCCACAATCCTATGAAGATTTCTTAGATACAATGTTGTATCTAAGAACAACATTGACCTTTGAAAATGCTAAGGCATCACTGAGCTCAAAGGAGATTCAGAGAAATAATGGGCATGAAGTGAGTAATGGGGAAGGGCTGATTGCCCATGGAAGTATGCTTTAAGCCAAAACAAGTAAATTGTTGTGTCTTTTTTTTTTTTTTTTTTTTTGCATTTGTTTATCATCACATTTATATTTCTCCAGAAGTTGCAATCACTATACTATTTATAATTGCTCAACTCACGCTTCTGCAACATCCTATTTAAGGATAATAATTTTTTCTTTAGGACTTAACTTTTTTTAAGGAGAAATATAACTAGTATAAAAAAAGAAATATTTTTCCTATAAGAAATAATCACTATATATAGAGAGGTTGGATTCACTTGTTTGTATAATACAACAATCAGTTCTCTTTATGTAGACAGTTTCTAGTTGAGAGAAATAGTAGGTCTATTGAGAAATTGGGTGTTTTTGGGGTTTGGGAGAAAAATACTAGAGTGATTATAATAATTTTTCACATAGTAAACTTTTCTCTTGTTGTCTTTGGTAGCCGTAATTTTTTTTTTCAGTAATTCAGTTTTCCACGTAAATTATTGTGTTGCGTGATTGGTTTTATTCTTTATCTATTTTCTGTTTATTATTTATTTGATATTTTTACTTACAAGGTCTTAGGGTGGGATTAAAATTTCTTAATACAAAGTCAATTATTCAATACAAAAGGTTAAGTCTCCACTTCAGAAGGGCAGCTAAGGGTGCGTTTGGGATTGAGGTGCTGTAGCTTTTAAGCTACAACTGCTGTGAAAAAAAAGCTGTAATTATGAAACAAAAGTTAATAATATATAATAAATATAAATTTTAAATAATAATTTTGATAAAATTATTAAAGATATAATAAATTTTATATTATACAAGTGAAAAATCATATCAACATAGCTTAAAAGTTACAGCAGTTAGTATTTACCAAACATTTTAGTGCTGTAATTTTTAAGCTACAACTGCCCAACTTCAATTTCAAACGCACCCTAAGTGGAAGGAAAACAGCTTATCATGGAAAGAAGACAAACTTTTCGGTCCCTCCATGGTTTCGCCGTGCAACTTGAAGGCAAGAAGATTTAACCTCCCTGATTTCTATTTTCTAAGTTGAATAGGCCCACGATCAATGTATACAAAAAGCAAAACTCAGTGAAATTTTTAAGTTGAATCAGTCCATGATCAACGGGTACAAAACGTAAAACTTACGAAAATCAAACTCGTCCTCACTCCCAAGTATATTATTTTATTTTATAAAGGTTTTATGATATTTTGTCAAACACAGATGTCCAACGGCCCTGTCAAGCCAGCTCATCAGAAGTAGGTATGTGAGTAGAGATGTTAAGAATATTCGCTCGGCCTAGGCTTGCATGGGACCCCGCTGAATACCCGGCCCAAGGATGAGGCTGAGGGACCGAGCTTTACTTGATAAGTCCTAGGTCTGGAAACCAAAGACTTCCTCGAACTCCCCTCGCCATCATTGTCAACTCTCTAATTCAATCAACTTGGACTCATTCCCCAATATATTATGCCTAAAAACTAGCAAAATTTTCTTCAACTAGAGCATGGAAACCACCTATGAAATTAGCATTCACTGAAACAAAATTCTGAGTGAATCCCAACTGAGAACAAATAAGGAAATCGTTCCATAGTTCTCATAGTTAACGAGTAAATTCTCCAAGTTTTATATGATGGGGGTGCATGAAAAACGTTAAAAATTATAATAAGGATAAAATGGGTGTTAGATAAGGTATATTCAGAAAGAATAATTATTTTAAAATTTACATTGGGGTTAAGTGAGAAATGTAGGTTGGTGGGGTTAAATATCATTACTCGCCCAAGTATTGGCTAGCAGCCCAGCACAACTCATTTCACATTGTCTTTTGAAATTTTGGTTCTTGTTTTTATTAAAAAAAAAAAAAAGTGATGTTACTGGCACCCCTCTATTTCTCTTATAAAACACCTCTTATTTTGTTTTTACAAATTTATTGAGTAATTATTATTTGGTCTTCATATTTTAATTTAACTGTTCTTTTAGTCTCTATATTTAAAAAATACCTCAAGGCATCCTTACTATTAAATATATTACTCTCATATTTTGTTTTTACAAATTTATTGAGTAATTATTATTTGGTCCTCATATTTTAATTTAACTATTCTTTTAGTCCTTATATTTAAAAAATACCTCAAGGCATCCTTACTTTTTTCTTTTCTTTTACAATAATTTTCTTACAACAATATTTTTTAGGATGTTAATGATAATTTATCAAATTAGCCTTACAAGTAATATAAAAATTTACTGAAATATTTATATTACTATTTTATTTTTATGATTAATTTGGTAAATTAATTTTCTATAAAATAATTATTAGTAAGATTGTTGGAAGGATATTAAACATTGTTTTAAGTTGGTCAATATAAATTTATTTATAAATAATTATTAGCAAGATTGTTGCACAGATACAAAAAATACTAGTTCTTTTCATGTTGCTATTTATTGGTTACTTTGCTAATAATTAATTTTTGGTTAATTTACTAAAATTAACTATTGTAAAGATAAATTAATTAATGTCAAGAATATTATTGTAAGGATAATACTATAAAAGTTAAGAAAAATTAAGGTTAAGAATGTAACATATTTAACTTGATGGATGTTTTCAGGTATTTTTTAAAATATAAGGGTTAAATAGACATTTAAGTCAAAACATAGAAACTAAACGAGCATTTATCTGTTTCATACATCAATCTACTACTTTTATATTAATTTACTTATTTTACATTTTATTTATATTACCTTTCATTTATATTACCTTTCATTTATAAGTCTTCTATTTTATTCACATAAATTATATTTTATTTTACACATAATGTTGATTCTCAAGTTTAATGTTACATTTATAAGTTTTTATTTTATTTATCAGTGATATACTAATTTATCACTCCTATATTAATTTATTTATTTTATATTTTATTTATTAATCTTATATTCTATATACATAATTTATATTATATTTTACAATTAATATTAATTTATAAATTTTATATTTTATTCTCTCTAGAAAAACTATATAATGAATACAATAAACGATTTAGATATCAGAGTCAAGATATTGTCGACTGTTTTCGTAGTCGATATGAATTGTGTAGAAATGATAGTTCCAAAAAAGTTATGTTTAAGAAGTACAATTGTTATTTCTCCAGCCCGATCCAAAATAATTAATGATGGGCAGTGGAGTCGTTTTCCAAAGTTATTGTCCACCTAACAAATTTTGGTGTTAATCCAACAAATTCTTTCAAATTTTGTCATATTTACTCTCTCGAGCCGTTCACATGGGCCTTATCATATTTTTTATTGGGAGAGTTATGGGACCAATGTCCTTTATGTGATCCAATCCCATTTACTGTCATCGCTCGGCCGCAGAAATTCAGAAGCAATTAATAATTTTCCTGTCCGACCCGAAATTAATAAAGATGTCTTGCCTGTAATATGCATTTTCGTGGTATGTAATTGTTTTGTTTATTAATTATTATAATGATTCTATAAGTATCTATGTTATTGTAGAAAAATAATCTATTGAACATCTCTCTCCATTATATTGTGACTATATGGACATATGATATAATTTTATAATAAAATATGAATGGTATTAAAATGATAGATTAACTAGATAACGACATATTATTACAAGGTGAACAGCATCACTTAATAGATTGTTATATTACAACATACAAGTTTATAATGTAGTTTTGCAGTATGTTAAATAAAGAGACAACTACTAACTACTTTGTGCTGACATCACCGAAACATTTATTTTATAATTAAGTTCCTTCCAAACCAGAGTATAATAAATGACTGGATAAAAATTTTCTTGATTTCATTCTCATTAATTTTGTAGGCCATCCTCAGTTTGAGAAGGACTTATAAAGAGCCTAGGACGGGTGAAAATGGTAGCTGAATTGATAATTATAAGCGTACGTGAAGAACAATCATTTCTTTAATTGTGTTCTTGAAAATTAAGAAGCATAATGTGGAGGCTTAGGATTGGAGATCATAGGACGAAAAATGATCCATATATATTCAGCACAAACAACCATGTCGGTAGGCAAATTTGGGAATTTGATCCTGATGCAGACTCCCCTGAGGAGCTAGCTGAGGTTGAGGCGGCTCGTTTGAATTACTTCAATAACCGCTTCAATGTTAAAAATTCTTCTGACCTCATCTGGCAAATTCAGGTAATTTGTGTAATGCACGAACACTAACATGTTTTTTCCAATTCGATTAACAGAACATACGTAATTTGTTTGCTAATTAATTGCAGTTTTTAAGAGAGAAGAAATTCAAACAAACAATTCCGCAGGTCAAAGTTGATGACCATGGAGAGGAGATAACACTTGAAACTGCCACAGCCGCATTGCGGAGGGCAGTTCACATATTTTCAGCCTTGCAATCTAGCCATGGCCACTGGCCTGCTGATAATTCTGGCCCCTTGTTTTATAACACCCCATTTGTAATTATCTTTAATTCATAATTCTCACAAATTTACAATCAAAGTACTATTTTATTCATTCAACTATTAGTCTAGATTTTAAATTTTTGAAAATGTGCAGGTTATTTGTTTATACGTTACAGGGTATCTTAACAGTGTACTCTCTAGTGAACACCGCAAAGAAATGCTTCGTTACACATACAATCATCAGGTACTTAAAAATTAAATCGCCGATTGTTGTACCAGGTTTAAATTCTCATGCACATTGAATAATTTTGAATTGCAATATTATGTGCATTATATAAACAGAATGAAGATGGGGGATGGGGATTACACGTTGAGGGGCACAGCACAATGTTTGGTACTGTTTTTAACTACATTTGCATGCGTTTACTGGGAGAAGGACCCGACGGTGGCGAGAACAACGCTTGTGCAAGAGCTCGAAAATGGATTCTTGATCGCGGTGGAGCAATGGGCGTAACATCATGGGGAAAGACTTGGCTTTCAGTATGATCCATCATTCTTCTTGTTAAATCTTTCACACAAATTTAACAAATTTGTTAAATCTAGTGAAATCTTGATTATTAGCAGCAATATTTTGGTAATGAATTGATTTTTTTTTTTATTTGGTCTAATAGATTCTTGGTGTTTATGATTGGTCTGGATGTAACCCAATGCCTCCAGAATTTTGGAAATTTCCTTCCTTTCTACCTATCAGTCCAGGTTAGCTCATAGAACATGCAAAATCATTATAAACATCATTGATTATTGCTGTCAATTAAATTATCGGGATTCCACTTTTGGACGAATATACGTTGAGTATATACTGAACAACAAATTATCAATTGTCTACCCAAAATTGTTTACCCCCGAAGTTTGTGCGAAGTTTACAAATTGTATTAATTTTTCACATTTCTATTAACATTGTTAAAAGTGTCTCAATAAAATGACCATTTTGCTCTTGAAGTATAGTTTAATAATGGGTGAAAATTTGAATTTTTTTAGCAATCATTGAGTGAAAAAAATGATAGTTATTGGGTAAAAAATTGATTTTTTTTTTTGACAAATGACAACATATTGAATGTTCAAATTATTTTTGCAACGTCATCAAAAGTTAATCTCCATTAATGACAAGGAGGAAACGGGGATGTAATTTGTAAAAAAGGATGGATTGCTGCACAGATTAAAAATTTTAGGGTATTTTTAAAGATTGAGAAAACATCAGGTGACCGTTAATAATTTTTCTATTGGAAAATGATTATTATATCATTGAATGAGCAAGGGTAAATAAGTAATTACATACTCATGACAGTAATTCGGGGGCTAACTTTAATTATAAGCAGAATGAATAGTAATTATTGGTTAAACACAAGTCCCATTTTAATTTCAAATTGAAAATTGATGCTGCAATCTCTCTTTTTAAGTTCTAAAATATGCTGTGATTTCAGTTCTTTTTCTGTATTTTCGTTTCAACATTACAGGAAAATTGCTTTGCTACTGTCGGTTGACATACCTGCCCATGTCATATTTGTATGGAAAAAGATTTGTCGGTCCAATCACATCACTTATTTTACAATTAAGAGAAGAGATTTACACTCAACCTTACAGTGAGATTAATTGGAGTAAAATGCGACACTTCTGTGCAAAGGTTCTTTCGTTAAATTGATTTCTCCTTGTTTTAATTGTTTTTTGTTTGTTGGGAATTTGTGCGTCAAAGTTAACCTGCTAAAGCATTCGATAAATATTTTGTAGCTTGACTTCGTTAGTCTAGCTGTCAAATAGACATCCCTTTCCTTAAATGTTCGAATTTTTATTATTATATATTCCATAACAACGGTAAATTAGAAGCCACATAATCAAAATATCAGAGCCTTAGTCGTTCGAATGGAAGCTCATGCATTGAAAGACTTTATTGATTGATGGAATGATTAAGATTTTATTTATTTATTTATTTATTATTTTTTGCAGGAGGATATCTTCTTTCCTCATACTACCGTTCAAAACTTGCTTTGGGATACTCTGTCTAACGTAGTTGAGCCCGTTCTTAATCATTTTCCCCTTAACAAATTGCGACAGAAGTCTCTAGAAATAGCAATCAATCTCATTCATTATGAAGACGAGGCAAGTCGGTACATGACTATTGGATGCGTTGAAAAGGTGATTGAATTAGAGTAGTAAGATTAGATGGCAATATGCTTATCATAAGCTATGCATTTATATTTTCGAGACTCATATATGTTAATTGATACATGCTTGATCGGACAGCCGTTGAATATGCTCTGTTGCTGGGTCGAAGATCCTAACAGTGATTATTTTAAGAAGCATCTTGCAAGGCTCGGCGAGTACTTATGGGTTGGAGAAGATGGAATGAGAGTGCAGGTTTGTACAATTTCGTCCTGCATTAATTGTATTACAAGCTCACAAACTTTTAAAATTTTTCTTAAGAGTATATTTTAAAATCTTGTAGGAAAAATGTGTTACCTTGGCTGATAATATTCCGGCAATCCTCAACTTATGAGTTAACACATTTACAATTGGGACACACTATTATTCCACGTGACAAAGTCTAAGATAAAAAAGACACCCCACACATGGTAATGTGGATTAGCGTGTATGTGACAGAGGCAAAAAAATATTACTTCAGCTAAGAATAGTTCTTAAAATAAGAATAGCCAACTCAAGAACTAATTTTTGGATATGAGTTAAATCCATAGACTTTTACAATCTAATCATTATAACCATAGATGTGAAATAGTATTGATAATGTACATTTCAATACAATTAATTTGATGTAATCAAATATTTTTTTTCCTCTTTTTAAAACTTATGATGCAATGTACGATATGTGAAAATGGTCAATTTATAATTACTTTCTCGTCCCGTTTTTAAAATCAAGATTTAGAATAGAAGACAATAATTAATAAATTATAAGTATACAATATTAATATATGTATATTGTGGACAGTTGCATCCAGCCGTTGGATCCACTTGGATTGATGGCGTCCATTGGGATCCAACGGCTGGGTGCAACTGTGGTATGGTACCATAATTTTTCTCGTATATTGTACAGATGTATACTATATATATATAGGGTAAAAGCTCATTTAGTCCCTATATTTTAAGATTAGTGTCCGTTTAGTCGCTGTATTTTTAAAAATACCTTGAAACATTTCTGCCATAAAAATATTGATACCCATACCGTTACTTTTTATTTCTCTTGGCTTACTTTTACAATATTACCCTTTTATAATAATTTTTTTGTCTGAACATTAATAAAAAGAAAATAATTAAATTACCAATTTCACCCTAGAAAATAAAAAAATTATATTAATTTTTTTGCAAGCACCATTTGCATACTTGGTAGTTTGCATACAATTTTTGACAATTAAAAATTAATATAAATTTTTTTTATTTTTTAGGGTTAAATTGGTAATTTAATTATTTTCTTTTTATTAATGTCCAAACAAAAAAATTATTATAAAAGGGTAATATTGTAAAAGTAAGCCAAAAGAAATAAAAAGTAACAATTTAATTTTTGACAATTAAAAATTAATATAATTTTTTTTATTTTTTAGGGTTAAATTGGTAATTTAATTATTTTCTTTTTATTAATGTCCAAACAAAAAAATTATTGTAAAAGGGTAATATTGTAAAAGTAAGCCAAAAGAAATAAAAAGTAACGGTAGGGGTATCAATACTATAACGGTAGAGATGTTTCGCGGCATATTTAAAAATATAGGGATAAATGGATACTAATATTAAAATACAAGGACTAAATGAGCTTTTACCCTCTATATATATATAATATAATATGCGCTCAGATTTAGATGTTTGCATGATTTTTTGTGTAGATTCAAATTATAAAACTTTCTAAGACACAAAAATTCATGAGAACATTCTCACCTAAGCACAACTCTCTCTCTCTCTCTCTCTCTCTTCATATCTCTCTCTCTCAATGCGTATACACGCACACATATAGATATCTAACGAATTTTTTTATAAAGAATCCCTGACTATAAAGTAAGGGACAAGTTAAAGATTAAAAAAACAGATATTTCAATACAATATATTTTATTTTTTAATGTATTGAAAGTTATATATATATATATATATATATATATATTTTAACCTATAGCTTACCATATTAAAGTAAGGAAACTTTTAGTAAAAGGAGACTATAAAAGGAGATTCTACATATAGGTACCTAATATCTAGCTTAACCCTGCATTTTAAAATTGAAAATTAGTTATTGTTAACAACATATGCAGAGTTTCGGTAGTCAAACATGGGACTGTGCTCTTGCCATCCAAGCTTTACTTGCTTGCAATCTCACTGACGAAATTGGTCCAATACTTATGAAAGCACATGACTTCCTTAAAGCATCTCAGGTTAATTTTTCCCATTTTTGTTTTGTAAATTTTATTTCTAGCACACAAGCACAGTTTTCTTTTTCATGATCAGACACATATATACGCATACAATTTGGCAGGTCACTGATAATCCTCAAGGAGATTTTAGGAGCATGTTTCGTCACATTTCTAAAGGAGGATGGACATTTTCTAATAAAGATCATGGATGGCAAGTTTCTGATTGTACTGCAGAAGCCTTACTGGTAATTAGAGATGATTGAAATGGGCATTTTTGGGTAAACAAGGCAATCAAAATGGTAATTATTTTTCCATGTAGTTTTACACATAAATTCGTACTATCTTTCGTATACCATATATGCAGTGTTGTCTACACTTCTCAATGATGCGACCAGAAATTGTTGGAGAAAAAATGGAACCTGAAAGATTTTATGATGCTGTTAATTGCATACTTTCTTTGCAGGTAAGGAGCGAACAGTTTTTATTTGCAACCTTATTATTTGCATATATCGTTTGTAAATTGTACACATTTGACGAAAATATTAATCTTCGAATATCAATTACATATATGAAATAAGATTTTGTCTTGATTTAAACTCTCTTAAATTTTTGAAGATTTTGTATGCAGTGGTGAAACATGATTTACTTCGACGGGCCCATGATGGAGAAAATGTAAACTTATATTGAGTGTGACAGTATATCAATACAATCAAGAAGGCCAGTAGCGGGGGTCATAGTGCGGAAATCATAGATATAGCAGGCTGTAATAAACTTATGTAAAACTAAAATATCTAGACGTTAAAGTTGCATAAACACAGTAAAATTTCAATAGAAATATTTCAATACAGAATTCTAGACTTTTGTTAAGGTCCAGAAAAATTATTAAACTATATAGTTTAATTGTATAATGATATTATACCAAGTCATATAGTTTAATAGGTTTGCCAAACTTTAATATAGTCCAGGAACTTCAATTAGATCAGTATTCAAATTTCAATTGATATGTTTTACTCCCTGTACTTGTTTTATTCTTAACCTAGGATGACCGAAGCGACAATTCGCTTGTACATAGTTCCCCCTTGCCTGCATGGCACATGTTCATTACTAATAGCATATAATTAAGATTTAAATTCTTATATTCTTGTCTTATGTTTTTACTTATTAACCCCAAAATATTCACTATTTTTTGCCTAGAGAAAGTTATATTTTGAGATAATTTTAGTCATGTGAATGTATACTTCTCTACTAAAATTAATTATAACTTATCTATTATTAGGTATTTATGACATAAATTTATTCGATGAATGTACATGCAAATAATGGTATAAAAGAGGCTCCAACTAAATATGTGTATTTAGTTTAGTACTTTTCTATATATATATATGGTTCCCTGGCTCATTAGTCCAAAATTTTTTTATGCAGAGTGAAACTGGTGGAGTACCAGCCTGGGAGCCAACAGGAGCACCATCATGGTTAGAGGTAAAAACTTTTAACATATAAAACTTTTATTTAGTCATTAATAATCAGCTTCATTTGACTAACCACTTGAGTTCAAATCTTAAGAGACGGGGTGTTAAAGAATTCGATTTAAGCTTTCCTAGTTTCTACATTTAAAAAAAAAACCATTAATATGTATATTGGTTGAAATAATTTTTTCTTTCGTTCATTGTTCAGTTGCTGAATCCTATAGAATTCCTTGACAAAGTCATCATTGAACATGAGTAAGATTTTCCGAATTTTTGTTTGATCTTACACAAATATTCTTGCTATAAATTCTGGTTTATACTTGTTAGAAATTGTGAATTGTGTTGAATCCAGTAAAGTTGAGTGCACTGCATCAGCATTGAAAGCAATGACTTTGTTTAAGGAATTATATCCAAAACACAGGACAAAAGAGGTTAAAAACTTCATCCGAAATGCTGCGAAATTCATTGAAGACATACAAAAACCTGACGGTTCTTGGTACGTTTTCAATAAAAAAAAATCATGATTGTTTTAAGATGTGTGCCCTTTTATTTTTTTTTAATTTGTTTTTAATGGGTTGATAACAATTCAATTTTCTCCTAAGTATATACTTGAGTTGGGCCAGGTTGGGCTTGACCTAGCCTCAGCTCAAGCCCATGTTTTTAATTAAAATCCATATCCTTAAAAGTTTGTCCAAAATTGGATAAGTCTGGTCTTTTTTAAATAATATTTTATTTTTAGACTTTTATTTTTAGTATTTTATATTATTATTTTGATTAACTAAAATAATTCATTTATTTATTTTTTTAAAGTTTAGGGTTCGGCCAAGCCTAGGTTTTTGTTGTACGACTAGGTCCAAGCCCGATACTAACAAACCATGAAAACCGAGACATAAGATCGAATCTTTTCATTTGGAGCATGGTCAAAGTTTTGTGTGTCAGAATAGGTTAATTAAGATGGACTGGGCGATCATTTTTTCCCTATCTTTTTCTCTCCCACGTATGTGACCAAGAATTGCAAATCTTTTATTCACCCCGAAAAAATTTCCAATTAAAACCATTAGCAAATCATTTCATTAGATTACTTAATTTATCTATTTGTCACTTATTGTCTGTCAAATTTATACGAATGGTAGGTTATATTACACTGTATAAATGCTATTTTAAACTTGAAAAATTATTCGATTTTTACCAAGATTTTAAGCTGAGCCTAGAAAATTGTTTATAAAAAATTAATTATGTTTTGACAGGTATGGTAGCTGGGGAATCTGCTTCATGTACGGTACATGGTTTGCAACGTCAGGGCTAGTTGCCGCTAAAAAGACTTACAGTAATTGTTTAGCTATGCGCAAAGCAACAGATTTTTTACTCAAAATACAATGCGAAGATGGTGGTTGGGGAGAGAGTTACCGTTCCTGCCCAAACATGGTAATTTTATTTGGATTTGATTGATAATTATAAATGTATAAAAAAATTTAATTCTCTTAAACCTTATTGTTCTCATGAAATCATCGATATCTGGGATTTGCGATAATAAAATAAAAACCTACCAAATAGCTACTGGTAATATCAAATGAAGTTTTGGTTCTGCCATTAGATTATACTATGATTGAGTATGATTAATTTTGGTATTCGGATGTTTTATTAACAACTTAATTATCACAGATAATAGAATTAAGTGTAAAATTTCGACTTAACGTGTTTTTCAACTATTTAGAGTTCGTTAACTTCAAAGTTAAGTCCGAGTTTGACTAAAATCTAATTAGATATATATGAAAGTATAAATTAGAGTTATATATGTTTTGGTATAAATCAGAATTATATACTTTTTTTTAATCTCTAAATGAAATATCTGAAAAATATTGTTTTCACATATTTATCGTCATGAAAAATATAGGCAAGAAAAGATAAGGTCTTCTTAAGGTAAATATTATTAGAATATATGCTTTAAATCATTAAGAGTTTCAGAAGTAAATAAATTTGAAGAAACAAATGCGAATTGCCACCTAAACTTTCAGTAGGTTTTCTTGGAGTATAGTAACTAGTTTTCGGATTTCTTTTTATTATTTTTTCAGTTTTACATTTAGAAAATTAGTGATTTTTACAAAAATATTATCATTGTGTTTCCTAATGTAGAAATATGTACCTCTTGCTGGAAACCGATCGAATTTAGTACAAACTGCATGGGCTATGATGAGTTTAATCCATGCTGGACAGGTAATCAGGTGTTAATTACCATACAATGGTTTCTCTAAGAACTTGTACGATATATGAATTACATAATTCAGCTAAATAATAGAAAAGTAATTCCTTTCATTTTTTCTTTACATATATATATAAATTTTTTTCTTTTTGGGTTTAGATGGAAAAAGATCCTACTCCTCTTCACCGTGCTGCAAAACTGTTGATAAATTCGCAGCTGGAAGACGGCGATTTTCCCCAACAGGTAATTCTCTTCGATAATTATTACGAAAAAACTAGGAAGACAATAATTTAGGGTGGAGAACTATTTTAACATATAGTTTTGACATAGGATTTTCATACAAATTTATATTGACCTGATTAAATTTAATGGTGAAGATGTAAAATAAACAAGTAACATGACTGTTTCATCCACCTTCTTTAATTTTTACCAATGGATTTGATGAGACTAATGGATATATATTAGCATCAAAATTTTAAGTTCAAACAAATAGTCCAACCCATTATATCAATAAGTACTTAATAATATTTAATTAATTTATTCTTTTAAAACTAAATAGCAAGTCATACGGTGTCACCATCGTTAGAGGCTCCGATAGTGCTCCAGTGACAGCGAATGGTGAATTTATGAGATAAAAACCATACCATCGACTCATATTTTTGAGCTTTATGTGATGGTTGGATCCGTTTTTGAGATTTATCCGATAGGCATGGGAGAATATATATTTAATTCATCCCATAAACCTTTCAGCTTAGAGTAATAGGCTATAATGGAGTCCAAACCTTGGGATATAGAACTGATTATTTTTTGTAGTTCGAAAATACGCTGCCCGTTAATTTGAAAGAACCTTTCTTGAAGATCAACCCATAAATCATGAGTTGTCTCTGTATAAATAGTATCTCCTGCAAGTTCTGGAGTAATAGTATTCACAATTCAAGAGGCTATCATGTCATCATATTGTTTCCACAATTCAAAGTTTGAATCTAAAGCGGAAAGCTTTTTTATTACACCATTGATAAAACCAGATTTGTTTTTGACACTTAGTGCTTTAATCATGGCTCTACTCCACATGGTGTAATTTTCTCCATTTAATGGAAAGGAAACCAAAATGGTTCCAGGATTATCTGAAGGATGTAAGGTAAGAGCAGCATTTTTGCTGTCGTTTGTGGCATCCGATTTTTCAGTCATGATGACTGGTAGCCAAAGTTTGAAAAGAAGGGGAAATGAATAGCAATAAGACTTATTGCTCTGATACCATGATGAAAATGAAGGTTCGAAAATGCTATCACATGTTGTTCACTTTACATCATAAAATACAAAGAATTATATACAAAACTGTAGTTGACTTCTAAAGACTAATAAAGGAAAGCAACTAAATGCAAAGCTATAAAATCTCTAAATTAAAGAAATAGAAGTAGGAAAGTAAATAAAATCAGAGAACAGAATGTCCGGTAATTGAGAGGAAAATCTACAATGTATCAAGGTAATTAATTATATTCTTCAACAGTTTTTAAAAAGGAGCAATGTGGGAGGCATAGTCTCCACAGCGAGCGATAAACTAGGGCAGCCAACACTTGTTGTCGTGTGTCGCACCATTACCATTAGAGCCTGATGTTGTGTGCGGAATGTGGAATGAAGCACACTAAATAATTACAAGAAAAATAAAGGACACATAAATTTATGTGGTTCAGCAATTATGCCTACGTCCACGGAGTAAGAGACAAATAATTATATTATTAACAATTATTAGAGTATAAATTTGAGTAAAGAACCTCACTTTCCAAGAACCCAAATACACCCAATACTCTCACATACACTTGAAAGAAAAAAATCTCTCAATTACACACTCTCCAATTTCTCAATCTCTTAATAATTCTTCACTTAAATTACTAAGCTCAAATTTTGGGATGCAATTCAAGCTCTCATCACCTCTCTATTTATAGCCTAAATAATGGCCAATATTTAAGTCAGCAATCAATTTGCATGCTAGCGGTAGTAAGCTTGCATGCTAGTTGTAGCAAGCTTGCATATTAGCTGTGGCAAGCTTGTATGTTAGCCACAAGTTTGTTAAAAAGTTGGCTTTTGGTGCTGACTTTTCAATAATTCTTCACATAGGTAAAGATTTGACCAAATCTGAGCCGACTACCAACAAATCATCATCCACAAAGTGGCTGCATCTCTGTGACTGATTACGTACCCAAAATTTAGGACCAAGCCAACCGTAGTTCAAAATTCTCCAAACTTATTGCATTCGAAGAATTTTAATTAGTTTTAAGTAATGTTGAAACTTAACTCCAAAAATTACTTTTGTCAACATATCTGATGTATTATCTTTGGTATTGATCTTATTTAATAACACATTACCGTTCTTGATAATCTCTCACACATAATGATATTTTACATCTATGTGTTTTGTCGGAACATGATATGTTTGATTCTTCGCAAGGAATGTCACACTTTGATTATCACAGAAGACCGCAATATTCTCCTGGATTACTCCCAAATCGCCTAACAAGTCTTTCAACCAGATAGCTTCCTTTACAGCTTCAATTGCTGCCATGTACTTTGCTTTCGTAGTATGCAGAGCGATTGCCGATTGTAGAATTGACCTCCAACTAACAGGACCTCCACCCAATGTGAATATGTAGCTTGTTGATATTCACTTCTCTGAGTCTCCAGCAAAATCAGAGTCATAATACCCAATACATTGTTAACCACAATCCTTCTTGAATAATAACCCAACATCCACTATTCTATACAGATATAGGAGAATCCACTTCACCACAAGCCAATGATCTTTACCCAGATTATGCATATATAGACTAACCATACTCACGGCTTAAGATATGTTGGGCCTTGTGCAGACCATAGCATACATAAGACTACCCACAACATTAGCATATGGAACACGAGTTATGTAGTTGTGTTCCTCTTGAGAAGAAGGACATGAAGAAGAGTTTAATTTGAAGTGATGAGTTAGAGGAGTACATAGTGGTTGACTTTTGTTATCCATACCGAACCTTTCTAGCACCTTCTTCAAATAAGATGTTTAAGTCAACCATAGGCTCCCAATCTTCTTTTTGTTAATCTCCATTCCAAGTATTTTATGTGCATCACAGAGGTCTTTTATCTCGAACTCATAAGCCAACTACTTCTTTAGTCTTTCCATCTCAGCTTTATTCTTCAAAGTTATAAGCATATCGTCGACATAGAGTAACAAATAAATGAAAACTCCATCTTGTAATCTTCTGAAGTAAACACAATGATGGTGTTCGATTCTGGTGAATTTCTACCCTTGTATGAATTGATCAAATCTCTTATACCACTGCCTTGGTGATTGTTTCAGTCCGTATAAAGATTTAATCAATCTGTACACATGATTCTCCTTTCTAACAACTTTGAAACTACAAGGCTGAGTCATGTAGATTTCATCCTCCAAATCTCCATGTAAAATCCCCATCTTAATATCCAATTGAGTCAACTTTAACTCATATTCAGCTACTAAGGCAAGTATGATACAAATGGAAATATATTTTACGACTGGAGAAAAAACTTCATTGTAGTCAATACCTTCTTTCTAAGCAAAACCTTTTGCAACAAGCCTTACCTTATATCGAAGAGTTGATTGATTTAGAGATCCTTGTTTCTTGGTGCAGACCTATTTATTGCCAATACCCCTTTTCCCCTTTGGTAACTTCACAAGTTCCCAAGTTTGGTTTGATGAAGAGATTTCATCTCTTCCTCTGTGGCTAACTTCCGTTGATCAGTTTCACTGCTGCTTAATGCTTCACCAAAAGTGTTGGGGATGTCATCATCAATAACTAGAAATATATAGGCCACCACCATGTCTTTAACAAGCCATTCGGCTTTCTTTATTTCTCTTTTTGGTTTGCTTTTTGCTGTAGTATCATTTTCATCTTTTACACCTTCAATTGTTTCTTCTTGTTGTGGGACATCAGCAGAAACTTCTTCTTCTTCAACTCGTGGGGTCTTCTCTAAAGTTGAGCTCTTCTCTGATATAAAACTAATTGGTACATATGGAGTTGCATTAAACTCCACCCACTGCAATATCTCATTGGTCTTGTTCTCCACCTCTTGAGAACTTGAAGCCTTCAGCATAGAAGCTTCATCAAAAGTGACATATCTGCTATATACAAACTTTTTATCTTCAAGATCCCGAAGCTTGAAACTTTTAACTCCACCTTTGAATTCCACAAAGATAGATTTTCTTGCACGAGAATCGAGCGTATCATTCTTTACATAATGATAAGCTGGATACCCAAACACACAAATGGAGTTATAGTCTTGTGCATGTTTTCCAGACCATATTTCCATAGGAGTTTTACCTCCAATTGCAGCAGAAGGCAACCGGTTTATCAAGTGACTTGCATAGCTCACAGCCTCAGCCCAAAACTTTTTATCTAAACTAACATTAGATAACATACACCTTATCTTTTCCAACAAAGTTCGATTTATACGCTCAGCCACACCGTTCTATTGCGGAGTATGTCTCACCGTGAAATGTCCTTTTATACCTTCACTCTAGTATTCTTGCAAGAATTGATCAGAAATATATTCACTCCCATTACCAAATAGTAATACTTTAATCTTTATACTAGTTTGAGTCTCCACTAGTTTCTTCCACATCACAAAAATCTCTAGAACCTCATCATTTGCTTGCATGATGTACACCCACACACGTATAGAGAAATTATCAACAAATGTAACAAAATAATGGCTTCCACCAATTGATGTAGTCTTGGTTAGTCCCCACACATCACTGTGAACATATTCAAGGATCTCACGAGTATCGTGATTAGCCATACTAAATTTGACCCTTGTTTTCTTGCTTGCTACACAATGCTCACAGAACTTTAATTTACAAGTTTTGGTACCTTCGAAGAGTCGATGCCTCATCAAAGTTTTTAAAGACTTCTCTCCAGCATGTCCCAGTCGTACATGCTATCGGTTGTACCTCTCTTTACAGATTGTGATGCCGAACCCCTTGCAGAATCACCATAGCCCCATACTTGAACTTCATTGTGCCATTTTCAATAATAGCCCCGTAGCCTTTACCTTCTAGAGCACTTGCAAAATTTAAATGTTTCTTTAAAGCTGAAATTGTTCATATCCCACATTGTGCGACAAGGTTGATCATTGGCCATCACAACTGCACCGGATTCTAAATTACAAAAATCTGTAAATCATTCCTTAATGGGACACAAATGATAGGTTGCTTCAGTATCAAGTATCCACTCGCTCAAACTAGCCATGTATGCTGTAGGAGTAACACTTAGTGAATAATCAGAGTTTTCATCTTTACGTCACATGTTTGCTGTTGCTGGTTTCTTCCAATTTTTCTTTTGAGCCTTTGAACAATCTTTCCTCTAATGGCCCTTTTCATGACAAAAGGCACGCTCATCTCGAGCTATAGTTCTGCTTCTCGATTTAGATCGAGAATTCTTTCCGCCACGTTTCGTTTTTTTCTTCATCGTCCTTTCTCCGGCAAACAAAACTTTATACAATGCTCTTGCGGAATGTTTATCATTATTTTAAATTTTCAAATTGGTCAATGCTATGCAAACATCTTTAAAGATGATCACGCTTTTTCCATATATCAAAATAGTCACAAAATGGCTATATTCCTCTGGCAGTAAGTGTAACAGAATCATAACCTTGACTTCATCCTTAATATTTTCATCATAATTCTTCAAATCAGCAAGTAACTTTCCAAATCTTGAGACATGATCATGCATTGACACCCTGAGCTTCTTTCGAAAGCCATATACTTGGTTCATTACATGATGATGATTTTCAAGACTTTTCAGCAAATACTTCTCCTCCAATGTACGCCACAAAGTCATCGCTTACTTTTCATCTTTCACCAAGTATTTCACCTCATTGGTCAAACAAGATCTAATCTAACCACATGCTTTCTTGTTCATACAATCCCAAGTTTCTTCACCATACAAGTGTCTTTTATTTTTCAGAACGACATCGAGATCGATTTGAATATGGGCATCCATAACTTCACGCCTCCACATGCCGAAGTTGATTTTTCAATCAAAATTTTCAACATCGATCTTTTGGCCTCCTATAATATGTGCTGAATGACGATTTGACAAATCTCGTCTCTTACGTGAAGTGTCTCTTTAAATAGTCTAAACAGATCCCTTCTTAATTCTGGAAGTTTCATCTTCTACCATTTTCTCAACGAACTATTTCCACTTGAAAAACAACTTCTATGATGTTAATTTCGCATGACTAAATGCACCAGGAAAATTTTCAGGAGAATGGAGGGGTCACAATGGTCCTACTTAAAACTGAGACTCCTTAGACTCTTATCGTCTTGTTGACAAAACTTTTCTAGACATGTATAAATACACACTACTTACAATAGACTGTCTCCCAAGTACAAATGGCCGTCTCTACCGTATTTGTGAATAGTACCGTACGTGAATAGTAGCGTATACGAGAATAGTACCGTATACGTGAATAATATTGTCTACTCCAAGTACGAATCGTCGGCTCTGATACCACTTGTTATGTGTAGAATGCAAAATGAACAGCACTAAATAATTACAAGAAAAATAAAGGACATAAATTTATGCAGTTCGGCATTTATGCCTACGTCTATGGGAGTAAGAGAAAAATAATTGTATTATTAATAATTATTAGAGTACAAATTTGAGTAAAGAAACCTCACTGTCCCAAAATCCAAATATATAAAGTACTCTGACACGCACTTGAAAGAAAAAATCTCTCAATTACACACTCTCCAATTGCTCAATCTCTTAACAATTCTTCATTTAAATTATTAAGCTCAAATTTTGCAATGCAATTCAAGCTCTCATCACCTCTCTATTTATAGCCTAAATAATGGCCAATATTCAAGTCAACAATCAATTTGCATGCTAGCTATAGCAAGCTTGCATGCTAGCTATAGCAAGCTTGCATATTAGTTGTGGCAAGCTTGCATGCCAGCCACACATTTGTTGAAAAGTTGGCTTTTGGTACTGACTTTTCAACACCTAAGTGTATAAAATGATGGTAGCTCAACACCGTAATTTACCTTGTAGATCTCAGGAAATAGAGTTTAGTGGTATATTGCATGTCATCGCTTTATTTGATAACAGAATTAAAAATAGTAAACATATAAGATAGAAAAAATAATATGTGTGTGTGTGTGTGTGTATTAAAGTATTTTTAAAATTATGAAATGATTATGTAATTTTGTGTGTGTGTGTGTATTAAAGTATTTTTAAAATTATGAAATGATTATGTAATTTTGAGTTATTAGTCCACCGGTACTTTTAAATTTTGATAAGTACTTTTAGGTGGTGTTTGGTTTGGAGAAGAAAATGGGGGAGAAGAAAAGAATTTAAATTTTATTTTTATTTCCATTGTTTGGTTTGAAAAAATATATAAGAATTTAATTTTTATTAGAATTTAATATCCATCATAATGTAGAATTTGAATTCCACACCAAGTAGTGAAGAATTTAAATTCCTCTTATGTTGGAAACCAAAGTTTCTAAAATTACCCTTCAACTTTTTAACTTGTTTAATGCCATTAATAATTATTATTTATAATTTTAATTTATTGATTTAATATTATAAATAATTATATATTAATTAAATTTATTAAATGATTTAAGAAACTTAACAAAATAAATAAACTTATTTATTTATTTAATATGAAAATATAAAAATACAAATCAACTGTCATCGGACCTTCACCGGACGCCACTGGACCGCCATTTTATTTATATATATGTGTGTGTGTGTGTTATTACTAATATAAATAGTTTAATATTTAAGGTATAGGATTGTCTAAAGAAAAAAAATTGTAATTCCTTTTCTTATTAAATTTTATATCAAACCAAAAAATGAAATATAATTTGATTACTTTTCTCCACTCTTTTCCTCTCCATTACACTCTTTTCGTCTCCTCCCTTTTTTTCAAACCAAACATGTCCTTAAGGTTGGTTGCTAAACACTCACCATAAATATTTTGGGCGCTTCCAAACAAGCTCGTATATGCTGTTATTTCTAAGCATATCATGCTACAAGTTATGAACGACAAAATTTTATGTACTCCCCACGTTGTTAACTTTTTCGGATAACTTAATTGAGTCAAGGGTAGCTCAAAGAATGAATCTAAACTACGAACTTTGCGACAAAAATATTTTTTTATAATCTGAAACAGCAAATTTTGCCTTTCTATCTCCTTTCTCCCTCTTTCTCTCTTTTTACTTCTCGGTTTCTTCCTCACCATCGAAAAGCATAGATAGTTGACTTTAATTGAATATTTGTTTTCACACATATTCCTGTCTTTTTTGTGATATCAATAATTTTCTTCAACCTTAGAGTTTGTGCATTGAGAATGGGAAGAACATAGAGATGGGGAGACACGGAGAGGGGGAAAAAATTAGGAGATTATATTTTAATAATAAATTTAAGGGTATTTTTATCATCTTATTAAGCTTAGATGTATGAAGGCTAAATAAATACATTCATCAATTAAACATGGTTGATCATCTCAGAAAATAGAAAAATTAATAGAGTAGAGATGGATTAATGACTTATCGAAATCTGGCACTGACTTAATGATAGTCAATATTGAGTGTGCAGTTAAATTTATTCAAAAAAAAAAACAATTTTTATTAGATTTTTTAATAATATTATAATAATACCATAATTTTAATAGGTTGGCTAGGTTAGAAGCCCAACCCAAACTATAAAGACAATATTAATAAAATAATACCATATGTCACTTTTTGATTTGTATATTCACGATATACATTTTGTATCGAAGCCAATCTTGCATACATATACATGTACATGTGCATGTATCTTAAAGTACTGGAAAGTTAAAAGAAAATATATAAACTGTGCAATTTATACACTTTAAGTTTTAATCCTCTTAAACCCTATGATTTTAAAACTTTCTTCAATTTTTTCTGCACTTTCAAGTGCTGGACTAAAAAACTACCAATAATATATATGTATATAAAATTCAACCAAAAGTGTTCATATGTCAGTAAAAAATGGTGGACAATAAGATAGTTAATTTTGGATTACATCTCGTGAATTGACTCTCTACTCTTCAGTTTTTGAAAATTAATTACTCTACCACCGTATTGTTAGTTTTTTTCTATAATATAACTAAGTAATGAACAGTATAACAAAAATATTTATAATTTCAAAGGAATAATTTTTTCCCTATTATCTCCTTTCTCTTTCTATCTCTTTAACTTACCTTCTCATTATGTCCCTCACCATCGAAAAGCATTGATTTTGACTTTGACTGATTCAAAAGAGAAAGTAAGGACCGGAGAAAAACATAGTGTATTTATTTTTACACTTATTTATGTCTTCCTATGATATCAATCAATTTATTTGAGCTTGAAGTTTGTTAATTCAGAATAAGAAGAACATAGAGATGGAGAGAGGAAAGAGAAAATAAAACTTTAGTAAATTATATTTTAGTTAACAAATTCAAAGGTATTTTAAATGTTTATTAACCCTAGATGTATTCGGGGTAAATGTATGCATTATACATTCATCATTCAAACATAGTTGATCATCTAAAGAAACGGAAAAATTAATACTGTGGAGATGAATTAATGACATAGCGAAAATCTGATAGTGGATTAATGATAGTCAATTTATTTAAGGGAAAATATCCACTGTTCATCCGTTTTTTCTAATTTTTTTAAAAATACACAATTCTTTTTTTTTTTTGCTGGAATCCACATAAAGTTACATTTTGTTTCACTTTTCCACTTCCGTTTGGAATCCGTTAAGAAAACTAACGGAAACTTAAAAAAATGACCATTTTACCCCCAAAATGAAAATTACAATTTCACTCTAAAATATGCCAAAAATAATCAAATTTAATGATGAATATCATTATTGGTACGTTAATGAAGTACAAAGAAATCTTAACTACTAGAGATTATAACTTAATGAATAATAAAACTCTACTTATCTTAAATTCAATTGATGGTTTGCAAGATTGAGCTATTTTTAATACTACTGTTATAATTTAACATTTTAATTACAGACATATTTAAAAAAAACCATGCATTTGATGGTTGTACAATTAATTTCTTTATTGACCGATGGGAAAAATAATTAGATTTAATCTGATTATTTTTGGTAATTTTTAAGGTGAAATTGTAATTTTTATTTTGGAGGGTAAAATGGTCATTTTTTTAAGTTTCTGTTAGTTTTCTTAACGGATTCCAAACGGAAGTGAAAAAGTGAAACAAAATGTAACTTTAGGTGGATTCCAGCAAAAAAAAAAAAGAATTGTGTATTTTTGAAAAAGTTGAAAAACACGGATGGACTGTGAATATTTTTTCTTTATTTAAATATACAATCAAATTTATCCTAAATAAAGCATAAAATACTTTTATGAGAAATTCTATGTTTATAATGTTTTAAGTGATATGAGATTTCGTGGGAAATTAATAGTATATTTTTAAAAAGTTGGGTTCGGTTAGAAGCTCAACCCAAATTATAAAGACAATATTATTAAAATAATACCATATATCACTTTTCAATATACATAATCACGATATATAAATTGTATCTAAATTGATGTGCATATATATTATAATGACCCACATATATAAATTTAGAATTCAATCCAGATTGTAAAGGCATTGTAAGGCATGCTAGCGAAAAAAATAGTGGATAAGAAACTCAATCATCATCAGTTAAAATAATGATTGATACAGTACGTTATATAAATTATGTAAGTGTAATACTTTTACTCCACAAAAAAAATGATTATTTAATATAAAATAAATTCATTCTCAAGTGGTGTAAAATGATTGATTACCTGCTTATTGATTGCAGGAACTCACTGGAGTTTTTATGGAGAATTGCATGACACACTACCCGACATATAGAAATATTTTCCCGATGTGGGCTTTGGCAGAGTACCGATCAAGGTTACTAATAACAGAGATTTTCTAAAACTGTCTGCTAGGATCAGACTAGGATTCTCATTAGCTTAAATAAAGACCATAATATCATGTATATCTAACCGAAGTTATTGTCAATTATGACATATAGATATAGTAGTAAGTATCATGATGTTTATGGTGTGTAATAATACAAATAAGAAAATACCCCCAAATTATGTAATTGATTGTGATTCTATTATGTTATTCATGTTCTGATAAAATAAATGGAGCTTTTGAGCAACATTAAATCAATAAGGGTAAGGGTCAGTTTGATAATAGTATAACTTTTAAAATGATTGTTGCTAAGTATGCTATAAAAATAATTAGTTGTGAACATAATGATAATTTTTTTTAAATGCTTTAAGTTTTGAAGGCAATCTTATGTATTTGATAAATCTTACTATAATACTATTGTAAGAATTTAAATGATTGAATTGAATGAAATGTTGAATAAAATTTATTTACACATTTATGAATATGTATATAAAATATTTTTTATTGTGCATATATAATCATTAATAATTAAAATAAACATTTTATATTATTAATTGTTTTTTGTTATCTCAATATAGTTAGTCATAATAATAATCTTTTTAACGTTAATGATTTTATTTCCTAATTAATAAGGATAATTTTAAATTTTTATAATATATATAAAGATATGTATGGAATTGTATTAAGTATAAAACTCATTCTCAAAATCATATTTTGAAAAACCATCCCTACTTTTTAAAAGTCTGCTATAGGATAAGGTGATTTTACTGAAAGTGATTTCTAAAGATTTACCAAACACCAAAATTAGCTTTTAATTTTTCAAAATTACTTCTGTGTCTCCTAAAAACAATCCCAAATGAGCCCTAATATGTAATATATGCGATTTAAATTTTCTAATTAAGTGTATTATTTAATTTTTCCACTTTGGCATTAATTTTAAATTTGTAGGACTAAATTTTCTAATTAAGTGTATTATTTAATTTTTCCACTTTGGCATTAATTTTAAATTTGTAGGACTTGTTACGAACTTTTTACAGTTAAGTTGATGCAATGCAATTTTTCCGACATTATGGGTGATAGTACATGTTATTAAATATATCCTATTTGGATTATTTTAAATTTGTCATGACAATAAATCAAGACAAATGGAACGTGATTAAAGGATTATGTAGGTAGATTTTATTTTCAACATGGGTCCGGTATTAGCTTAATTTGTATTTAAACAAAAGAAAAGAAAAGGGGAGCTATTTTCTATAAATAGAAAGAGAGAGGCACCCAACCCGACCTGCAAAACCGACCCGAATCCACTCCCATTTATGGCCACCATTCCGGTCATGCAGGGTACCGATTTGAAGCTTAGAAGCTGGTCATCGCATCCTCGCTGTCATCACCGCCGGAAAATGGCTATAACGCCGGTGATCGAAGCTTGAAAACCTGCAGCTCAACCCAATTCATCTCACCGTGATTTCGCTGAATTTAGGCCGTGCCACCGCTTGGATCTTGATTCTAAACTCATCCACATCATTTTCCAACCAACCTCGTTACCCGAAACCTCCGTTTTGGCCTCAAACAACTGCTAGAAAGCTCTTGGCTTGGGAAGCTTGATTCGCCATCGTCGCTGCGTGTGGGGGGGTCAACATCAACATGGACTCACCGAGTTCAAAACTATTAGACCTGAGCTTCCCATCGCCGTTGACTGAACTCCAGTCACCGTTGACCAGCAAGGGCAATTCGGTAATTTCACGAACTCACGAGATAATTTTATAATTTTAAAAAATGGTGGATAATTTAGTAATTTCAAATTAGGGCAGTGAGGTAATTTGAGATTTCGGGGGTAATTTGGTAATTACATTATTAAGGGCATTTTGGTATTTTCACACTCAAGGGTATTTTTGTAATTTCTGACATTGTGGTTAATTTTGTAATTTGAATTGAGGGTAGCTTGGCAATTTAGGATTCTGAGGATAATTTGGTAAATATTATTGTTGGGGGCATTTTAGTAATTTTGGCACATAGGGGTATTTTAGTAAATTTATGCTTACAGGAATAGTTTATTGAGGATAAATATTTGTTTCAAGCTTTATTGCATAAAGTTAGTTATACTTCACATTTATGAAAAATGATTATGTCATTTCTTTGAATTAGGAGGATCCGCAAATAAGAGTTAACCCGTAGACATTGACGATATCGGGTTTAAATATCGTCACTGTAAGTGGAATATACAAAATGTATTTTCATAATATATTTTTATTTTATGATACAGTACAACACGTTTTGATAAATAAATATTTAATGCTCTCATTTTATGATTTTCTAGCAGATGAATTTTTATCTACGTGTTGATATTTATTCTTATTATTAAAAATGAGTTTGATTAATGATTTTACTATCGTTTTTGAGTAAATGCATGATAATAGTTTTAAAGAGAATTTAGTAGATTTGAAGTACGTTACATGGAAAGGAAATGTGATTTCAGATGTGATTATATGTTTATGTATATGTGTATAAAAGCTTGTTCGCAAAATCATTGGACAGTACCATTCCCATTCAGATATAGTGATACAGATGAAATGAGAGGCCTTTGGAGCACGTCTGAACACACATAGAGGCTTACTATTTGTAGCATCTGAAACATCACTGGTTTAAGCTCAAAATTATCAGCTTGCACTTCGGGTCTAACTATGCCAGGGTTTATGGCTTGAGGGGTCAACATTGCATAATCTCTAATGGTTCTATCTCTATCATCTGTCATATGGATAATGTTGTTATTCCCTAATTGCCCATAAATAATCTGCCCATTCTGACCTTCTTAACTTCCTTGTGCATTCACTGATTGTATTTCTCCTCGGGGGTTCAAATTCCCCATATCTTGTAAATCATCCATTGCTACAACAACTTTTGAATTTCTTTACTCTTTTATTAATCTCCTTACAGTTCTTTCAATTTCTGAATTAAACTATAATTCAACAGGTTTATATTTGTGCATGCAAGGGCTGCTGGATCACTTCTGTCAACAAAATAAACAAATTAAAATAAAATAAAAAATTAGTAATGTTTAAGATTACTTTCACAAATCACAATGAACAATCAATCCCGACAACGATGCCAAAAATTTGTTGGGTTAATTCTAATACAATAGGTGTTAGTGTGCAAGTAAACACAACAAGTAATATGCTAATGCGCATTCAGATCGTCTTCACAAGGATTGATGTTATCAGATGTGCTACAACAACCTTAACAGTGCAATTTTGTTTTAAAAGAAAATAAAACAACTAATAAAACTAACTAACTTAATTGAATTACAAATGCAATAAATAAAATGCTTTAAAGAAAATTCTCATGTCAAATATAAGGATGTAATTAATGGGAATAGAGTAATTGAGTGAATAAACTCACTTAATGGTATTGACTATTTTTTAATTACAATACCATTACTATAACATTTACTACAACACTAGGAATCCCTCATCATGCTCAGTTGTCGTCTGTTGGAGATTTTATATCTAATACAACTTAACAGTGACCAATTGTTATGCCAACATTAAATATAGCATTAAATGTTCTAGGTTCTATTCACCTTGTAAGGTGAATCCTTATGTCTAGTTCTTCACTAATTTTAAATCAAACATGACCCTATTTAAATTTAGATTTACTCAACTTAAGAAACCCAATCTAAAACTAAGTACTGTCTTAATTTGATCTACTAAGTCAGACATTTTTTAGGCTCTTTCCTAACTAGTATCTCCTAAATAGGTGGTTAGCCGAAATAGGTAATTGAAATAAATACAACTAAGACAAAATATTATAGCAAACACAGAGCAATGGATATATGTTAGTCGAACATCCATTAAGATTGTTTATCACTCAACTACAATTAAATTTAGTTCATGATTTGCGATAGAATAGTAAATAAAATAGTCTCAACCATCAAATACATCCCCATAAATAAATAGAAAACAAGAAAACAAGATAAAGAGTTGAAGTCCACTTAATCTTGCGATCTCTCCTCTTTATTCATTGTGATTCCTCTGTTGCAGCACTCGGATCCCTCTTATTTTCTATTTTCCTTTTGTTTTTCTCTATGATTTTTCCTTGAGTAACGACTCCCTTTTTTTTTTCTCATGTGTGCTCCTTTTATAACTGAGAATTAGAGAAACCAAAAGTATGTGGCACATATCCTCCATTTTCAGAAACCTTAGATTGCAATCTTTTAGTTGTTGTGCACGAAATCCAATTTGTCATTGCTTTAAGATTGATACAGCAATGCTACAACATCTACACTATTCATTCCTTTGTAGCAAGTTCTTTAATTGTCTTTACAAGTCTGTTGCAATAGTATTCATTCCTTAAAACTTGAGCTTTCGGTCACCTACAATTATTCATATAATCTAAATACAAATTATTGTAAAACAACTCAATTTATTAAAAATAAACTAAGATGGATGTTCATACAAAACATAACTAAAATGCAATAAACACACACCATTTACTCTCTAAGTATTATTGATTTAAGTTTAAAAGTGCCATGGTAACTCTCATTTCATAGAGTTATGAGCAGGTTTTTGGAAATAAATGGCTAACTGATAACTCTAAACGATTACCTGACTATTTAAAAATCTAAGCATAATGGTCATTTGAACAAGCCAAAACGGTGAACTGACAGCAGCTAACAGCGATCCGATTTTTCTCAGAAAGTCAACAATGGCTAGTTTTCGGCTTTTACTATAAAATGGCTCAATCAAATTCACACGAAGAGAGATCCAACAGTTATCATTAAGCATGCTGCTAATTATACAACCGTTATTGAGCTTTGAACTTGTTGTTATTTCATTGATTCGCACTTTGAGCTTTCATTTGTAACCATATACATTGTGTAAGAGAAAATTCATTTGTAATCTATATTTTTGAGAGGTTGTAAGTGTTGGGGTACACTTAAGTTAAGAGATTGGGGATAATCTCTTGTTGTAAAGGTCTATTGACACCTAAGAAGTCAATTGTAAGAGTTGCTGAAGCCTTTGAAGCTCGCTTAGTGAAATCGTTAAGCCAGATGAGCTTGGAGGTGTGGATGTAGGCATGGTTGGCCGAATCATGTAAAAATCGCGTGTTCACTCTATCTTACCCTATCTCTTTATTTTTCATTGCACATTAATTTGTGTATTTTGAATTGGATATTGATATTAACTCAACTTGGAAAATCCAATCTAAAATAAAGTATTGTCTTAATGAGATCTACTAAGTCAGACCTTTTTTAGGCTATTTCTTAGCTAGCATCCCTAAATGGGTGGTCAACCAAAATAGAGAATAAAATAAATCAGTTAAGAGAAAATATTATAACAAACATAGATCAACATGCTTATATTAGTCAAACATCCATCAAGATTGTTTATCACTCAACCACAATGAGATTTAGTTCATGTTTTGTGATAAAAAAATAAATAAAAGAGTTTCAGCCATAAAAAAAAATCCCTATAATGAAATAGAAAACAAGAAAATAAGAAGAAGAACTAATTTTATGTTATTTCTCTGATTTCTCCTCTGTCAGCCTTCAATCTCTATCTTGAATTTTGTTTTTCTTGTGTTTTTCTCTCTGATTTTTCTCCTTGGTTGACGACTCTCTTTTTCTTTGCTTGTGTACTCCTTTTATAGTTTAAAATTAGGGCAACCGGAAGCCTAGAGTGCGTATCTTCCATTTTGGAAAACTTTAAATTGTAATTTTCTAAGTATCTCGCACGAAATCTTCTCTGTCAATGCGACAGGATTGTTACAGCAACGGTGCTACAACAACAGTGCTACAACAATGGCTTCAACATCTGCACTGTTATGAAATTGTTTCAATTTTTCTGTAGCCAAGTTCTTCCCTTATTTTTGCAAGCCTATTGCAGCAGTATTCCTTTCTTGAAATTTGAGCTTTTGGTCATCGACAATTATGCATATGATCTAAGCACACAAATTATTCTAATCAAACAATACTTATTAAAATAAACTAAAATGAATGTTCATGTAAAATATAAAATGCAATAAAAACATGTCATTTACTCTCTAAGTATTGTTGATTCAGTCTAAAAGTGTCATGATAACTCTCATTTCATAGAGTTATCACAACCCCAAAATTAAACCATTACTTATACTTAAGTAATGACAACAATAATAATACTGTAATCACACAATCATGCATCAAATAACTTACCTCTATCA
Source organism: Citrus sinensis (assembly GCF_022201045.2). Taxonomy (NCBI): domain Eukaryota; kingdom Viridiplantae; phylum Streptophyta; class Magnoliopsida; order Sapindales; family Rutaceae; genus Citrus; species Citrus sinensis. The sequence continues at coordinate 18,001,660 of NC_068562.1, forward strand.
TCAAACTTGCAAGGATTTTTCAACCCTTAGATCACACTCTTAACCATGCAACATTGACCTAGCAAGTCAGTTTTAGACTTAGGCTTAGGCCTTACTCTGTCCAAAGTGTGTGTGTGTCACTTTGATCAACTTTCAAAGGTACTAAAACATCACACATGCATTACATATAGCTCAAAGGTAAACTGTGCCACAACAGAATACTCCTCTCTTTTTTTTTTAGTCACTTTAAATTCTCTTCAATGCGTCATTGATGTTTCATGTGAATGTCTATCACTTGTAATGATGATACCCAATTACTCAACCAATGTACAGATCAGAGTTGCTACAACAATAACATGTAAAAAATTATAATATAGTCTTATCTAAAGACACTTTTAACTCAAGGCTAAACATGATGCCCATGAACAGACCTGACTACTCAATATCTTATATATATATATATATATATATATATCTACTACAACAATGCTCATAGGTCTTGTTGCCTTTTGACTCAAGTCTATATATGTGGTACATACTCAGCCCTGGTTACTCAGCAACTTAAGTTATTGGTGCAGAATTTATTTCATAACAAATTTCCCTCAAACTTAAAATATTTTCTACCCTTCTTGGTTTTTCTGGCTTTACTACAACACACTCATGAAACTTAACCAAAGCCTAAGTGTCAAGACAGAATTTTAACCTTCATCTATAAACTATCCCTACTTGGCAATCACAAATACTAAATAACACTCAATTTATCTTCATTAGGTTTTCTAATCTATACACAAATACTAAATAACAGAGCTTAACACAACACACAACACAAACACATGCAATCACAAACGCATTACACTTTAACACAACTTCTTCAAACTTGAGAGGTGTTATGTCCTTACAAGTACAAGAAACAACACAAAACAAACATGCATATGCTAACAAGAAATAAATGCAAAATAACTCTAGAGGTTTGTGCCCCTTTGCGTTCCTCGATATCCTAGGAGCTAGGGAAGAAGATTTGGTTGGAGTTTGTTGTGTAGCAGTGGGAGCAGGTTTTGCTGTAGTAGGTTCCTCAGCATTGATGCTGGCAATAAGGTTTTTTATAATGCTTCTTGCTTCTTCTATTCTAGCAACTGTGCTAATATCTTGCTCTCTAGCTAAATTCACATTCTCTTCCCAATCTGATTCTAATTCCTCTTCTTATAAAATTTTCTCTTTTCTTTTGCGAGAAAGAGTAACCTTTGGGAGTTATGCCTCTCTTTTCTCCTCTTCTTTATTTCCCTCTTCCTATTCTGAGTCTTATGTTTCTGCTTCAGCATCCTCTACTTCTTTTTGCTCTGGCTGGTGATCTTCCTTAGACTCTCATTCTCTCTCATTTTTTGCTGCAGTATTTTTACCCTTGTCTGCTGGAGCTTCTTCCTCAGCTTCTTTAAATTTAAATTGCTGCAACAACGAGTTTGGAAAATCTTCATTCTTACTCTTCATGTACAAAGCAAATTGGTGCTTTAAGGCTTCTAAATACTGCAAGTAAGTCCACAACCTTTTATTTTCATCCATCTAGGCTTGGACACATGCTTGCATTGTCTCACTAAGTGCTTAAATCATCTTCTCAAGCCCGAGAGCCTATTCTACTTTTACTGGAGCAGGGTGTTTTAGAGTTGCTGCAGTAGGGTGCTCTGGAGTTACTATAGTTGTAGTCTCTCCATCAATTCTCTCTATTGTTCGGGCTATAGTGGCTCATTCATTCCTTACCCTTTCATCACCTGCCTCAAACTTCACCCCTAAGGCTTCATATATACCTCTGATTAAAAAAAGGAATACCAAGGTTGCTGATTTCTATTTTCTTGTTGCGCAGTCTCGAATCTCTTGTTTTATAATTTTACTGACATCTATAGATAACTCTTTTATAATGGCATAAAGGAGTACGAGTCGGTCTTGTGAAACCATATTGGTGTGGGTAGTAGGTATTAACCTAGATTTTAAGAATTTAACCCAAACCTTGGCTACAGGTTTCAAATCGATTCTGTTAACTACCCGTCCTTCATTCATCCACTCACTACCAGAGACGGTTAATGTTTTGAAAACTTCCCTATATTTCTTGACGGTCATATTTGCAGCAAATTGGGTATATTCACATTCAATAGCAGTGGGTAAATTATAAAAGGCATTAATAACCTTATAGTTTAAAGGGACTTGGACTTGCCTTACAAAAATATTTTGATGGTCTTGCTACAACATGTTGGAATAGATGTTTTTAACAACCGAAACAATGGGGTTTTGAGGGTGAGAGCAAAATTTAACCTATTCTCACCTTGCTACAGTAGTATGGATGCTGCTCATTACACCTATTGGTTGCGTGGGGAATATGAAACCCTTTTCCCCCATAATCTTCCTTGGCTCTATAAATTCTTCAAATTTATCATCGGCTTTGTAGCTATGGAAGCGTGAAAGTCCTTTAATCGAGCCGTTGTCTTCTTGTACCTTGTCATTGCTAGAGCAGACTGAATTGATCGTTTAGCTACTTTACAAAAGTGTAAATCATGAAAGGGATTGCAAATAATGGTGATAATTATTAATGGGAAGAGAAAGAATTTGGATGAGAATAAAGGACGCTACAGTAAATCACTAATTTGTAGGTGGCGATAAGATAAAAAAGAATAAATTGGAAAGCATATTTGAAATTTAAAACAAATCTAAGTTTAAAAAGGAAACGATATTTATCACGGTTATTTAGGAATTGCACAATCCTTTCTTATCTATAACTCTACTCTGCTGACGCCAGCTGGCAAAATTACTCCTAGCAGTAAAAATCGTTGCTGCAACAACAACGATAAATTCTCCTATGTGATGAGAACCACTACCTAATTACCATGTTGCCTATAATGCTACAACAATTCTTATAAGTTTCTTTGCCCAATTTTTTTTTTAAAACGTGTTGCAATAAAATAAAGAAAGAAATTAAATAATTGATTAAAATGCTAAAAAATATTTAATTAAAAGCAAGAAAACTAGACTTAATGTTTAAAGAAAAATTGAAATAACTCCCCTAATCATTAGGTTGCCTCTCAATTAGCACTTGATTTTAGGTAATTCAGTCTGACCATCCTTGCTTGCTCATGTGGGATCCCTCAAGAACAAGTCCTCATTTGGGTGATTTACACTAGCTCTTATGTAATCCTTTACTCTATGTCCATTAACTTTAAATTCTTGACCCGTTCTTTCATCTAGAAGTTCAACAGCCTCATAAGTATATACTTTAATAAGCTTGAAAGGTCTTGACCATCTAGATTTCAATTTCCGAGGAAAGAGCTTTAATCTTGAGTTGTAAAGCAAGACTTGAGTGCCTGGAATGAGTTCCCTCTTTGGATTCTTTGGTCATATCATTGCTTGGTCTTCTCCTTATCAATCTTGCATTTTCACAGGAGAATAACCTGAAAGTTGTAATTTTGTATGATCTGCTACAGCAGTCATATCCATATTCAGTTACTTGACTGCCCAATATTCTACGTGCTCGAGGTCTAATGACAAGTGACATGCTTTTCCATAAATAATTCTGTACGGTGACATGCCAAGTGAAGTTTTATAGGCTATTCTATATGCCCATAAGGAGTCATTTAATCTAAGTGACCAATCATTCCTGTTGGGACTCATAATTTTTTCCAAAATCTTCTTGACCTCCCTATTGGATACCTCTGCCTATCTACTTGTTTGTGGATGATACGCTGTAACAACCTTGTGCTTGATTCATACTTAGCCAGTGTTGTGGCAAATGTTCTATTGCAAAAATGTGTTCTTTCATCACTAATGATAGCTTTTGGAGTGCCAAATCTTGAGAATATATTCTTTTGAAGGAATTTAACTATTGCTTTGACATTATTAGTTCATAATGCTACCGTTTCTACCTATTTAGAGACATAGTCTAAAGCTATTGGGATATATAGTTTGCCAAAAGAGGGTGGGAACGATCCCATTAAATCTATACCTCATACATCAAAGAGTTTAACCTCTAAAATGTTAGTAAGTGGCATCTCATGTTTTTTAGAGATGTTTCCTACCCTTTGACACATATTACAACATTTAACAAGCTCATAAGCATCTTTAAAAATAAAGGGCCAGTAGTAGCCTGATTGAAGGACTTTTTCTGCTTTTTTGTGCCCTCCAAAATGACCTCCATATGCTGTAGTATGGCAGGATTGCAAAATAACTTAAATTTCTTCATTTAATACACATCATCTAATCATATGGTCTGAACACATATTGTACAAATAGGGCTTATCCGATTGATAACTTTTTACATTATAAAGAAATCTCTTTTCTGCTGGTAACTCATATATGGTGGTAATAGTGCACTCACCAAATAGTTGGCAAAATCTAAATACCATTGGAAACCCGATTGTTGTAGCATCTGAGACCGTTATAACATCAACAATTGCTCATCAGGAAATGTTTTTGTGATACCATTCATAGTCAGAGATTCTTTTAATCAATGTTCTTGTGGGAATGAGCTCATTCTTTTAATTTGTTACATCGGTTACTCCACCTTTTTTTGGAACACATTAAATTGGACTTACCTATGAGCTGTCTAATATTGGGTAAATAATTCCAGCATCAAGCCACTTGATGATCTTCTTCTTTACAACTTTCGTCATAATGGTATTTAATCTTTTTTATTAGTCTATAGAATTGTTATAGCAGTCTTCCAGTAGAATTTTATGGATGTATATAGATGGGCTGATTCCTTTGATATCTGTCATGATCCATCCAATAGCTTTCTTATATCTCCTCAATACATCCACCAAGCTCTTCCATTGATCTGCACTCAAAGCAGATGAAATAATTATAAGTAGTGTGTCATTGTCACCAAGATAAACATATTTTAAATGTGAAGGCAAAAGTTTTAATTCTAGAACAGGAGGTGACTCAATAGAATGAATAAACAGTTTTACTTCCGTATTTGAGAGTTCTAAAGATTTAAAATGTGTGACAACTCTTACGGGTTGCTTCTCTCATAACTATGCTATATTAGCTGCTATAGGATCTTCATCTCTAAGTTCTTCAAATGTTACAACATCGATTTTCTCTTTACTGTAGTAATTGTTTAATCTCTCTATCACAACGAATCTACAACACTGATAAAATTACAGTCTTCAACTTCATCAAGACTCTTCATAGCATCTAGCACATTGAATGTAACTTGCTGGCCATTCATCTGCATAGTCAACTTTCTTTTTTACACATCAATTATGGTCTATCCTCTAGCTAAGAAATGCCTTCTTAGAATGATTGACACTTTTTTGTCTGCCTTAAAGTCCAACACTATGGAATCTACTGGAAAAATAAACTTATCCACTTTTATCAAAACATTTTCAATCTTCCCTTCTAGATAAACGTAAGATCGGTCAGCAAGTTGTAAAGTCACTATTGTAAGTCTAACTTCTCTAATTCTTAATTGCTTAAACACTGATAAAGGCATAAGATTAATGCTTGCCCCTAAATCACATAGTGCTTTACCTTTGTATTTAGTTCCAATGGAGCTTGGCATTGTAAAACTTCCTGGATCTTTCAACTTCTGAGGTATTTTATTCTGAAGCATATAGTTGCATTCTTGAGTTAGAGCAACTGTTTCAAACTCTCCAAGTCTCATTTTCCTTAGTAGAATATCTTTCAAGAACTTAACATAATTTGACATTTGTTCGAGAGCTTTTACTAAAGAAATATTGATATATAGTTGCTTCAACACTTCTAAGAACTTACTAAATTGCTTGTCTTACTTTTTCTTCTTATATCTTTGTGTAAAATGTGGTAGATGCATAAGCTACTGTGCTACAACAAGTTGTGCAGGTTGCTTCTCTTTTGCCTTGTTCTAAATTGATATAGTTGGTACTGCAACATCTTCTTCAACATTTGCTGGATCATTATTTTCTGTTGACACTGAAGCTTGGTTGTTCACATCATTGGGCTAGAAAATGGGTTGTTGTGGCTCCTCCTTAAATTAAGTATCCTTTTGGGCTGAGACGGGCTCAACTATTCTCTTTTATACTCTAACTAGAATATGAACATCCTTTCTAGATGCGAAAAAGAACAAAAGGCGAATTTACAGTGTTCTTTTCCTTCTCTTCTAAGATCCTCTGTATTGCTAGGTAAACTATCTTGAGGTCTATTACTTAATGTTGTAGCAAGCTATCCAATCTGATTTTCTAAATTTCTTAAGGATATTGCTTGACTTTGTACAGCTGCTTCATTCTTCACAATGTATTCCTCAAGCAAAGCTTCAAGAGAATTGAGTTGGTCATTGCTGGTGTTTCTTTACCCTTGATTTTGTTGATGAAATCTAGGTAGTTAAGCGGGTCTATTTTGTCCACTGGATGCTGCAGCATGTTGATTATAATTGCTCAATGAAAAGTTTGGGTGCTGCCTCCATCTAGGATTGTAGGCATTTGAATATTGATTGTTCTGCCTGTTGAAGTTTCCCACATAGTTAGCCAAGGCTGGATTCCCAAGATAATTGTCAAATAAGTGCCCCTTTCCATAATAAACATAGGATACGTTAGCAACTTGGTTGATAGTTGCTGGAGCAGTGGTCATAGTCTTCACCATATTTATTAATGAGGTAACTTAGGCTGACAGTGCTGTCAAGGCCTTTACGTTATAAACTCCTATTACTCCTCTTGCTGCAGCTTGTGAAACACCCTAGGCAAATCCCATATTAGCAAAGCACGAGAGAGATGTTGGGTTTATAAGGGGTGATCTACACCTTAACAGGTAAGACGTGTTTCAGGGTGTATGGGCGCTCTAGGAACAAAACTGTGTGGGCCTTGTTAAGGCCCAAAGCGGACAATATCTTGCCAAGTCTGGGTTAGGTCATGACATTATTGTATCAGAGCGGCTTCACTTGTCCTCTTGAATGATGGTGGGGCAAACCTCAGCGAGGACGATGAGTCCCCAAGGGGGTGAATATAACACCCTAGGCAAATTTCACATCGGGACAACACAGGAGAGATGCTGGGTTTATAAGGGGTGATCCACACCTTAATTAGCAAAACTTGTTTTGGGGTGTATAGGCGCCCTAAAAATAAAATAATACAGACATTGTTAAGGCTAAAAGCGGACAATATCTTGTCAGGCATAGGTTGAGTCATGCAGCTTGTCTGGTTGATGGCAAATGATAATTATTGTTGGCTATCCTCTTTAAAATCTCATAGGCCTCATTGTAGTACTTAGATAAGAAAGCCTCATTTATTGAAGCATCCACCATTAATCTAGTGCTTGGGTTAAGACAATTGTAAAAAGTTTCGAACTGTATGAAGTAAGGAATACCATAATAAGGACATCTCTTAAGTAACTCCTTGAATCTTTCTTATGCATCATACAAACTCTCATCTTCAAGTTGATGGAAAGATATGATCTCATTCCTTAATTTTTTATTTTTAGTTGGTGGGAAGTATTTCATCAAAAATTTATCTGCTAAGTCATTCCATCTTGTAATGGAGTTAGGTGGTAAAGAATTCAACCATGTCCTTGGTCGATCTTTCAAAGAAAACAGGAAAAGTCTGAGCCTCAATACTTCATGTGATGCTCTAGCAATCTTGAAAGAATTAGTCACTTCCAAAAACAACTTACGATCTAAATGAGGATCTTCAGATGGCAGTTCATTAAACTTCCCAACTGTTTGAAGCATCTGAAACATCATGGGTTTGAGCTCAAAATTGTCAGCTTGCACTTCGGATCGAACTATTCCACAATTTATGGCTTGAGGCGTCAACGCTGCATAAATTCAATGGCTCTATCTCTATCATCTGCCATATGAATATTGTTGTTCCCTGGTGGCCCATAAGTAATCTACCTATTCTGACTTTCTTGAGTTTCTTGTGCATTTACTAGTTGTAAATCTCCTCGGGGATTTAAATTCCCTATATCTTGTGAATCATCCATTGCTACACCAACTTTTGAATCCCTTTGCTCTTTTCTCAATCTCCT